>NW_028145734.1:572500-1172500 GCF_977016875.1 Pavona decussata
GGGGGTCTTAAAGTCAAAATTTTAGAAGCAGATTATGAAGCTGAACTGGAATTTCCTGAGGGGACGGGGGAGGGGGAGCAAAACAAAAACCTTTCATGGGGGAAGGATGGATGTTTTCTGGAACTACGCCATCTATTACCCCAAAATCAAGTGCGAGATATTATTTTAGCTCATTTAAAATTTCATAAACAACACATGGCTCCTCTAATAATATCACCTCATAATGCTCAGAGGCAATGAATCAGCAGCACCACATGCAATCAACTACTAAAAATAATGAACAGAATTTATGGTTATTAATTCAGTAACAAAATTTCTCAAATTGTCACCACAAATAGACACTCTTATTTTCCATTTTATTGAAAAGAGCTGTATAAATTTAAGTTATTCAGTTTTATATTTTCTCTAAATTTTCGACTTAACACTATTTAAAACTTTATTTTGGTCAAATAAAATTTTTTTGGCAATAATCATCCCTCGATTATAGGAATTAGGAAGGTAAACCTTATCTGGATGGGGATTTCCGGGGAGAGGGCGGGGAGGGAATACCTCTCCTCCACAACTTTGCAGGTTTATTATTACAATGAGACTTGCGAAACGGTAATTATAGATAGTAGTCATCCAAAGATGTTTCAATTGAGGTCTGCAATGGGAAATGATGATATCATATCTGCCATCTTGGATTTCTGAATTTCCCCAAAACTTCAAGAGAGGGCCGTAATTAAATGAAAAGTCATCAAAACTATACTCAAAGAACAGTCGGTTAATGAGCTAAAAACAAAAGTTAATGGAAGAAAAGTAAGTTATCTTCATTTAAAAATGGGATTTTCCATTTTCTGAAAATAAGACCTTATCAAAAATCGGTTACTATGGTAGCAACAAAGTCAATAAATAGAAAGCGACCACATCGGATTAAATTGTTAAAAAAGTCACCAAGTTTAGTGACATTTGCGCAAATAATTAAAAGTTATTTAGGTTCACAGTGATCGACTGGGCAGAACTCCCCTGCCCTCCCCCCACCCACAGTCTAAATATTAAGTCACTATATTGTCATGCTGTTTCTACATAGAGGAAACTTTACTCAGACTTTGTATTACAAACTTTCTCTATGTAGGTGTATAACTTGGTATATCGGTGGATGACAGGGGGTAACAATGTAATGGGCTAACATCTCATCCAGTGGAAACTCAGGGTTGCAATATATAATATCTGTAGGGTTCTTATGGGGCCACCTCATATTAACCAAGTGGCAAAACTTTTTAAATTTGTTATTTCTGTTCGATAATTGAGATCACACTTACATCTCTTTAATGTCTGTTTTATATTATCTGATGGCAAAGGGCAAATTAAATACTTCATGTTTGACAATTTCTTGATCTACAGCCTCTTGGAGCCACTGGGATGACCATGTCCTGGGTTGGTGGAAACACAGAGACGATTCCAACGTTTTGTTCCTTAAATATGAAGACTTACAAAAGGTTTGTAATAATATTGATATATTTTTAAAATAGATTAAGTTAAAACAATTTGTTTGTTTAATTTAATTTTTCGTGCTTAGCCATTTCTCAGCTGGATTTCGGTAATACCTAAACACTGCTGGAGGTAAGAGGTTAACCTTTCCACTCCTACTGTAGCATAAACATTTAAATTACGTCAGTGCCTTAATTATTTTATTTCAATAACATGCACTGAACTGCTACATTTTTCAGTGCCGTCAAATGTTGTTGTGGAAGTCTCAGAAACAATTAAAGATGTTTAATTATGAGTTTACAGCACCGTGCTTACTAAATTTTGCTATATACAGTGTACACTCGATTGCAAAAACGTTGACACCTAAAAAAAAAAGAAACCGTGATAGATGAGAGCCAATGGTTTTATGGGTGTATTGGTGTACTAAATTTATTTACATAATATTCCATTCTCGTGACCAAATGACCAAAATTAGTTCACGTAGTGAATGAGGGAAATTGTCCAAGTTGGCCAACAAGGGCCAATTTGAGTGTGTCCCTAAGTTCAAAACGGGCAATGAACTTAAACAATTTTGGTAGAAAATTATTCGGAAGAATTAAGTGAGCACTGTATTTTTTATTGCAAAGAATGAGAATGGTAAATTATTGATTATGGAAATGAGCTTATTGTTTAAACACTACCCACAAATCCGTTGGGTCTCATTGTTCACGTTCCATGCTTTTTAGGTGTAAATGTTTTTGCAATCGAGTGTATCTATAACCTGCGCACAACAATTACATAACAAGTGACATTTTAAAAGTCAAATCGACTTGCATTGTGCTGTGCGTGTGACAATCAGCGCACGGAAATTTTGACAGTTATTGTTCAACATAAATTGACTGACATGACTGTTAATCCTACACTATAGGATCTCCTTAGCCATGTTCGAGTGATTGCTGACTTTGTCAACAAACAGCTGCCTGATGAACTCATCAATCGCATCACTGAGCAGTGCACATTTAGTGGAATGATGAAAAATGCAAAATGTTACTTGCTGCGACGCACAGAAGATGGGCCAAAGATGCTTCGGAAGGGCGTGGTTGGGGATTGGAGGAATCACTTCACCCCAGAGCAGAATGAAATGTTTGAGAAGGAAGTGTTGGGAAAATTAAAAGGAAGCGGATTAGAGTTTGAGTTTGAGATATAGCAGACGTTTTCTAGGTTACAATGGACGTCAAATTAAGCCAAAGTTATATCTGAAACGTCAAAACTCTGCAAATGCGTTTGAACATTTTTATATCTAGCCCGTGATTGGAAGTGTTAGTTCACTCGTAACTGGCGATCGCTATTTTTTACTCCTTCATGAGTACAAGAGTTCAAGAGAACATTCAATTAGTTTCTAAAAAAGAGAAATGTTCAAATGAGTTTGTTAAAATGATCTGATTTTTCAATGTCACGTTTAAATCAAGTTACGTAAACTGGTTGTAACAATGCAGTATTAACGGCTTTTTTTTTTTCGGAGCACAAATTTTAGATTTTAAATTGGTTTTACTTGTTATATCAAGCCAGGCTCGTTCTGTAGTCTGTTCTTTTCTTTCGCTTATAAGGTTACAGCTCTGATTCGTGCCCGATTTGCCTGACAGTTGGCTGATTACATGGCGAATTTCAGCCCGGGCTGAAATTTCATCCCGGTAGGCGGGCTGGAATTTTGTTGCGATTACATGGCGAATTTTAGTCCGGCCTGCCAGCCCAGGCTGAAATTTCAGCCCGTGCGCCAAATTTGAAATTTGGCGGGAAGAATGAACAGAAATCAAAATGGCGTCAAATATTCGACTTGTGAAAATCGGAGCATTGCTTCTCTCGTAATTTAGCCTTTTGTTAGCACTTAATTTCCATTTTTTTTTGGATGGTGGCAGCTGACAAGATGATGGAGCACAAACGAAAGAAGAAAGAAGGTCGGTTCCTCCTCATATATTCGGGCCATCGAACAACATGTGCTTTTAACTATGGAAAATGTATCCCTATTTGCCTCAAATTTTACAGGCAGGGATCAGTTTTGGTAAAGTACTCAATTTTTTGCAAATTTTTGACGTTTTAGAATATCGCACTTTGTTTTAGAACGTGTTATTAACATTAGAAAATTTCAGTATCTGTAAAATAAGTAAAACGACAAAATTAAGAAATATCTTGAAAAATAAAACTAAGCAATCTAAAATGTTAAATGAAGCTATTCAACTTTCAGACCAAGGAACGATAGTAAACGCACATACACAAAATACAGGGAAAATACTTGAAAAGAGTGCAACTATAAAACGGTCTAAAACACTATGAATTAAAATAAAACATAACGGCGCCTCGTTGGGTATCTGTCATCTTATATCGAACGCGCGCTCGTGAAATGGTCAATGCAATCCGCCTATATAGCGCCCTCAGGTTAAAAATTGGTTATTTTTTCCTAAACGAGCACGGTTACCTATCTTTTTTACATTTTTATTTTAATTTAATTATTATCCTCTTTACGTTTTGAAATTTTAGTAAAAAAAAAAGAGTGTTTTGTGCGTCCCTACCAAGAATTTTATCTTTAATTGCTGCTTATGCTTCATATAGTCTATGTAGAACGTTTTTCTAAGTTCTGCTTAATCTATGTAATTTCTGTTACCACCAGACATGGCAAGAACTGATCCAGTGGACTCATATTTGAAAGCGAATATTGCAAGAAATTGATGTGGGGCACTTGAGAGGATTGCAGCTCTTTTGCGGGCGCGATAATACATAGCAGTAAACAATCACAGAAAGAAAGTTTGAGGAAATTTTCCCGAGAACTTAATTTATTTCGAGGGAATCACCTTAAGAGTAATTTTCATTTAGCTGCCTTTGAAGAGGTATATAGCCGTGTTCCTATATAACTGCTTGATGGACCGTGTGTTGTTCACCATAGCAAATTTACATGAAAAAGAATTTTTAAAAAAAGCTCGTGATAATGATGTCTCTGCCCTTTAATCATCAAAGATTTCAATACAGTCTCTTAATTAGAGTAATAAATAATCTATGTGCTTCGAGGAAAACTGTTTTTAGCAGTCTATTAAAGTGTTTTTCAGTTTGAAACACTTCGTCACCTATAATTAAAAGCAATTCTCAGAAATTGAAAACAATTTTAAGGGAGCCTTACACAACTGTACTGTTTATATACGCTACTTTTTTTATTGAAAATAAACACAGAATTAACGCGAGAGTCCATGCTGAGGACATTTCCTAAAAATAATAATAAAAAATAAATAAAACTGGAAACAAACTATATAAACGCTTCTTGACAATTATTCTTTTACCGATTTAAGTATCAGTTTCTTGTGTTGTAAGTTAAATTAGTAAAAACATTTTTAAGCATATCCGAAAAACTTTTGATGCGGATAGCACTTGATACCTTTACGTTATTTTATTCCTCTTGTGCGTAAACATCTTTATGAGAAAATTTACTTTGTGGCTTGAAATGCGGTTTCCATAATTTATTTACGAAGGGACATTGAAGTGAATTGCAGAATTTAAAATAAACGTTGATTAGAGTTAACCTAGTGTTTTGTCAGCAAACACCGCATGTTGCACTTCCTAGCAGTCAGTTTCTTGTCGATCCACACTTCCTGGAGATAACTTCCTTTGAATTACGATGTTCCTCGAACCATTGGCACTTGAAACTATGGAGAACGAAACGGTTGTCTCTCCTGTCATTCTTCTTATCGGCGACACTCTCCGTTTCTTGACTTTTTGCACCTCAGAAGACTTCTCTGCTTTCTTGGCCTTCTTCCTGATTTTTCTTCGCGATAGTCTTACAGCGGTTGATATTTCAGGAAGTTTCAGCGATTCGTAAAAATTTCCGTCATTTGCGCAGACTTTTCCAAAACAGTTCGCCTTGTTTATCGCCGGCAGTTTTTCAGATTGTTCACGGAATTTGCGAATTTCTTCTTCGAAATCCAGCGGACTTATTAGCGGCATATTTGTTATGATCGTGCGCAAATTTTTTTAAACCTGGTTTACGAGTTAAGTTATTTAAATACCCTTGACTATTCAGCTTATTAACAATTGTTTTTTTTCGCTGCTGTTTCGCGCGGCAAAACACATGAATTTGTGGTTGTATTTTAAATAAATGAGGGAAAGCTGATCGTTGATTTGCTGCACGGACTGAGAAATGGATTAATGGCTTCAGAAATGTTAAATTTTTCGCAGCTATGATGAGAGTTCGTTAATGGTGTTGCTTTGGCTAAACACCTGGCAAAGGAAAAACTGGAAAATTTGTTGCAGTTCCCGTCGAGTTGTTCAATAACTACGATTTTGCACACAAACCAAAAGCGTTTTTGAACTTAGCTGGTCTATTACGGCTTTACTCTCTAAAACCATCAGTCATGTCTCATTCGAAATACATCATTTAATAGCCCTTTTCACGGTTAATTTTTCTCATTTGCATTACAGTGTTATCTAACGTGGATGCGAGGCAATTTCGGGCTTAAACTACAAAATAGCCCGAAATTGACTCACATACATGCTAGATTTCATTGTAATGCAAATGAGCAGAGTTAACCGTGAAAAGGGCCTATTGATACGAGCTTTAGCCTTAATTGCATCTGAATGCAGTCGTCATAGTAACCGCTTTTCACAGTGATTTGGTCTTTTCAAGGTTCATTATGATCATCCGGGTGAGTGTAATTTTAGAAACGAAACGAAAGTCAACGTCACCTCAAACCGCGTTGACTGACCGAAACGTCAACAGACACCACCTTCTCTAGACTACGCTCCCCCGGATTGCCGCGTCCCCCTCGAGCCCCGTCGACTGAGAGCTCTTCGGGTGTGAGTGTGGGCTCATTTCCTGAGCAGCGGCTGATAATCGAGCCTACCGGATGATCATAATTTACAGTTCTTACTATAAAACTCCTGGATTCAAACTATTTACAGTTCTAAGATTGTATTGCAAATACTGACGCTGATATACAGAACCTCGTAGCACGTTTTTCTTAAGAAATGAACCAAATTTGAACGTCCAAGTACACCGTGAATTCTCGAATAAGCGCCCCCCCCTCGTGTATGCGCCCCTCTCCCGTCTCTCTCTGTTTCTGTTTGACTGAGTATTGACAACTAAGGATACAACTGACGAATCGAATGTTGTGCCTGTAGCACTAATGGTACAAATGGTAGATCACAAAATTAACTCTGCAGCGTAAGTGAAGCTATGAATTTCCCACTGAGCGTTAGCCAAAGTAAGGAAATAAGAGACTTTACTCATTTCTAGCCTTATAGTTCAGTCGGTAGAGCAACGTAACGGCTATTAAATCCGAAAGTCGTTTGATTCGATTTCCGCTGATTTCAAAGATGTTTTTCTTTGCCTCGTGTGGTCTCATATTTCCTGCCAAGGGTGTTTTAATAAACTATTATCTCTCTCCTTTCTAGGGCTAACGCTTAAAGTAGGAAAATGTTTACTTAGCACTACAACATGCGGTACATAGAGTTAATTCTCTGCCATATCATTACCGACAGCTAACTTATTTGAAGTCACAAGAGATTATACAGTACAATCCAGTACTACTGGACTGAATTCCGAGCTTAGTGTCTCAAGTCAAGTTTAATGTGAATCCGAAGTTTAGCACCTGTTTTTCTTGCCGCCAAACTCACGAGCCAGGGCCTCCCCGTCAATGATTATGTCCTTGTGCGCGTGCATTAGTGCAAGAGCCGAGAGTGGCTCTGTCTTTATGGTTTTTTGTTTTTTTTTAATGAAAATACAATGATTACAATATGACTTACAATACCAACATTACTTACTATAGAGTGTTTTCATTGGACGTCACAACGGCCATGTTGGTGTCCCAAACTAAACCTCTGGGAATTGAATTCTATTTTTATGCAAATACTTTCTTTTGTTTCAGTAAACCAATATGGTCAGTAGTCACGTGAATGAAAACGCTCTATACTTACAGTACTAACGATATTTACTATACTTACAATACAGATTTGACCTTCGGAAACAAAAGGAAATAGTTTTCCAGCGTTACGAAATTTAGAGCTGACATAATTTTCCGAAGAAACCTGCAGATTTTCTTTACGTGACTAAATCCGAATTTCCATGAGGCTAATTTGAATGCAGACAAAAGAATTTTAAAATGCCAGCCATTTTTGCGTATGGTTTATTGGTGAAACGAAAAGCAAATTTGCTTCATGGCTAAAAGAACACCAGAAAGCGGTACAGCATAACAACGGCAAAAGTCTGCGTTAGCTAAACATTATTGTTTACGTTTTGGTCACTCCATTTCCTGGGAATCTTCCCAAGAACAAAATTGGCGTAAAAGACACATTTTAGAGACGTGGCAGACTAATATTAGCGTTCATTTGCCGCCAAGAGTTTATTAGCTCAAAATTTGCATTTTTTTTTTTCTCTTGTTAAATAAAAAGGGTGTCCTTTGGTCTAACGAAAATAATTAGTTGACGGCGACGAGGCTGGTGAACAATTTGCCATGAAATCGTCTTGATTGTGGTACATGTTAATTGGGTAACCTGTGCAGTTATAGATGGAGGCGTTTTCAGTCAAGATTCCGCAGTAGTTTCAGCGTTATTCGTCCGATTATTGCAGTAAAAGTTGTTTCAAATTCAATGTAATAACCTTGACGAAAGCAGGGATCTTTCTTTAGGTCTGCTGTTAATATGGGTATTACAATCTTTTGTTCAGGACAAATTAAAAGGATTTAATAGTACGAGCGATTAAGAACAACTCAGAGTTGACCGCACGGAATGATATTGAAGCAGTGCTCTTAGCCTACAATTCCCAAGAAAAATTAAACATGTCTATTGTTAAAAAGGGTGTCCTTTTGTTAGACGAAAACCTGATTAGTTGACGGCGCTGAGATTAAGGCTGGTGAACAATTTATTTTAAAACCTTTTACGAAAATGCATGTTAGTTGACCTTTTTTCGCATTTTTAAGAAACATATTTACTCCTTCGAAAACAAAACGAAATACTTTTCCAGTGTTACGAAATTTTTGAGCCCACATTTTGCGGACAAAAGCAAGCTAGCTGACCTTTCTTCTTATTTTCAACCACGTATTTGACCTTCGGAAACAAAAGAAAGTAGTTTTCCAGCGTTACGAAATTTTTAGCTGACATAATTTTTCGAAGAAACCTGCAGATTTTCTTTACGTGACTAAATCCGAATTTCTGTCAAATGTAATACCTTTTGTTCTGAAGAAATTAAAATGATTTTGCAGACGCCGTTAAGAACAACTTATGGCTGACTAATGTGCATTCTCGGAGACTCAGGGGTAGATAGTTGGATCAGGAAGAAGCCAAACGGGTCAGCTTAACGAGCGTTCTTTCTGCGTTAGCTAAACATTGTTTAAGTTTTGGTCACTCCATTTCCTGGGAATCCTCCCGAGAACAAAATTGGCGTAAAAGACGCCTTTTAGAGACATTGCTGAGACTAACATTAGCAATCATTTGCCACCAAGAGTTTATTAGCTCAAAATTTTCATATTTTTTCTCTTGTTTAATGAAAAAGGGTATCCTTTTGTCTGACGAAAATAATTAGTTGACGGCGGTGAGATCAAGGCTGGTGAACATGAACAATTCACCGTAAAATCGTCTTGATTGTGGCACATATTAATTGGGTAGCCTGTGCAGTTATAGATGGAGGCGTTTTCAGTCAAGATTCCGCAGTATTCGTCCGATTATTGCGGTAAAATTTGTTTTAAATTCAGTGTAATAACCTTGACGAAAGCAGGGATCCATTCTTTAGGTCTTCTGTTAATATGGGTATTACAATCTTCTGTTCAGGACAGATTAAAAGGAGTTAATAGTAGGGCGGTTAAAGAACAACTCATGGTTGACCGCACGGAATGATATTGCAGCAGTGCTCTTAGTCCACAATTCCCAAGAAATATTAAAAATGTCTGTTGTTAAAAGGGTGTCCTTTTGTCAGACAAAAACCTGATTAGTTGACGGCGCTGAGATCAAGGCTGGTGAACAATTTATTTTAAAACCTTTTACGAAAATGCATGTTAGTTGACCTTTTTCCGCATTTTTAAGAAACCTGTAGGTCTTTTGTTAATATGGGTATTACAATCTTTTGTTCAGGACAAATTAAAAGGATTTAATAGTAGGGCGGTTAAGAACAATTCAGAGTTGACCGCACGGAATGATATTGCAGCAGTGCTCTTAGTCTACAATTCCGAAGAAAATATTAAACACGTCTGATGTTAAAAGGGCGAAGACAATTAGTTGACGGCGCTGAGATCAAGGCTGGTGAACAGTTTATTTTAAAACCTTCCTCAATGTGGCACACATTAATTTTGTCAGGTGGGCGAGATTGCACTCGCAAGAAATATCCCGGATGTCGCTGCTTCTACTGTTCGTCTGTGGAACGAGTGATCCCTTAAATACCGGCTGTGAGAAAAAGCAATTAACTTATTTTATTATTATATTTAATTACCAGACTTCATGCTTTTCAAAAGGGTGTCCGTTTCTGTGATTGGTTAAAGTAGAGATTGGGTGTGACACCCTGGTTTAAAGCAGCGTTTGTTGGCCTGAAGACCCATTCACTCTGGTGATTTGAACGCGTGCACAACCACTGTTGAAAGGTTCACTTTCTTGCTCTATATCCTCCATCATGGTAAGTGGTGCACTGAAAAATGTTGTTCTTGCTTTTTGTCAATGATTTTGTTTTATCGTTTACTATTGTGGGGTAATTAGTATAACAACAGAGTTGATGTTCGGGTGCGTAAAGTTTCCATTGCCACATAAGCTTAGAACGTCGGCAGAACACCTCAAATTTTTTAAAAAGAACCTTTGATTCTAACTTCTCAAAACGAAAATAATAGAATTTTTTTAAACAGCGAAGAAGTAATCACCTACAAGTGTTAAAATAGACTTTCTCAAAGTCGCTTGCTTGCTTCTCTTTGAATGGACCTGGCGCTCTCGCTCGCTCGCGCGCTCCGCGCTCGCTCGCTCGAGCTCTGACGATCGCGCTTCGCGCTCTCTAAGCTCGACTTGTAAGCAAGTCTAGTGTTAAAATTAATTACGCAATTACTAAACTGAGAATTTGGGATAATAGCCTGAATTGGGCGGGTTCCATTCGACGAAGACAAATTTGCATTCACCTCGCCGCCGGCCAGGGAGCTACTACAGGAATTATTTCCTCCATCACTCACGAGTTTCTATAAGTCCTCTTCATCAAGCCAAGAAGACTGAGAATTTGCTTTTCGTTAGGTTATTCAGTCATTTTGTAGCTCAAAACAATAGCTTTGCAGATGACAACGCCTACAATAATTAAAACAAGCAAGAAAACGGCGCGAACGGTTGAATGGTTTCCAGTTCTGACTGGCTGGCTACGTTATTTTCTTGTTTTCCATTGGCTCAGTGCAGCGGGCTTAAAATATATTTCAGCCCCTTGAATTCTCCATTTTAGCCCGCAGAATACGCCACAGTAAAGCGGACGAAATTATTATAATCAATGGTATACCGATACCAGTTTTTTCAAACCGATCCGATACGAGTCACAGATATTTATCGATATTTGGCATTTTTTGCGATATCGATATCGATACCGATATTATGACGTCATCATCATCTAAGACTTTTCTGTGATGTTATCACCTATGGCTTTTAAAACATTTTTTATGGTTCGTTAGCGTTAAACAAAAGCACACAGCCGGCCTAGCAACAGTCGAGCTCAGCACAACAGCACATACACAAACGGAAAAATATTGGTTTTCGGCACTAAAACAGCCTTCAAATATTCAAGTAAGAGATCAAATGAACAGTATCGAGAGGAATCGAAACAGTCGATATTTCTCTAGTCTCCTATGCATCCGTTCTTAGTGTCATCACGCGTCACGCAACGCTCCTCCCCACAAACGGAGCGTTGCGTGACGACACTAAGAACGGCTGCGTAGGAGACTAATATTTCTCGCAAGTATCGATTTTTTTCAAGGAAATCTGAGTATCCATGATATCGAGTATTTGGTATCGATATATCGACCCACCTCAATTATAACGTCCTTTTTCTATCTCACAGAGTGTGATTACGAAGGCCGAAATGATGACTAAGCTGAATTTAGAGGGCACTGTTAACGGGCACTGCTTCACGGTTAAAGGCGAAGGAAAAGGCAACCCTTTCGAGTAAGTGAGAATTGCGAAACATTTAATTTTTTTTTTTTAATTTTAGTTTTGCAGCTTTTGTTCGAAGAGTGATTAGTTGGGTGTTTTTGTTCTTCATCGTTTTCTCGGGGTTTTGTAAGGAAGTGTAGGAAAAGTTTATTTATTTATTTAGCTTTGTCCAATATGGACAAGGATACCGCAACAGCTAAGGCCAATTACTGCGGACCCGGGATATACGGAATATACGCACAAAGACCAGACCACAACACCGGGAACTACGTCCCCTACTCTTTGTGAACAGTGAGTGGGTTCTTTAACGTCCCACAGAGTTATTTACAAACAAGGTTTGTGAGACGGGGCCTACGGTTTATCGTCCTTATCCGAGAAGACTAGAAAGTCTAACCATTTGCAGATGTCAGAGCAAAGGCAGCACTTTCTCCTCAGTTATTTAAAGACCCTGAGTGGTGGTCCGGCCGGGGTTTGAACCCGCGACCTCCCGCACGGTAGTCCGACACTCTACCAACTGAGTTAACCGGTCGGTCGCCAGGAGTAGCTCGGAGAGGCGGGTGACCCTTTAGAGGCCCTTGGATCTCTACGAGTATTTCGATGAATTTATCACAACAGAAAACACTTGCAAATCAAGTTTTTCAACTTTCGTCACTTCACATAACGCTAAAACCCTTCTGTGCTAGTTTAATCCTTCTCTTAAAAGCCTCAAAAGTATCAATAATTTCAGTTATTGCTACCCACCAGCTGGCTCTATTTGTATCCGTCCATATGTACTCCGCGCATAACACTTGAAAGGATAAACTTGTCATTGAACTGTCTCTCCTTGAGGCATACAAGATTGAAAGACAGGCCCCGTATGGTATCATCAGATTGTAAAATGAACGGAAAAGCGGTCTTACCAAAAAAATATCACGAAGCTCGTGCCTTTGCCCAGTGTTTTCAAAATATCTGCTACGTTTTGCCCTCTCACATAATGCAAAGGAAAATTTCAGAACTTCAGCGGGTTTTGCAGGTGTAAATGAAAAATACAGCAAATATGAAGAAGATGTTGACGAAGCATTCAGTCCTTAAGAAATTTCGCATGTGACTCTTTGTGGTCTGTATTTTCAATGTCTGAAATCAATCTTGGAGTTTGACAAACTGTCAATCATGAGTGATTTGAATTCAAATGAATTTATACGGTGGAATAATCAGGATGGGAATTGATAATTAATGACCTTACTAACTTGAACTCCCAAGGGAAATAAAAAAAAAATAGTTTGAGTTAACGGGTTGGTGTTGAAATTTAAGTAGCCTGTTAATGATTAAAAGAATATATCGTAAATCGTAAATCTCGTTTCTTTAACTGTACACATCTAGTCCTAATTCTTTGTCATTGTCTTTTCCTTTCTCTCGTTTTACCTGCTACTGTATTGTAAGTTACTTTTTTGATTCTGTAAGGTTGAACTACTGTTATTTGTTATGCGTCAAAACCACTGCTCGCCTCGAATAGCTGTAGCTTACTACGAGCAGTGCTTATCTTCTCTTTGCATGTGTTTGAACTTGAACTTATCGTAGTTTTATCTTTCTCTTACAATCACGAGTCACTTTGGTACAATAAGTTTGTTTTATTGGAGCCTTTTGATAACAGTGTTTAGTTTGAGAATTTTAGCCAATATTTTAAGAACATATTAAGGACAAAACAAGACTGAGATTGCCCTTTTCATACTGACGTTAGACACCTCATCAGTAAAGGTTAAAGATTTCAACGCGTCAATCCCTGTTCAATGGCCTCTTAGTTGCTTTGTGTGCTATCGAGATCCTTTAATCATATCTCTTGTTGGTTATATCAGTTGGAGCTACGCCGGATCGCTTGAGGCCGAATTACCAACTCTTTCTTTCCTGAATGCCTTGATTTTGGTGGATTTTATACACTGTTTAAATTTGATGACGACAAGGAAAAAATTTTATTTGTTGGAGTTTCTCGGAATTAGGGTGGAACCGATTTTCTAAAGAACTGAACAGAACTGCGTTGATCCACGGTTCGCGAGTGTGTGTTTAAAATTGCACGGGAATACACGGAAATTGTACTCCGCTTTTATGCGTCACTAACTTGACAAACTGCGGTGAATTTCGGTGGTAATAGAAGTAGTCAACGCTTACTTAGCGGCATTAAAATTCGAAAAATATTTTTCTCTTCATCTTGAAAGGTAAAATAGTTTCTGCCGACTTTTTTTCGCAAAACACATATCCTATAGTCTTTCCCATTCAAATATAAAAATAGTTTATTTACACTCCATTTACACACTATTTACACTTTTCTGCCGATACAACCTGTACCTTAGTTAAGGTGATCTGCATGTGACACTAACGCATGCAGTTTTGGGAGGCGTACAAAATCTGATAACGCCTGTTATATTTGATTTTACCGACCGGATTTTTCATCGTCATTACTTGCGATGTACATGTGTATTTTTAATGAAAAAAAATTTCATCAACATACATGAGCGCTACATTTTCTGATCGTTTTTAATTGCGCTCTGTGTTTTAGGGGAGTGCAGTCTATGATGCTCAAAGTCACTAACGGTGCACCTCTGCCGTTCTCTTTCGACCTCTTGACACCAGCATACATGTACGGCAACAGAGCATTCACCAAGTATCCAGCCGACATACCAGACTATTTCAAGAAGACGTTTCCTGAAGGGTATTCCTGGGAAAGAAGCATAATATTTGAAGACCAAGCCGTTTGTACAGCAACCAGCCACATAAGGTTTATAGCATGATATAAAACTAGCAATAATCAAAGATTAGGGAGTGCGTTCAATAATCACGATCCCAGGCTCTCTCTCCTTTGCCAAGTTCAAAATCTGCGGGGGATATCAGATTACGCGTCCCAAGATCCATTCATTCGTTGTCCCATACAATCTCGACTCCAATCTGTGTTAGGACTACGTTTTTACTACGTCGAACGCAATTATGTGAGTGGAGAAGTTGAAAACTGAGTTTAAGAGTAAATTTTATCCGTTTAATTTGAATTGTTACCCTCCCTTCTATCTGACGAGTCTTTTTATTGACTGAACATTATTGCAAAATCTATTAAGCATACTTTCAACTACAAATCTGAAGGCATGATTTTTGAAAGCGGAAGCAGGGATGGCGCAGTGGTGAGAGCACTCGCCTCCCACCAATGTGGCCCGGGTTCGATTCCCGGACTTGGCGTTATATGTGGGTTGAGTTTAATTTGTTGTTGGTTCTCGTCCTTGTTCCGAGTGGTTTTTCTCCGGTACTCCGGTTTTCCCCTCTCCTAAAAAACCAAAATTTCCAAATTCCAATTCGGTCCGGAAGCTGAGGGACCACAGGTTTGTCAGTCGTAACAGAGTATTTAGTGTCACCCTCATTAAACAAAGTTGATTGATTGATTGATTTATTAATCATCCAGCATCTCTCTAAATATTAACCACCGAGGACAAGAAAGACACAGACAACTTAAAAATTGTGCGTTGGTTTCACCTTATATAAATTGATACTGGTGTCGCGAGTGGCCTTTAATTTGGTACTTTTTATGTTATATGATTAAGAAAAGTATCCATCATAATCGCTACACTTTTTAAACCGCCATACCTCACTTCTTCGGCGGTAGCGATAGATCTGAAATTTTACAGCAGTTACTGGTTTTGGATTGAAGTTTGTCATGATTGATATTATGGGAAAATTGATATAACTATAACGGCGTTAACCAAAACCTACTAGCTCGAAATCAATAAATTGCAAATTTTGCGCCACCCGGATTTGTATTAGAAAAGCCACCACCAAATCCTTGAATTAAGGTATATGACAAATGAAATGGACAAGAAAAAAATTTTACGTTGGATTTCAAATAAATCATTTTTTTTCTTAATTTTTTTAAAAAAAAAATTTAAAACGGAGTATTTGTGTGGTAATGGTGAGCTGTATGCCAATGATTATTCTCAGAATGTCGTTTGAAGCCAGCAAAGTTTTAATGACTGATTTTCTCTTGTGCGTTCAGTCGAGAAAGAGACTTTTTCTGAGATCGTTCGCATTGACTTTTTTTTTTTTGTAATTTTTAATTTTCGTGCCTTTTTAAAAAATCTCGGAAACGTTTAGACATATTTTGTAAGATCCTCAACTTGCATGCTTGATGATGTGAACAACTTCATTCCAAAGTTTCATTGAGACAGATGTCGTCGAAAAATTTATGGGGACGAAATCTATTGGGTGCCTACCAGGGCGCCTACAATACAAAAATCACAAAAGAAAGCTTTATCGGCATACCCAGGCCAACACAGAGTCTGCAACGCAAAATACCGTCGGTTTACACGTCCTCTTCATCGTCAAATTTAAAAGTATGTAGAAAATAAATTTCCGCAAAATTTTTAACTCTGCATTGTAAGTTGCTAAAGTGTATACACCGCAGAGTTAATTCTCTGATCTATCATTTGGGTCCTTAATCCCCGGCCAAACAGATGCAACATCGCCCAACACTGTTGCTGATCCAACGCTGATGAGTGTTGCACTCGTTTGGCCACCACGTTGCACAGTGTTCCATGGTGCTGAACGATGTTAAGCGAAGTGAGGAGGCAGCGTGGTCGAGTGGTCAGGGCGCCGGACTTGAAATCCGGGTTCAAGTCCCGCTCTGACTGCTAGCTGGAGTTGTTTCTCAGTGGCCCCGAGTTCAACTCCTCGGACGCGCTTGTAAATAGCCAGCTGGTCTGCCTCCTGCCAGTTGGGATTTTTAACCATGTTATTTTCAATTTGTATTATTTCTTTATGAAGTTTAATGCTCGGCCCCACCAGCACTTGTGCTATAAACGCTGCCGAGGGTAAATAAAAGTTATTTATTTATTTTTTATTTATTTATTTATTTATTTTACTTTAAGTTTGGTTACCATCAAATATCGTTTTCCACATCGTCCAACATTTCTTTTCTTCTCAGTTGTGAACAACAATGTTGCATTCCAAAAAAGGAAGAAACAAAGTATCATCTTAGAAACAGAACTGCGTTTGTGAAATGTGTTTGTGAATAGGCTTATTTTTAAATATAATTTTCAGCCTTGTACTATTTATTTTACGATTGCGAACGTAACTTAAGATATGTCTTTCATCTCAGGCGGAATAATGATGATATTAATGATGATGATGATTATTATTATTATTGTAATTATTATTATTATTATTATTATTCTTTTCGCCTCCGTGTTCAACATTGTTGAACGCGCGCATGCCCACTAAGTTGGCTTTGCGGATACCTTATCCATGGTGATGATTTATTGATTATATCTGCTTTGCGCGTTGCAGTATGATGGGAAACTTGTTCATCTACGATGTTCGATTTCACGGTGTGAACTTTCCTGCTAATGGCCCAATCATGCAGAAGAAGACACTGGGATGGGAGCCATCCACTGAGAAAATGTATGCACGTGATGGGGTGCTGAAGGGTGATGTTAATATGGCTCTCCAGCTGCAAGGAGGTGGTCATTACAGAGCGGACTTCAGGACTACTTATAAGTAAGTTTACATGTGTAAATTGGCCATTTTGCAGTTGTGTGCTTAGTGACCTGGCCCTGGATTGTAAGCGAGGCTGGGGGTGACCTTGTTTTGATACAAACCTCAGTTTTTCGTATGTATGAGCAAACTAGTTAGCATACTGGAACAGCATGAGCTACATATGAAAAGCAGTCAAGTTTGTATCAAAACAAGGTCACCCCCAGCCTCGCTTACAATCCAAGGCCAGGTCACTTGGCACACAACTGTAAAATGGGCCATTCAGGGGTTAGGGACGAATGTTTGGTTTTATCAGTATAGTTCATAAGGTAAATAGGCTGCCGTTAGAAGAGATGACAAGTTGATTAACTAAGAAGATAAAAACAAACATTTCATTCCACTCCTCCACCGACTTAGCCGCGCATTGTTTTTGGCAACTACCCCCTCCCCTTTATCCATAAATTGGTAAGGGAGTTAGTTTCCAAAGAAACTGTGGTACTGCGTCGGTGGGGAAGTGGAAACGAATGTTTGGTTTAATCAACAGACCGAGATGAATCCGGTCAGCACCCAAATCTCTTTACGGTGGCTAGTAAATTACATTAACAACTCCTGCTGATGGTAAAACCCAACGTTCGTACTTTGCGAAAAGTGCTAGAAATGAACAATTAATCTGGAAAAAAAAAGAAAACAACAACAACAACAAAAGAGCAAAAAGGTTCTGAATCATCTCAAAGACAGTCGAATCCAGTTGGCTTCTCTACCGCTGAGTTAGGACGGAATCGTGGCAAACAAGCCTGGTTTTTCTAGGCTTTCTTTTCGCTGCTGTTTTAGTTAGGTGTATAACTACAATTTGATATGGTCTTTCTTCAACAACTCGGTCTCCAGTTGTTCAAATCCCGATTAAGCAAAACCTGGGTAAACGTGAAGTTTGATTCCAGTTTAATTACTAATCAATAAGCATTTTCCAAAAGATTTTTCACTTCAATTTTCATTTAGACTTTTCTTTACCTTTAGCTTAAAAGCAGCTTTTAGAACATTTTTAACGAGCGAGAAGAAAACCTTGGTTAACATTTAATCCGGGATTAGCGATAAAGCGGCTTTCTAACATTGGGGCCCTGGAAGCCTTCTAACTTGGGAGAACTCAATATTTACGCGGGGCAGTAGTTTATTGAAGGCGAATGAGTCGGTAAAATTATCTTCCATCAGATGAACGTCGGAACCTCCTTATTAACATTCAGGCTAGGGCTGAGTTGCTCGAAGCATGGTTAGCGCTAACCATTGGTTAAGAGGTATTAAAACCTACAGGTTGTCATGGTATTTAACCCGGGTTAGCGCTAACCATGCTTCGAGCAACTGGGCCCAGACTACGCTTAGTTTTCGTTCATAAAACGTATTCTGTTTGTTCTTTTTTTTTTTTTTTTTTTGCATGTGTACCTAGCTCAGCATCACTGATACAAAAAAAATTAACGTTTGTTCCTTTGCAGAGCGAAGAAGAAAGTCGAGCTACCAGAGTATCACTTCATAGACCACCGCATTGAGATTTTAAAGCATGACACAGATTACACCAATGTTGAGCTGCACGATATTGCTATTGCTCGTAATTCTGAGCTGCCTAAGGCTAAGTAAAATCTTGCTGAAAAGGCAAGGCAACAAGGAGAAAAAAGAGTTTGTCGTTCTCTTATAATTTTTTTTTTTATGCTGATAGATTCATAAGCCGTATTTTTCAGGAATGTAATCCGAATTAGGATAACATGTGTTCGTGGTTTGTCAGAAAATAGACGATAATTTTTAATTGTATTGTGAGACTAGACAATTTTCATTTTTTTTTTGGCCGGTTTTAGATTGTAATGATTGGTTTCTTAGCTTCAATTGTATTCCTTGATATATTCGATAAACAGACAAAAAGTAGAAAAACTTTGGTGACGATTGGTTTACATGTGGTGCTTTCTCTTTATCCAATAAGGGTGTGAGGTTTCCTGTGAATAAAATCACTACCTCGACTGTTCGCCTTCTTCGTCCCCTCAGTCCCCACACTTATAAACCAGTAAACTGGAAATCTTTCTTTTTTGGTACCTCCCAGGCGAATCTCTTCGTTCAAGGAGGCTAGCGGATTTATTGACTAACCTACTGCTATTACTGTATCAACTAAATCACAGGCACATGATTTTGATACAGGGATATTTTTGTGCGGTTTAAAACTATGCGGAGAAAGCAGAACTTAGCAAATGCTCTTGGTATCCAAACAAAAAAATTGGGGGTAACCATGTATTTTTCAGAGATAATTAATCTTCAGTTTGGGGAAAAATGTCATACATTATGCTTTGTATTTTAGCGCCTTCTAGAATTATTGTATCTTAATTATCTCCAAAAAATACTTGGTTACCCCCAATTTTCTTTTTTGATTCCAATAGCTCTTGCTAAGATCTGCTTTTCCCGCATAGTCATAAACTGCGCAAAAATACTTCTGTATTAGTAGGCACCGTCCTTAAAACGTCCAAACTATTTCTGCCCTACAAGAACACTGCAATTTGCATAATCACCAATCTGTAGGTAACAGTCCAATCACGTAACTGCTTCTAACAGTGGGGCATATTATAATACAGGTCTTGAACTCGAAACGCGGCGCTTCCTACTATTTCGCCTTATTAAGCTGTTCAGAAACCAAAACTTGGCAACTGAGGAAGGCCACTTCTTTAGGACTCTTTCCATCGCCTTTAGTCGAAAGAACATGGACTGTTCCCGTTGCAGTTCAGAAATAACTTTTTGCCTTCACACATAGGAACGCCTCGTATTAAAAGAATACGATTCAACTCTAGTTTATTGCATTTTCGCCTTTCAAAAACTTTTCATACTGATCCATTTTTAAAAAGATGATGCTACTCGGTGCAAATAATTATTATTAGAAAACCGTGATACCACGGCCAGGGCATTCAGTCACACGTGACGATTTTAAGGTAATAACGAGTTTGGGTAGAAAATATTTAGCCTGTTCTGCGAAAAATCATCCAATTAGTCTTGATTGAAAGACATGTTTTTCTTAAACTATGCCGTCACAAATGTTAAACATTGCTCTTATAAGTCATTGTTTGAATATGATATATATTTAAATTTTCAATTTCATTTGCTATCACTGTAAAAGTCAACATAGTAACTGACTGCGAAAGTACTGGTATCAAGTCTCTCTGGTTAACAAATTGACGTCAGTTTTTCATGCGTCTGTCTTGTGATTGATCATGAATTTTGTCACAACAGACGCATGAAAACCCGACGTCATTTTCATCTTAGGGCTGGTTCACACGAGCAACGCAACCGCAAACGCAAATGCAAGCGCAAGCAAACACACTTGTGAACTACCACAACGCAAATACAAACGCAAGCGACAACGCAAGAAATGGAATATTTTTTAATTCCTTGTGCTTGCATTTGCATTTTACACATGTGAACGAGGGCAAAGCAAGGGCAAACGCAAACGCAAGATGACAAATACTCGTTCCATGCCTCTACGGTTCACGTTCAAACCAAAATGGCGTCCTCCTCCGCCATCTTTAATCTCGTTCTCAGAGTCCTCGTTTCCTGACTGCTGGTCAAGGGTAACGCGGATCCTGGAAACAAGATTACCTCCATCTTGGAGTACGCGTGCGGATCTCATTCTGCTTGCGTTTGCGTTCGACCTGTGATCGTCGCTTGCGCTTGCTCTTGCGTTTGAGTCGCACGTGTGAACCAGCCTTTTGCCCCTTCTGGCTTTTGTTAAAATGAAGTCAAAACGCAGGATAAAAATGCGAGAAACTTAAATTTTTCTGAATGTGACACGAACAAAATCAAGCATTTGTCTCGCTCTCTTATTGGTTAACGGAAAAAAGGGAGAGTTTCTATTAATTGAAAAGTGACAGATTGACGTTTGGTTGTTTTCAAACTCTCCGCTCTTGTTCGTTGCGTCAACATCGCATAAATTATAAATTCATGTGTTTGTTCGCATATTGGCAATGGAAATCAGCCAATGAGCGCGCGAGCTACTGTAAAACACTGATTTGATCGCGATAGATTTTCGTTGCACGTTCTTTTAGCTTTCTGTATGTTTCGTTCTTAATTACATCCATTTTGAAATCACTGGTGATCCTTGGAATCTGATTGGTCCAAAATGATGCAATTTATTCCCAAATTGCACCATTTTTTGCTCTAAATTGCATCCTTTCTTTAGCCCATCAAAATGGAAATGAAGTAACACAAATAGAATATTAATATTGACAATGATACTCTGTGATTTCAAAATGGATGTAATTAAGTGGTAATTGAACTTCGTGTCGTGCAATTTTGGTCTGAAATCGTACTTGTGATTTCAAATCAAACTCGCGCTGCGCGCTCGTTTGATTTTGAAACCACGCGTATGATTTCAGACCAAATTGCACTCCACTCAGTTCAATTACCAATATTAATTTATTCTTTTTTTATTTCTGCCATTCACTAATATCTGCAAAAAGAAAAAGTAGTGTTTTAGAGCACACTGCTAACTGAATAGGTAAACTGGAAAATGCTGTGTCATGAGAAAGCTTCGAGATTCAAGAATTGGCTCCATACGATCATTCAATCCGAAAGTGCAAAGAAAAACGATAAAGTCTATAAAACTACTATTACGAGTGCTCACGAATGAGCACAAATGACGGTAACATTGTCATCACGACGTCAGAATGACGCCAGTTTACTGTGAAATCACTCGTAAGTGGTTTTAGACTCTATCCAGGACAACGCGTACAATTGACAGTGAACAGTCGTACCTTTAACTTTTTCCTCAGATCACGCTTGCAAAGTGAAGGTAAAATTATGCAAATTAGAAAATTGAGCGAGGAGGGTCGCCACTCGCTAGATCTATCGCACGCTACAGAATTACGGTGAAGAAAGAGACTGCTTTCGGTCTAGGCGTGCAAGCAGTCCATTTTCCCGCGTTTGGTACCGATGGCACACTTTTCCCATTTAGCGCTGGTTGCAAGCTTTCGCTTTGAGTTCTAATTAGTTTATTTAATTGTAGTAAAACCAAAAGCGAAGTTATTACTCTGGCCAATCACAAAAGACGTAAACAGCGCAATGAACCAATTAGAGCAGGCTATCGGCGCCAAGCGCGGGAAAATGCGCGCGTCTGGGCAAGTCACGATTGGTTTGGTTTGGTTTCTCATTGGTTGAGAAAGTGGCGCGAGTTTTGCCAACCAATCACAGAGCGTAGTGAAACAAAACCAAACCCGAATTACTTTCGACACTCAATTGAAAACCGATCTATTGGGAACTAAGTAACAACTGTTCTGCAAAGGAATAGGTTGGGAGCATAAAAGTTTTTTGAACCGCATCTCTACTAGTTATTTATTAGAATTTTGTTATTTTGATTTGATCTTTCTTGGCAATATATCTTTACTGAACAATTATTTATACCTTGCTACTATTTACATGCAAAAATCACAATTCCGATGTCGGTAGAAAAAAAAATAAAGGCTCAACCTTTTTGGCGGGAGAGAATTATCGGTAGCCTGGTTATCGGACGTTTTTCTCTTAAAGGGAACCTCCACTCTGACAACAAATTGACGGTTGGAAATAGTGTCGTAGAAAACGTAGAAATGACATTTTACATTCGCTTTTAAATTTCTTGGGCTCAACCATTTTGAATTTTATGACGTGTAACGGTTAACGCTTTTGTTATTCAGCAGAAGTTCTTTTGTGTGAAAGAATTGAGCAACCGTATTACGCCATGAAATCCAAGATGGCGGCGCCCGGGAAATTTAAAAGCGAAAATAGGCGATAATCAAATCATGTTTTGTCCGACACTGAAATATTATTTCCATGTTTTCCAACGAAATTTCAAAGTAGATTGTATTTTCAACTAATATGTTTCGAGAGTGGAGGTTTCCTTCTCTTGACTTCGCACGAAAAGGCTACGATAAAAGGCCCTCTCACACCTACAGTAAGTTATTGTAAGCTGTAGCTCAATATGTCCACCAAGCTTTGCCCTGGATCCAAAACATTCCATAGCATTTGCATACTGTACATTCATATAAGCGCACAAGCTTATAGACCTTTTTCACAAATGGCAGCGAATTTATTATTCTTTTCGATATATGTTAATTAGCCCTTCTTACCTTGTTTTAGAGTAAAATTTCAATTGAATATTGCACATGCTAACGAGGCTAGTAAGGCTAATTTTCATGAAAACAAAAGAATTATCGGTCGCCATTTATGAAAAAGGTCTATTAGTACTACCTACTATTTGGTTTTAGTGTTACACTCTTTAAAAAAAAGTTTTGGTTTATGTAGATTTGATTTCAAAGCTGTTGACTGCGAAAATGTTGAAGGAGCCCAAAGTTTCCAGACTGTTAAATATTAGGAGCTCAAGCTGTGAATTAGCCAAAATCAGTTCCTTGGGTGGCCTGTGTAACTAGAGCCCTGTCAGGCAACAGTTTTTGGGCACCATCTTGAAGAAAACAAGTTTGGCTTTGAACTTTCTGTTTCTCTATTTAAACACCCCCTTGTTGAGCACAGTGGGCTAAAATAGAACAAAAGAATACCATTAGAATGAGTACGAGAAAAGATCCTTTGCAAAAGAATTGCAGTTACTTCACCCACGCGGTTATATTCTGAGTTGATAAGTTACGATAAGCTGAGAGCTGACGTTTCAAACCTTAGCTCTTCGTCAGGCTGGATTCGCTCTGGCGAAGGGCTAACGCTTGAAACGTCAGCTCTCGAATCTCTTTATGGTGGTCTTTTGGTTATTAACTCAGTTCACAGTTGACACAAACGAAATATTCGTTTCTACTCATCTCATCGAATGAGCTAGCTGCTTTTCATCGCTCCCGGCTGAAAAAACCTAGCTGCCGAGAAACAACAACAACAACAACAAATACTAGAATGTCAGACTAACGATAACCTATATAGTGGGCAGCCTGCGTGGCATGGATTCGCGCTTCGCAATTTGCGCTCCGCGCGCGTATCTCGGGTTCCGGTTATCGTGAATTTCCCGGGCTTCTCCTTCTCCTTTCGGCAACTGTTACGTGGACAGAATTGGAAAAAGCCCTAACTTCTTTTTAATTAACAACAACTTGCGCGAGTTCTCGGTTATCAATGCACAAAAAATCCCCTGCCAAAAATGACAGGAATCGACGACAGAAATTTTAAAAGGAGCCATTTAAAGGTACCAGAATTTAGTCTTGAGGATTTCACATTATCTACCCCTGAGTCTCCGGCGAGGATGGATACTTACCTAAAAACAACGAGACATCGTCCGTGCGATCAGCATTGCGCAGTCTCCCTGTGATCTCCTCGTTACGAACGATGGGAAGGAAAAGTTGGATGAACTCGGGAGAGTATGGAGGAGCTATCATTTCTAGGACCTGGGGAGAGAAAGACAAGCGTATTACATAAAGCACTTTTCCTGTTTCTAAGGAGGTTAACGGGGAACTGTCACGTAGATTTTGCTGTATTTTGGTAACAACTGCTCAAATATTTGACTGGGAACCTTTATACTAAAACGTTTAGATTATATATTGTCGAGTTCTATGCATCATAGATGATTGCGGCCCCATCCTCATAAACTGTAACGACATATAAATCTCAAGTTCAAGATACATAATGGCCGTTCACTGAGAGTTCTCTAAACCTTCTACGAGTGTTTGTATGATTATTTGCCTCCATTTACGTTTTTTCTCGCGCGCGGCAGGAACACTTTTACGGCCGAAGGCCGAACCCATGCACTTTAACGACCGAAACAAAGACTTCTCCGAAACTGGAAACCGCGCGTGAAAATTCTCTGGCACCCAGGGTAGCCTCCACTACACGTAAATTGGAATAAAGAGAGTAACTTCACTTACCTCTGTGACAAAGTGTCTTATGAGCGAGTTATCTGTGTTTTGTTTCTCCAGGCAGGTGTTTATATAGCTTATCACAGCCACTACATATCCTCGGCTTAGCAGATGGATCATTCGATCAAGCACAGTTTTCTTGAACTCAAGCTGATATTAAAACAAAGACACAAATTGAGCGGTTTTTTTTATAGTGCTTTGTATAAGCCATTCTCACGATAACGTTATTTTACTACAACTATTATAGTGCATTTCGTTTTTCCTTTCTTAGACTATTTAAATCTTGTAATCCCTGTGAGGTTAAAATAATTTAAAACCTTAATTTACACAAGAACCCCCTCCCCCCCCCCCCCCCCCCCAAAAAAAAAAGTTAAGGATTCTGGTGGCTGTAGTAAAAGAAGGCCATTGTGAAAATGACAACTGTGATTGGTTTAAAATCTTGACTTGCTTGAATACATTTTCCCGCGCCTGGCTCCAGTTGCATGCAGTTCTTTTGAATTCTGAGTTCTGATTGGTTCATCGCGTTGTTTGTGTCCGTCACAACGTTGGAATTGCACATGAAGCTGGCCTTATAGATCAGATAACATACTAGTAAATTTCAACGCAGTGGGAGAGAGAAGATTTTCTTTTCTTGCATTTAAGCACGGGCGTAAACTAAAATTGCCTGGGAGAAACAAGAACCAAGATTGGCTTAAAATTCCAAAGAGTCTGCACGGTTGAGTTCACTTTTCAACCGGATTAAAATCTCACGGCAATAACACGAGTTTTTCAGCTAGTTTGGCTAGGATGAGCATTGCTAACTTTACTATCGCTTTTTCAAGTCGACATGTTTGTTTAAGGTGGCCGAACACAGTTTGCGCGCGCTTTACAGATTCTGTTAGTGATGCTATTAAGCGCGCGCTAGGGTTGTGGTAAGCAAATACTATCGACCACTCGATTTTATACCAAAAGGTAAGTTTTGCTCTTAAAATAACTTAGTTTCTTGTTTGTGAATCCTTCTTCATTTATCGCCGAACAAAGAAATTGAGTTCACAATGAGCTAAGCCTTTTTGTACGCCTTTCATCTTCCTGAGAAACCCTAATTAAAAGCCACGCATGCGCATTTGAACAAAAAATTGTGACTGGTTATTTTAATGGAAATAAACTGTTTTCTAAGGAACCGCTCGTTAGAATTTCGTGAAATTTGACAAAACAGTAGTTTTCTAAAAGCGTAACTTGCCTACAAACCAAAAACAAAATCTAACAGAGGATATCTTCAAAAAACATTAAAGTGCAAAACCAACATTTACAGGAGATCTGTCTGTTAAAATTACATGAAAGCAGCGTCACTATGTCAGTATTTTGTGGATTTTTCTGGATACAAAATATGGAAAAAATCTAACGAGTGCATTTTCTAAAAATTAAGAAAAACCATTATTTGTGGACGGTTAATAGCTTGCTGCGTTGCCATGGCGACGGCACCTTGTTCAACAAGAAGTATCAAAATTTATTCTTTCTTAGTTAATCTTGCACCATGCTAATTTCGGGTACTCAGAAGTACGTAGTTTTCAAATAATGTTTACTAACACCTGTGTAATGGAAAAACTGTGTTCGGCCACCTTAAAGAGAACCTTAAAAACATTGTGGAATTCTTGGGGCATGGCCATTCCGTTTTAGGAAGTGAGGGGTTTAAATATAACCTTCCTCTAAAGAGTATAATATCTTATTACGTTCCCTTGTGAGTTTGCTTGATTTTTCTGGATTCGGATTGGAGAGTCGATCACCTTACAAATTGTACAAAAAAATTTCACATTGGTCCAACTTCGCGCTTTATGATTACAAACAAAGTGCACAGCAAGCGATGACGCGAAACTGTGCGCGCGCATTCCTTTAACGAGCGCGACGCGTCGATAAGACGTCACAAACGAACAAACAGCACCTCAACAGTCATCATAGCATATGGACTTAATGAAACCAAGAAGAAGTTTTTTCGATCATGTGATAGAAATCCTCCTTTTAACTACTGTTCTCGCTTATGCTGTCACAGAGATTCTCGTCTGCTTTTTATGGAATCTTGCCCTTCGCATTCAACAAGAATTGTGCTCTTTGGTATCTCAGGGATTTCAAGGAAGTTGTAAACATGGCAAGCTACTGAGAAATGACAATAATTCTCAAAATTATAAGACCAAGCCAGTAACAGCTCACCTGCCAAAAGCTGACAAGAGCATTTTTACCAACCAAAGCACAAAGTTGGAGACAGAAATTAAACCTGGGTGCGACGCAGAGAGCTGTTGGCCTTTACGGAGTGAGGCGTTTCGTTGCCGAAAGAAAATGAATGCAGCAGAGGATGGGTCAAAAACTAAAGACGAACACTTTAACTTACAGGGCGCAAAGACGAAGGCAGGAAAGAATGAGAGAACAGAGAAGCCTCGGTTGATGGCAACACAATGGGTTATTCACAAAAACGTCTACAAAGTTGGGGAAAACGGAGTTAACAAGAAAGACGCTCTCTCGCACAGGAATTCCAACACACATCGCCAAAGCGATTCTGAAGGAGGAAACGAAAAGAAGGTTGTTTGTGCTCAAGGGAAATTGTTTCTGGTTGATTCAGAGGATCAAAGGTATTTTCTTGGAGAAAAGGAAGGCGGAGTTGATCTCAGTCAGGGAATATTTGATTCACAGGTACGAAGAAGAAGAGTAAATAAAGGAGATGTCGAAACGTTTACTAAAAACACTGAAATGATAGAAAGTGATCATTTGCGACCGAAAGAGGACGGGCTTGACAGCGCAAAGAGAAGAGTTGTTGGATGTAAGCAATATTATACACCATTGTCTGATTGGAGTGGAGTAGCGGAGGAAAAAGGTCACTCGGCTAAATTAGAGTTGACAGGCCGTGCCACAAACCAACCAGTCATCGGAAGAGACAAAATGGCGTCTGCTACCCAAGTAAGGAAGTATTTTCCCGAGTCGGCATCTTTAGATGGTAAAATCAATTATGTAAACGTGGAGAGACCTCAGAAGAAGGGCTCCTACTCTGCACTGACAGCCAACCATAACATAACCACACGGACTGTTGAAACACCAGCACAACAATACTTCGAGGGGCAAAAGACCGACAACTTTCAAGCAACAAAACATCGGACACTGAAAACAATAACAGCAACAACAGAAGCAACGGGAACAACAACAAAGGCAAAACAAACTGATGCATCCGGAGAAGCCACACTAACATCCTCGGACTTCAGAAAGGCAGAGAAAAACCAAATCAAAGCGGCGAGAAATTACAAGTCTCCAGAAACACAAGATCAGGAGACGGGCAATTCCCAAGCAGCCACAACAGAAGGTAACAACGCAGTGGTTCATCTCGAAGAAGGGCAGACTTCAGAGAAGTTTAACTCTCCACCAGACGCCTGGATAATTCAGCAGGAAACCCAAGAGGGCAAGAAAGTCGCGAATTCCTCAAATTACAGACTGGAAAAAGTTAAACGCTCCAGGCTGCCTTTCGCTCGAACGCCACGAAGAGGGGATCTCAGAAAAAATAAAATGCCTGTACTTTGAAGCTGTGAAATGAGAAACTCTAGTTTGAAAGAACTGATGCTGTGTAGATGGACAAGGTGGAGATTCTGTGGTGAACTTTCAACTACATAATGAATAAAGATTTCTGAATATTTTAGTCCAAACTTGTTTCCGTCGGTCTTTTTGAATACATCTTTTAGCCTTGTCCCACTTTCTTAAATTTGATTATCAACAGAAAAGTAAACAAGGGTAAGGGAAAGGGCAAGGGCATACAAGACTTATTCATGGTAAGCAAGCGTAACTAAAGCAAAGCTACAAAAAGAGAACCCTTTTTTGTAAGGTGTTGATGAGTAACATGCAATCATGCACGCTAGTTCTGATGTAATGAAGATAAGATGAGGAGCATCTTAAGATTAACATAACCTTGTATTTGTTACCAATTTTAGAAGTGAAATCATCAGTTATTGGTGTATATATTTAGTGCATGTATACAAAATGTAGCAGGGTGTACTTGAATTTCCTCAGTAACTTTGGGTTGGTTGGCCCGTTTTAAGCATCCATAATCTCCGTTTCCAGCTCTCTAATACTTAGATTGTGTTCTTCGAAATAGAAAAGTGCATCCCCAAACCCTCAAGCAGCATGCGTATTAAAATCGTACGACCTTTGAATACAGTAACTTTACATTACCTATATGGAACCTTTAACTATCCCCAAGAAGGTCCTGTTACGGGAGGGGAGTCTCACTTTTCAGGTCAAAGTTTTGCAAAAACGTATTGCGTAGATTAAAACGAATTAGGTAAAAATGTTATTAAAAAAAGAATATTGAATGTTTTTTCGATCATCACGATCACCTTCAGAATATATGAAAACAAACAAACAAACAAAAAACGTCCAGTCTTCTTTTTAAGAACATTTCCACCGAAATTTTATTAATCTGTTACCACGGTATATGGCTGTAGATTATCACGTAGACTACCGTGACACAATGCGGACAACCGAGTAACAACCGCAACGTTTACCGGGGACATGCTGGGTGACTTCACATGCCAGGAAAATTATTGCAAGAGACGGATCCCTGATCCCTGATCCCTCTATGGCTGTTGCTTACCTCCACTAAGGTATCTAGAGGGGTCGGAGACTCAAACAGTCGGATCAGAACATTAAGCACCAAGCGGTGTTGTAGGGCGTGGCAGGAACTAATCTGGGAAGAGTTGGAGTGAAAAAAAAAAAAAAATTAACGAGTGAACATTGCGGCAAGAGTGGGGAGGGGCGGGGTTGGAGGACTCACATGACAGTGCGGAGCAGGGGGGGGGGGGGGGGTGGCGCCGGGGGTCGGAAACTGGGGATTCCATGGGAATGGGCAAAAGAGGTCAAATCAAGTTTTAAAACGTTATTAAAGGGGAGCAGGGATGGTGCAGTGGTGAGAACACTCGCCTCCCATCAATGTGGCTCGGGTTCGATTCCCGGACTCGGCGTCATAAGTGGGTTGAGTTTGTGGCTGATTCTCGTCCTTGCTCCAAGAGTTTTTTCTCTGGATACTCCGGTTTTCCCCTCTCCTCAAAAAAACCATCATTTCTAAATTCCACTTCTTTCTGGAAAGAAGCTAATCCTGGGTTAACATGAACTTTGATTGGAGTATATTACTAATCCATAAGGAGTCGTCCAAAAGATTTTTGTCCCTAAGTCTTGCCTTAGACTTTTCTTTACCATTAGCTTAAAATGAGCCTATAAAATCATTTTTATGAGCGAGATGTAAACCTCGGTTAACTTTTAATCATGGATTAGCGTTAATCAGCTTTCGAACAACTAGGCCCAGTTGTTCAATGACTGGATAACTTTTTCCTGGGGATAAGTCGCTATCCAGCGAGTACTATAATTATACTCCAAATAAAACATTTGGCAAAAGAAATTTCCAAACAGCCCCACCCTTGGTTATGCATACAGTATTAGTCTATTTCATGACAGCATGGGGGTAATACTGAAATCTTTGCACCGATTTAATCCACAGGGTAGCTGGATAAAGTTATGAACAACTAGCCTCAGGGGTTAATGAAATAGGAAAGAAAGTGACTTATCCACATTGCAGCTTACCTCATCCAGTAAAGCTAAGTGAACTGGTGTTGAGTCAGTGAGAAGCTTAAAGAATGATGGGTCACATACTGTACAGTCCACCCACTTTAGCAAACCCATCGCTACCACAGGGAACCTATAAAATAAAGTGGCACATCAAGTAACTTATATAACAACACCTTCATGACTGCATTTCCAAGATGGCTGATTTTGGAACAAAAATGATGTCAATTTGTGTCATTGAGTACATGTACATGTAGTTTCAGCAAGCGAGTGTTTAAAGTACCTTCCCATTTGATTTAGATTTGCTTCATTATGCTTGGTTTGCTTGTAGTACAGACTCCTGAGCTTGCTGCACTTACCTTATACACTGGAACAGCACACCAACTTCAGCCAGCAGCTGAGAGCCTTTCTTGGTTTCCTGCACACATAGTGAGTGTATTTTATCCAAAGCCTGAGAAGTTGTTTTGAGCTCATCCTTGTTGAGCATTACTCGTTCATCCTAAAAAACAAAGTCAAATTTGCAACAGTCGTCAAAACATTTGACAACCATGTGACTACCTTGGAAAATCCTCAATTAACCAAATTAACTAATGGTTGATCTTGTTTCCTAAAAATTTATTGCTACCGTTTTTGTATTGTTTTGAGCCCAGTGCATGCACAGTTGAATTTTGTACATGTACTTTCGTAGACCTCTGTATGTTGATTTTTTTTTGTCAATAATGATTGTAGTTTTGGATCATCTGCAATGTCAAGTGGATTTGGCTAAAAACTATGTGATGTCTTAGAACTGTAAGTTGAAAGAAGGCGTATATGTTAAGAATGTTCACTGGCATCAATTATCTGGCTTTTACATTACATGAAAAGTAACAGTTAGCTATGAACTACACTATGTCTGATGATTATTAAACATCTTCTCAAATTGAAGCGGTGAGAGCATAACCAACACATGTCGAATTTGGGCTTGATGTTTGCTTTTCATGAAAAATTAGCTCCAAATTCAAGGAAACAAGTGGCTTGTTTGTAAAACATTTTTGCTGATTGGCCTGCAACTTTTCTTGCATTCCCTCCCCCCCCCCCCTCCCCCCTTCCCCTCATAAACAAGATTTGTTTTCTTTTGGAACACAAAAATCGATTAGGTCAGTTATGCTTACCCCTTCAATATCATTATGTTAACTAGCATAAGCTTACCTCAATCCAGGTCTCATGAACAGATGCAGCATATGCCAGGAGATAAACATATTTGAACTTATGCTCTGGATTTAAATGCTGACCAGGTTTAAATAACGATTCCAGAAGGAGTTCTAAAAGATCAAACCAATGTTTGCTTCCATTATAGAAGGACACAGACCCAATGCAAAAATGGATGACGATTTAAATATTCTTTTGTTTGGATTTAAATTTCAAAACTCTGTTCAAATTTCAAAAATACCGGTTGTAAACACGTGATGTAGATTGATCATAATGATCATGAGAACAGTCACCTACCTAGAAACTGCGGCACTCTGATGAGAGCACAAGCAGGAGGCTGGGAACTACTATACAACTTGTACAGCTGAATTGTGAAGAAAGGAATGAGAGGGCAAATATATACATGTATGGCAAATTCTATAAGCATAAGTACACTCATGGATAAGATAAGACAAAAAATATTTTGTTTTTCTTCAAGTTTGTAACAGCAAACATGCTAATAATATCTCCAAAGAAATATCCAAATTATGTAATTATTAAATAATCTTAAATTTCTGTAAAAGTTGACATCTGAGATCAGAGTAAAAATATGAATTTTGAACTTAAAGTACAAGAAAAACAAGTTCTGGCAAAATCTCAGGGATAAGCTAGTTAAAATTAGGTTGTCAGTTTGTCATACAAAATTTTGACATCATAAGAGGAGCCAATTAAAGAAAAACAATATAACTGACAAAAGGTCACAACTTTAACCATAAGGTCTTTGACTGCAAAAGTGCTCAGATATTGCTCAGTAATAATCATAATACAGACCCAAATTCAAATGTCAATCCCCTACTACTGACGGGATAACCAACTATATAACCATGCTTTTTTTTGCAGCTGAAATCAACTCACCACTGTGATGTCTCCTGGGTTGAGAGAGTTTTTTCCCAGCATGGATGAGAGAGCTGAATATGCTCTAGGATATGCCGCTGCACCATTCAATGATAATGTGATTTCTGTCACTTCATGACCACTGCAAATAAATGGGGATCGTATGAGTTAAAAGAACATTCAATTGATTACTAAACAATGTCTTGAACAATGTTTTTCTCGGCAAGTTACAGGGTATACGTATGCTATAAGTAGGGTTAAATTAAGCAAAGGGGCATATATAATATTACCTTTTCAGCCAAAAAGCCAGTGAGAATGCTTCAAACTTGCCCAGTTTTAGCATGTGCTGCAGATTTTGTGTGTTAAAATAATGTGGATCCATATATTATTTTGTTTTTTGTCTAAAGGCTGAATTTTGAAAGACCACATGAAACTGCCACTACATTAAAGCAGAGACATGAAATTTAAACTTCCTAGTAAATTTGCTTTTGCATAATTAATCATAAAATAATTTAATATCTTGTAGGTTTCAGCAGTACAGGCTAACACTGTAGAATTGTGGGTTTGATTCCCACTCTTTCTTTGCCTTGTGCGATCTCCCATTTCCTTACTAGGGCTAAAACTCAGTGCGAAATTCATGGGTTCACTCAGCACTTCAACAAACACTGCAGAGTTACATGTTATTCTCAAATTTACCATAAATATTATTAGTGCTAGTAGTGGCACAACATCCATTGTAAAATTGGGCAAGTTTGCACATGATGTTTTTCTGTACATAAATGTACTAGCCCCTTCATTGAATAAACTTACCTTCTAAAAGTCAGAAGCTCACTAATTAATTTTTAATAATTACCTTTCAACTGCTCTCTTTTGAAGTTCTTGACTGAGCCTTGTTAATTTACTCCCTCCATCGGTATTTTGAGCAACGTGATTCAACAAGCACTGAGCATACAGGTATGTGTGCTGTCCGTAGCACACCATTTTCTGATCAAAAAGTAGAAATATGACAAGACTATTACATTCATGCATTAATCAGTACTTGGTTTTAGAGTTGTTAGTGGTGAATGCATCAATTGAAAATTATGGAAGAGTGTGGAAGCTTTCTTTATTGGCTTGAGGCTTTGTTTTTGAGGGGTAAGGAGGAGGAGGAGGAGGAACATTCAGGATTTTGTGAGCAAGAATTTTATTCTTTATTTCCTATACATGTCTGTGAAAGGGAGTGGACATTTATGTGAACTTACAGAAAACTCTGACAGGTTGCTGTCAACTGTCTGTTCTCCTTCCTCTAAAAATGTGCAAGCTGAAGTCTTGAGCACACGAGAAAACACTTCAATCTGATGACAAGCTGTTGACACACTGGTAATCTCGCCTTGATATCCTGCATCAGAAATTAGCTGAAAAGAAAACAAACACAACTTATGAACACTGTAGCTAGTGTGTTAAGGTAACCAGTGGGTGTCTGTTACAGTGAAGCCTGGTCAAGCCTTCTTAATGAGGATAACATTGGAACTCAAGGTGATTATTGCAATCTTAATTCCATATGTTACATGTAATTATCAATTTGAGTAGAAAAAAATTCAAATTGCAACTACATTGTAGATCTAGGAGACAAAATTTAATGTTCATTGGATACATGTAAAATTAATGCTAGTCTTCGTGTACAGAAGAAAAAGACAGGTTTCCTGATAAATTTTGCATATTAATCTGTTTCTTAATGGTCATAATACCATTTTTATTACTTTTCTCATTTTTCTCTTCGCTTACAGCATTTTTCAAGGATATCAGAATAATAAGATGTTTAGATTTTTGAGAGGGTTGAAAAGAGCTGGTTGCACGGAAAAACTTAAAAACTCACTAGGTTTCCATTGGTTATGCAAAGTGGGAAAAATGTCATTTAATTCTCACATGCCAGATGCATGAAGTTTAAATCTGATCAAAATACCGCTGCTGGAACAAGTCACAGTACTGTTTGAAATTTGCATCCTTCATTTCAAGGCTTTAATCTTAAAAGGAAGAATGAAATCAATATGGCAATGAGATTTCACCTTCCTTGGAATTTTATTCTTACCAGGAAGACTTCACCCAGGAAAAGGAACAAATCTATCTTAGTCTTCAAATGTCTTAATGATTTAGTGCCCCAGTATCTTTCTGATTATTTTAATAGAAACCGCAGTTTCCATAGTTACAATACACGTCGGCGTGAAGACATTCATCCTTCAAGACCCAAACTTAGCCTCGGGAAGAGAACTTTTAGGTACTCCGGAGCGATTTTATTTAATTCGTTACCTGAAACATACAAACAGGCAGCGTCCTTGGAGGCTTTTAAGCAGCTAATGATGAAACACGATTTTGCATAGATTTTTTTCTTAGTGTGCAAATGTTTTTATTTATTTTTTCTATCCTATGATATTTTAACCCAAAAGTGTTTGAGTAATATATATTGTAATTTTTTTCTCATACCATAATAATAATTATTTTAGGTGTAAACAGGGCCCCTCAGGATAACAGCCCCGTAGCTGATTGGGCCACCCTGTCTAAATAAAGTTCACTTAATACTTACTTACTTAACAAAGCATGATACTTAGACAGCAAAATAATGATTATATAGAAAAGTAACACTTTAAGAATCCTTCCATGGAGTTGACAACACCACTACTGTAAAAAGTTAGCACCATCTTGTACAGCATAATAAACAAAGCTGCATTACAGGAAGGTACTGCTGATTATGGCTTGCATTCGAATGTCATTTTTTCAAACTTCATTCCATAACTACCTTGTATAAAATAACAGCACATGTGACTAGCAAGAAAAAATAGGTCTCAACTGCTTTAATTTATATTGAGCTTTAAATCAAAGTGTGAATAATTAACAAACAGCAAGGAGGTGAAATAATGTTAGGTACCTTGATGGTAAAGTTAAGCATCAGGCAATCTGGATAATGTTCAGCCAGTTTATAAAACATGGACCTCCATGTCTGGTGAACAATCATGTCCTCCAACCATGACGGGGTCTAACAACAGAAAAAGGAAAGAAAACAAAATCAATAAAAGTTAGCTATACCTTCAAGTATAACTTTGGTTTCGTCAACAGTGTTAATAGCTAAAGTAATTTTGCCACTGTAAAAGGTTTGAAGAGCTGACGTTTCAAGTTTTAGCCCTTTGTCAGAGAGAATGATGAAGGACTAACACTCAAAATGCCAGCTCTCGGTCCTCTCCCCCAACTATGCAGCACTGCAGTTTCTTTGGAAACTAACCCCTCATGTACCTTAGAACAAAATAATATTGTTCACCTACAGCTGTCAGCCCAATAATTTGAGAAGATACAATTTTAAAATGAAGGAAATTTGAGTGCGGACACTCAAACCGTGAATGGCTAAGGCTTTTTTGGACTTTTTCTCTCTCTGCAATATAAACAGACTAAAGAAAAGTTATCACTTGCTAAGAACTTTACATCTTTTTTCTGATTCAATGTTGTTAAAAAAGGTCGGATTAATTGTTTTCAAGGGAGTAGTTTCCGATTGGACAGCATTTGAAAAAAAAGGCGAAGAAAAGCCTTGACTGTTCACGGTTCAAGTGTCCGCACTGTAATGCACTTGTGGAGGTCTTGTATGCTATCAGGGAAGAGTAATTTCCTTGGGCAAGCATCTTGCATGGGACCTGATGCACTGTTCTTGTCTTTCCCTTAAAGAACCTTCCTGTTCTAATCTATCTTCTGCCCAATACAGTGGGTAAAAAAAATGCTCACGATTTCACAGGCATTTTGTCTAAAAAAAAAATAAAAACTAAATAAAACGGAAATAAAAATAATATGCCCAACTTGAACAAAAACAGATCATGGCATCCAATTTTTCTGCACTTAACAAGAATTTGTTTCTTGACAGGCTGATTTTACTACAGACATGCTAATTCCACCTCAGCAAATTTGGCATAGAAATGTACATAGCACCTTTCTGTACTCAGCTCTTCAATAAATTACATGTACCTCTCCTTCGGCAGAAAAGATGGAGTCGGCTTTCTTTGGGTCAAAGTGCTTGATAATTAGAGTTTCAAGGTGATTTTCCACCATCTGCTCAACTTCAGGTACTTTAGCCCCTGCACAAATTATACATTGTGGTCAAATATTTAAAAGCAACAAATCTTAGTTAACAAAAAAAAACTACTTGACATAAAGTTCATCATAAAACAGTTAATATGCTGACTCAGCCCTTTCACCCCTAAATATATCAAAGAACAAAATTAAGGTATCAAAATATCAAGACAATTCACCTTGGATGATCATCTCCTTAATTCTCATGACCTCATTGGTTGAATGTGCATTGATATTACAAGGAGAAATTTGATGCTGATCACTGCTAGGGCTTAAAGGGGTTAATTACATCTACAGGTGTACGAGTATAAAAACTCTTAAAGTTACATGGCTATACAACTAGAGGAGCCATTTTATTACCTGTCACAATTAACCAGTTAGCCAGGAGATTTGTACTTTGTGCTATTCCAGAATAGTTATCGGACAACAGCTTGACCATTTCTTCATGAATTCCTCCAGCTTGGTAATACCTATCAATAACAATGATAAACTGAATAAATTTTTATTTCAAATCACTCCATTTCTATCGAGAAAAAATCAAACTGCAACCTACAGTAAATGAATGAATGAATGAATGAATGAATGAATGAATGACTGGATGGATGGATGGATGGATGGATGGATGGATGGATGGATGGATGGATGAACAACTCTAAAATCCCTTCTACTGATATTTTATATTGTGGTTACATAAAATTTAATATATTAAAAATTTATGCATAATATTACACAAGATTACTACAAATGTCATGTACAACACAATGCACATTATTATGCACGTATCACTGTCATACTAACCCTCTCCCCAAAGCAGCAGGCATGAATAGAGTTTGAGTCACAAAATGAATATGTCGTGGTTTAAAACAGTTTAAATTTTATTTTCCTTTATGAAGTATTCATTTCCATAATCCTGAGACAAAGGGGAAAAAATCAAACTGGTCTGAAAATTTTTAAACCAAAACCAAAAATAATTTCAACCACAACATATACATGATGTTATGTAACTTTATACAATGAACTGGGTAAAACTTGCGTTTTGATTGGTCTAGAGGAGTGTGTGATTAGAGTATAGACGCATGATTGCAGCATCGAGTGGTGTGACCAGCGCACATGATCTGAGTCTAGAGTCCAGCCAGAGCAACTGGTCAACAAAGTTTTGCAAACTGTTTTTGCGCGTAGCGGACAAACAGCCAAATTTTCTCAGGAAAGGAAAACTGTTCAATAAAAAATTGGACAAAAACCGTTGAGAGTGACCTCAACCAGGATAGGAAAGCTAGAACTTTGCTGTAACGTGAAAAGGAAGCAAATATTTGTCGAAATATGTCGCCGATAGAAATCCGGTAATGGCGAGTAATCGATTACAAATCGCAGTGAAGCCACTTACATGCTGTAATATTTTGAGGTCAGGATTTCTTTCTGGAATAAAGGTTAGTTTTGAAAATATTGTTAGTGAAATTCTTTCGGATTATACTCTAATTATTATTTAGAAGATCATAATTGCATGTGTGTAGTAGTCCAAAACTGAGTTTGCTGGAAAGTTTTTGACTCAGCTCAGGCAACGCGATGCTCGCTCACGAAATGTGTTGAAATGTCTTGGTTATTGTATAAAACAAATAGATTCCATTTTGCCGTGGGTCTGTACTCTGATAACGCACAGAGGACGTCAAAACGTGGTGAGAACATCAGTCACGCTACGAGCCATACTTCTTTGTTCTCACCACGTTTTGACGTCATCTGTGCGTTATCAGAGTACAGGCGCATGGCAAATTGGAATCTATTTGTTAAATACATGCATGGCACTGTGCAGAAATCTTGCCGAGCTGTCTCAACCTTTAACTAAAGCCTGGTTTACACGTACGATGCAAGTATAAGCACAAGGATGTTTACACATGCGATAAACATTAGCATAAGGTGACATATGCAAGTGCTGAAGTATAAAATTTTGGCGTAATCGCATGGCCAGACTGCCTTTTGGCAGGAGATTTGATTCCAACATGGCGGAAAATGGCAATGCATGAGTAACTTGTAGAATGTACGCTGACAACTTGTCACTGTTTTTCAGTTTCCTTTCCTTACAGTTGTGCTTATGCTTGCGTTGTCCCGGTTTACACATACGATGCAACAACGCAAGCACAAGCACAACCACAAGAGAATGGAAATCATATGTGTAAACCAGGCTTAAGGAAAGCCTGAAACAGTGGATACAAAAGGAGAAATATGTGGGTGGCAAGTGCAGAGATGTCAACCCCCGGAGATTCGGAAATCTGGAGAGTTTTATTCTTTTGTGTTGATTAACGCAAGCCATCGCGGCTGTTTTCATTTTTTTTTTTTTTAACAAAGTATAATGAAAAAAGACTATGTTGATGCTAAAGAGGATGAGGTTTCACCTAAAATTTGGTTGGCTAGGTTCCCTAAGCTAAAATTGACAGACACTGACCTCCTAATATTGTTGAAAATATCTGGTTCCATGATGAAATCTCTTGAAGCAAAGTTCTGCATGCACTCCTGAATAACCACCTCATTGTCTCTTTTCTCATCTGAGGGACTTAGCTAATGCAAAGTTTAACACAAAAGAGAGTCAACTAGCTCAATTTAATGTGTTACAATGGAAGTATCAAAAAGACGTAACAACTTAACTTACTGCGGCATCATCCCAACCAACATCTTCTCCATAGTCATCCATTCTTTCTAGAATACAAAACACAAATTATCCTATACAGGTAAGGGCCATTATTAGCAGTTGAGCGTCGATCGACCGTACTGTAAACCTTCTCGACACCGCCATGTTGAATGTCGGCCAGCGGCTTACTCCGATGAACGGAAACTTGTCTATGTAAACAAACAATGAAAAATCTCCCAGCATACCACTGGGGTTTGAAAAAATCCCCGCCATTTTTATTGCGTCATGCGCATGTCCTAATTGCATAATTGGAGCCGTTTAGACCAATCAGACGCCACGTACGGTTGCGTAAGAATTTGGACTTTGCTCATCTCAGAAACTATGGATTTATAGTGGGTATCTTCATGGAAACTGCAGAAATTTACGTCTGTTTGTACTAACGTTAAGGTCTAATCTGAAACAAATTGTCGTAATTATGAAGTTTTGGTCCTCAGAGCACATTTTCAAGTAAGTAGTTTTATCCTTAGCAGTTGTTATTTTACTTTTAACCTAGAAAGTATTTAGCAGCCTTCACTGTCTTCATGCAGTATCGATCGACACGTGAAGCCGGCGCTTGTAAATGGCTTCACTTGTCGACGGGAGTTATAATGTAGATCAGTATTGTTTTTGTAATAGCTAGTCAACTTTGTCGATGCAATTTTGAGGATGATTTAATTTGAAAACCTTTCTTTTTGACGTGAAAACCTTTCTTTCGATTTGAAACTATATTTCTACAGTACAGTGTTACGCAAGACTGCAGCTTTAATGCTTGCAGTAGGTTGTCCTGTATACTAGTAGCTCTTAATGAAACTTTTAACTAAGTGATCTTTCAACACTGGCTCTTCTTAGAATTAGACGTAAGGTAGCCTGTGCTAACTTTGCCAAATGATTTCATTTATTGTTCTTTATTATTCCAAAAGAGAAAGGGATTGATATCTGGTGGGCCTACGTAAGCATCGATATCGGAGGGCACTATACGTCCTACTTACTCCGCTTCTACGCTTATAAGCTCATGGACTTAATTATATAACTTTGCCACGCATCCCCGACACAGCTTTTGTTCCATTTGGAACTAATACGTGCACACGAGACATATTGTATGATATATGATATCAGTTTTCTGCCAACTTTATAACACTATGTCTACGCTATACCGGATAGCTCGTGTGCTGGCACCAAAACATATCGGATAGGGCTTTCGTTCACACACAAAACACTAATTTTGGATCGATTTTTGTGCCAGAGCAGCGATGCTGCGATGCTTCGGTCTTGAAAGTGAATTGTCAAATATCGGATAGGTTTTCGTGACACTTTTTTGAGTAGTGTGAACAGAGAATCGAGCTGAAATGGAAGTCAATAACGAGGAGCAAGGATTGCATCCCCCCTCCCGACATACCCTGGGCATTTGACCATGGCCAGGGAGGGTTGGGAAATTTGAACTGGGTTTGTCTTTTGCTCTGGCAGAGTAAGCACATGATTTTTTTCCCAGTTTGTGCATCAATCAGGTTGCTTTTACCATTAGTTTGTGAGTTGAACTCAGTTGAACTAATGATTTGCGAATGATGCCAAAGAAATCATCTCATCTCCACCAAGATTTCTCTTTATTTAGTGAGATTTCTTGACTAAATGTGAGATAACATTTTGACAGGTTATCACTGATTTGGTGTCTTCAAAAAAGTAGGAGTATTCAAGGCATCCATCATTTTATTGATGGATGCAGTTGTTGAAAGACCACAAAGAAGTGCTAAACAAGAGAGTGACTCTGGCTTTTCAAGGCAATGTAGATCTTTTAGAACTGTGATAACACAGCCACTAGAGTGTTAAACTGATTTTACCTGGGGAAAATGAGTGACATGTGGTATAAGCTAGGCTGCATGTATTTATATTTTTGAAATCTCCAATCTCCCAATAGTTACCTTAATGTTTTTGTCTGCAATATTTCAGTCACTGCTGGGAGCGAGTCACACAAGCAGTATGGAGAAAGTATCCAAATGATCTTAATCCAAATGTCAAGACCATGGATGTTTTGGATCGGCATGTCGATGAACAGGGAAGGCTACACACCACAAGACTAGTTGGCTCTGAGGGCTTCCTGCCCTCATGGGTCTGTAACATGATTGGAGTTAGTAACCTTTGCTATGCATATGAACACTCCGTGGTTGATCCGCAAGAGAAAACCATGACAATGGGAAGTCGGAATGTTACACTATCAGGCTGGGTGGATGTGGAAGAAAGAGTGACTTACTGTCAACACGAGGATGATGACAAGTGAGTAATGAAAGGCCCTGAACTAATTGTGAACTGCAATATCATAGCAATTTTATTGAAGAAAATTTACCATGTTCTACCTTGCTCCAGAAGAATGCTGCCTTTATACCACTGCAGCTTAATTTGCTCTAATCATACCACTTTTCAGCTTTTGTTTCTAGCAGGAAAAAATTTATTTGTTTGGTTCTTCATAGTTGCATAAAGATTCTACACGAAGAAACTAGGAAATAATAATTTATTGACCATTTTGTGAAACTTGATTGTTCTAGGACCACACTTACTCAAGATGCTGTAATCAAAGTATTTGGAATCAGTTTTAAAGACTATTGTGAAAGCCTGATCAAGAACACAATGGCTAGTAATGCGTCAAAGGTATGTGATATTGTGCAGTCAACCTTGGTTATAATCAGAGCTGTGATTAAAAAATTGCCCATAACCTGTAGCACTTGTTGCGGCTGAGTTGATGTTATGGGTAATTAGATTGCAGTGGGCTTATTTTACTGACCAAGCAGAGCTTTGTTATAGCTACAAAGCTCAATGCAACTTGGTGGCTCAAAATGTAATGACAGTGTTGACAACAGTAGATTACCTCTTGGTTATGACAGGCAGGGCATGGTAGTTTTATTGTAAAGTCAATGAATGTCAGATTCAAAGAATCTGAGTTTGGTCTTGTTGTGTTTGGTTTGCATTCTTTGGCTCACTGGTTACCCAGCAATATCCTAAAATATCCTCATTCTTGCATCTCCACCCAGGTGTATAAATGGTAAGTCATAACTGCCTGAAATAGGGTAACAGGCAGAAATCTACCATGTCTCTCCCTCTGTTGCAGCTGTCTACCATTTTGTAGCAGGAAGTTTAGTAGAAATGCATGCAATGTAAGTAGTTGTGAATGTCCGGGCATAGAATAAATAAATAATAATTATTTATTTATTCTATAGTAAGCCAATGAGAGTAAGAATAGATTGTATAAATTATGCAGTGGATGAAGTTGCATATAAGGGCTAGGTGGCCCACATGACCAGTCATCGACAGTATCCTAGTTTCTGTAGCAGGAAGCAACTAGGAGTACTACTACAGTCCATCACAGGGTTACCTCGGCATTTTCCCCGGTTTCCATTTGTACACCTGGTTAGTGAGAGGTAAGGTGGAGCAAAGTTTCTTTTCTAAGGAAATGACACAACAATGCCAAGACCAACCTAGCTTTGAACCACTGACCCTCCAATCTGGTGAAAGTCTGACCTGATAACCACTACATCACCATGTTTCTACAAATAATAGACTGTACTAGTGTTAAAATTCTGACCAATCAACTGTGCTAAAAATAACATGTCCTTAAATGTTCTTTCATTGCAGGGTAGGCAAGCCATGGAAATGGTTATTGGCAAAATAAACAGAGAGGTTCAAGACTTAGCAACAAATATTGAGCAAGCTACAAGCAGACTGAACTCTGAATTTGAGCAAGCGACAAGCAGGCTAAACACAGAACTTGAACAAGCCAAACAAGGACTTGAACAGGCTAGTTTGTTTCCGCAGGCCTTTTGTGAAGGTTCATCTGCAGAAATTTCCAGCTGACCTTTGCGTTACTGTAGGCATGTATTAAATTATTCGTGGTTGTTCATTTCTAGTGGGATGTGTTGTCATGTATCGAACAGTGTCAGGCGCATTCAAGTTGTGCATTGATGTGAACAACAAGACTCTGCAGGAGTTATACACCATACTCCTCAACAGCTATGAATGTTTGCCATGAAGGATTGGCATTTGTTCCATTGCTGGCCTCAAAGAGAACTATTAACATCCGGTGAAATGTCTATGCTGGTCAGTGGTGTGAGCTGCAAGATGTACCAGGAATCTTATACAACATACTCTTCTGTTGTGAAAGATTGGCAGTCTCCTGATTGTCTGCATCAGAGAGAACTGCCAATGCGTTATTCAAGATGAAGCTGGTGAACATCAAGAAGTGGTGGAATGAGTCTTGTGTACTGTGCACTTCAAATGTTATTGTGATAGGTGGGCTTAACACTGCAAAACACTTGCATCTGAGAGAAGTATCACATTATCTCATGTCACTGGTGTTAACTTATGTCAGTGGTAAAATGTTGTGGAAGCAAGTCAAGTTTATGGTATGCTTGCATCTTTACTGTTGAGGATTTGATTGTGATAGCTGCTGTTCAAGAAATTATGTCAAATGACCTCAGTGCATGGTGGAAACGGGTATGAACACATCTCAAGTGGTGGAGAACATCGCATTCACTGTGTTGCAGAAGATTAATGTAGAAAAGACTGTGCCATAGACTAAAGCACTGTCATATTGTCTCCAAGGAGACTTTAATAAAAGAACAATCCTCTGGCAATCTGCCCTGTCAAATGTTAGCACAGCATGCCTTAAATTATCCCAGGATTTGTTATTTATTTGTTACAACCAAGACGGCAGAGTATTGTTATTAGTTTGCCATCTTTGACCTCTTCTTGTTTAGGGGGGTAATTGTTGAGTTGTGGACAGATCTGTTTTTGACCAATTTACTGCACCGAACTTGCACTTCATCCTCTGAAAGACCTCAGTTTCCGCTTGCTTTCTGTTACGGGGTTCTGTAACATGAAACAAGTGCTTTCACATCTATTTAACATTTTCAAGGAATTATTCTGTTGAAAACATCTTCTATGATCAGGAATCCCTTTAAGGCTTGCATCAACATGGAAAATTGGTAAAACATCAACATTTAAATATATCAAGTGATCATTCTAATAATGGAGGTTTCTGATAAATGATTTAAAATAAAAATCAGCGATAATAATGTCGACTGACGTTTCAATGACTCCCTGTCACCATTTTCAAACTTGTATAAGTCCTCATTCTCTTAAATATTTGTTGGGACTTTATTTAATGCGAGTCAAAAAATTTTTGATCTGAAAGCAATGATGTCGTCAGGAGAAGTTATATGTTGGCTGGGCTTCAAAGGGTACTAAGTTAATAAAGAAAAAAGGTGAAAAATAAATCAAACTTGTTTAAGTTTGGTTAGTGATTGGTTTGTTTTTATCTACTGTTTGGGCAAGCAAGTAATGAGTACTGTCAGTTACATCTAAACGTGACCATGTGAGCAAAAACTTGATCTAACGGGGGTGAAACATGGTATGTTTTGTCATCTGACTATTGAATTTGCATTAGTGTTGGGCAAACTTGTGCACTTGTAACTGCTACTGGGAGTGAGTTTGTTTTACAAATGTGAATTCTTCTAAGTGAAATTTATTTGCACACTAAGAAGATTTTTTTCTTGGCGACGACAGTTTTGTTCACATTTTGGTCACAAACAACTTAATTGCACACCAAAGGTGTTGGGTGAGAGCTTCTTTTGGCCAGTCAAACTTCAAATAATGGGTGACAAAACATGCCATGTGTCATACATAATGAGATGTTTTTTTTGTCACATGGTCACCCTTAGATGCAGTCAACAGTATTTGTGTTTGAGAGTGGAGTCAAATCAATTCAACTTTGGTTAATGAGAGTGACAAAAGTCTGTTACAACTAACAAACCTGTGGCCCTCAGATTCTGGATCGAATTGGAATTTGGAAATGTTGGTTTTCGATGAGAGGAGAAAACCGGAGAACCCTGACGAAAACTTCTCGGAGCAAGGACAAGAACCAATAACAAACTTATCACATCTGATGCCCACTGTCCCCAGAGCCACCTGGCCCTCTTAACTGCCGGAGGCTGGACTTGGTGAAGGCCCCGCCTGCTAAGAGGGACAGGGGGCACTGGGGATGAGAATGATATAACGACAAGTCTGGGAATCAAACCCAGGCCACATTGGTGAAAGGCGAGTGCTCTCATCACTGTGCCATCTCTGCTCCTGTCTTGGACTGGCAAAACAGAGAAAAGGTGGATATGGGTAAAAAAAGTGAAAAATGGCAACAAAACATAATGTAATTCAACGTCTATCCACCAAAGAACCTTGACATCATAAGCTAGTGTGTGTCTTGTGTACAGTCGAACCTCCTGTAAGCGACCACCCATAATGTCAGGGATATGTGGTCGCTTACGGGAGGTGGTCGCTTACCAGAGGCCAGACCATAGGGGGTTCTAAATTATCGAAACCCAAAGTAATATTATAACTTTTCTTTAGACTGCCTGATGTAAGAGCAAACAGTAAACGGCATTTTTGTAATGTTAAATTTCAAGCTTAAAACATCTACAACTTTCTTGTTTGTTTGTTTGTTTGTTACATAATCCAGTTGTCGTTCTTTATCGCCACAATTTTTCTGTTGACTAATACAAGGTTGAGAGAGTCATCACCGGTCATGCATGTATAGCATGCGATTGACAAGATAAGAAAGTTTCTTTCCTACAAGGGATTCAACCTGATTAAAGTTTATTTCGGTGTACACTATAGTGCATGTGTATGTTATCAATTGTTTCAACGCTAAGCTATTTCGGGAGATACTTCCGGTAGCTCCGGCTGTGAGATTTCAAAACGGCATCCGCTGTAATGATGTGGGCCAATATGTTACAGCAACACATTTTACAATTTCTGCCCGTGAGAGAAACGGCAGATTGTGTGTCAAGCGGTCGCCTATGGGAGGTTAAAAACTTTCTGAAAATTTTAAACAATCACCTCTGAAAGTGGTCGCTTACGAGAGGTGGTCGCCTACAGGAGGTTCCATCTATAGTGATTTGACTTAAAAACTTTTTGTATTTTGGAAAAGTGGTGGCTAATGAGAGGTGGTCGCAAAGGGAGGTTCGTATATGGAAAAGTGTTGGACCTTGCTTGATAAACTATCTCTTCCCATTATTTATTCTGAATTTTAAGATTTCTATGATAATAAGCTTGAAGAAACCGACAAATTAAGCATGGAGCACAAACTGCTAGTTGGCACTTTTGGTATAGTTGGCTGCCATTGTTGACAAATAAAGCACCAAAAGAGTTAATATCAAACTCAACCTTGACCTTGTAGGGTTTGGGGGCTGGCTGTTGTGAAAAATACTGTAAAAAATGCTTATGAAGAATACCTAGTTGACTGCCCACTATGGTTAACCCTGACCTCTAGTTAAGGGGGCAATTCACCTAAACGCCATTTTTCTGCCACTTGACATGGCTTTAATGGCAATTTCTCATTCACGTTTCAAGCAATCCAAAAACTCTATCATTATCCCGTGAACCTGTGTTGTGTGGTATTTTGTAAATTTTTGGGTGATTTTTGGATATATTTGGGAGGAGTATTTTTTTTAGAAGGATTCGTTAAATTAAGAGAAATAAGAAATATTGAAGATTTAGTGAAGTTTTAAAATAAGAATTTGTATTTAATAATTAATAGACGGATACCAAGTTAGTCCACTAACAACCCGGGGTGCTCTTGCGTGGGTATCAACTCTCTGTTGGTGTTCCAAAAATCATTTTCTTTCTTCTATCCCTTCTTAAAACCTCTTTAAATTTCATTCAAATTTAGGTAAATTGCCCCCTTAGGACTTGCTTGCAGGTAAGCCGAACCCTGAGTTGAGAAGCTCAAATGAAACATGCTGCAAACAAAGATTTCTCCAAGATAGAGAGAACTCTGTATTACTTTTACCTTGGTTTTATCTGATCTTGTGTAACCAACCTCTCCAACTTGCAGGGGTTGAGGGCAGATTGCTTGTATGTTTAGGGAAAAATAGTCACATGACCAGCTGTTGCAAAAGGCCTGTTACACTGCCAAGCAAAATGGGACTACTCAAGGGTATCAGAAATCTACTGGTTTCAGAAATTCACAATGCAATACCTGCTCCTCATCGCAAAAATACTGCACATTTACAGTCTGCTTGATTAATTTGTCTTTATTTACGTTGTTCAGAGAAATATTGCTACTAACTTGATTTACATTCAACGATATGACATGAAACATTTAATATGTACATATGAACAAAGCTAGATTGTTATGGCAGCAAAAAATCTGGGCCATTGCTACGTCTTTGACTGCCTTTCTTTTATCTTCTGATATTCTTCAATTTCTTTTGCAAAAGGCTTTGAAAGTTCCTGTACCAAGTGTGACTTGAAATTCTAAAAAGCAAAAACAGAAGCAAGTAAAAAGTATGATTAGTTTAAGTGCTGAGGTCAAACCAAGAATTTTCTACTGAGCATTACCCTAAGGCAAATAATGAAGAATTTCTACACACCTTGTAGGCATCTATTTTTCCATTGACTTGTTGGTTTTTCTCAAGTGCTTTCTCTAGGCAATCTTTTGTATACAGCTGAGGGTTTCTACCCTGATCAATATACCTGCAAACAAGCAAAATAATTGAATACACATCTCAGGTCATTTTGTGAGAAACAGTGAAACCACAAAATGTTTACCTCTTGGTGTCTACCATTAGGTTTATCATGCATTCTAGGATTTTGATCTACCATAAATAATAAATTATTTGTAAGGAAAAAAAAATGAACAAAACCACAGATACATGTAGGCTAGAGACATTATTTTTTGGTACTGTTGAACTGTGGAATCTCACCAGTGTTTTCCTGAGACACCAAGCAATATTATATAATGTCCCATTTCAAAGCACTTCCAAAGCTCATCCCCAACAAATTCTCGGTTTTCACGTGACGTCACCAAATTCTAGAATTCAAAACTGGGAGGCCTACAAAATTTTTCCTTCATTCAAGGAAAGATTACCTAAAAATATGTCTGTTCACAATTTCTTAGCTCGATGTCGTGCTGTTCCTTTTGAAAATAGAACAGTTTCAATTTCCGAGTTTCCATCGTGCGTGACATAAGGAGGACGGCCGTGACAGAGCTTTTCCGTATCTTAAAATGACTCTTTGGGTGATTTTCAGCATTCTAAACAATTTAAGTTTGACGAGAAATATTTAACTAAACATTCGAAAATTCACAAGGGCAAACAAACATCTTTTCTGGCAAAAGTGAACTCCAGATGTTTTTTCGTATTTCCGGCCGCCATGTTTGTGCCCCTCAGAGGGACACAAACATGGCGTCTCCATACTGAGCTCCATAAATTTATGTGGAACATTTTGTCAAATAACTCGAGTACGGAATGCTGCACAGACCTGACACTTGGACAGACGCCTTATTTATTTATCCTCTATACAATGTCAATTTCTTGACTTCATTCATGGAATGGTTTCGATTTTTTTTTTCAATGGCGTGACAGTGAAAACCGAGAATAGAAAACATGGTTAATTTTTGGCACAGAAAGAAGTTTATTAAAGCTGGCGAGGCACCTGCCAATTTAATATGCTGATCGTGTCGAATTTCCACCGATTATTGTGGACACACCTGGCGATTTTTTTTTGCCGATCAAGGCGATATGCACTTCAACCTTGTTCCCAGGCTCCATCTTTTCACTGCTATCCGCCATTTTGAGAAGTCATGTGATAAAATAACCAATGGCAATTCACAGCGGTGAGCATAGAAAATCGCGGGAATGGGCGCACTTGGTGAATGCCGGCGAATTTAATTACTGATATCTGACATGCCAGATATTGCCGGTTACGGCGATCAGCGAAAAATCGCAATCGCTGCACTGGGCACACCTGGTAATTTTCGCCAATCGCGGCGATCAGCATATAAAATAGCCAAGTGTATCACCAGCTTAAGAATCACACTACTATATACGAGAACACAACACCAACAATGTTTAATAAACTTCTCTGCCACCAGCATGAATTACATTTCCTTGTTGGGTGGGTGGGAAGAAATATACTAGCAATAACTTGACCTTGTAAACTCTAGGGAAACCAAACAAGCAATGAAACACTAAACAACGATAACCTGATATTATACCAAAGGGGGTAAGTTGCTCAATTAACCCCTTTTAGCATGTGCTTGCCCAGAGGGCATAAGTTTGCACAAAATTACTCAATATTTTACTACTTAAAACTTACTCGAACACTTCTAAGGGAACCTCCACATCTTGGACATGAGCTTTACACTTTTCAATTTCTCTCATGTTGTCTATCATCGAATTTCTGAGAAAACAAAAGGATGAATGCAGTTGGCAACAACACTATCACATTTACTGACTGAGATGACCAACATTTTATTTTGTTTTACTGCAAGAATTTATCCCTTTAAACTAGTTAACATTTTTTGATTAAAAACGCCAAGTGATTTTGAATTTTTAATTAATATGGGGAATTAAAAAAAGAAAAAACACATTTGAGAGACATCTTGCAAACTGGCTTGGATTATTGGAACTTTGTTTTTGGTCAGAAACAGACTAAGACTGTTATAAAATGGGAAAAATAATCCATTTTGTTTCGAAGGGCCATGAAATACTGTTAACACTGAAAGATCAGAAAGATAGCTCGCATTTTCGGAAAGTCAACAGCAGCTCGCGAATTTGAGAAATGCGATTCTGTTGCCTAAAATTTTCTGAACAGATTAAACTATGTTAGGCAGCATACACAATAATTGATAAGCTTATCCCCTTTAAAGGCCCGAAAACGATGTTGGAAAACAGAAGAAGACAGGGTGCCTCTGAACACGGTGAACGAGAAAACGAAACCTCGAGCAATTCATTTTAGAGTCTAGATGACATCCGAAGTGAAACTGTTCGATTCAACAAGACACAACATTTAATAAATGGGCATTGGTTGAGCAACAAACATTGAACGATGTTGGTAGGCTGGCATATCATTTTCTATCGAATTGCCACCAATTAAAACAATTTTTCGCTCTTCTCGAGTGTTCTTGAAGAAAGCGGATATTGCGCACGATGACCTGCGCTTATCAATTTGTTAACAATGTCTTGATAACACGAATGTTGACTTACATTTTCTGATTAAGAACTCCCTGACTTCCAGGTTGAAAATCGCTCACAATTATTCCTATCTGTCGTGTTGTTTCTACAAACTGCTCGATCGTTTGTCCCAACAACTCAAACCTTTCAGGAACCTTGTCATCCACCATCTTGGAATTTTTTGTTGTTAGCTCGCAGAGCATCCTGGGCATTTCCTTGCAGTACATGAGTGGGGGCCATGGAGGGGAAGGGGGGTGACAAGGTGGAGGCGGGGGTGGGGGGAGGAGAGGGTTGCTAGATGACAAAGTTAAAAAAGCCTGCTACAGTCATTACAGGTAAAGAGAGAAACAAAAAAGAAGGTAACAATTAACACGTTATGTGTTTTGGAATGAAAAGACACTAAAGTTTGGTTTAAATATAATTTAATCAAGCTCAAGCTCAGAGAACCCAGCATATCCAAAATGTTGAGGAATTTCTCCTCCTAGACCATCATCCCATGGCTATCAACTATCAGTTAAAGAAAACGCTGTTTATCTTACTTTATGACATAGATTTCGATATAATTTGTACCCTATTAAAGAACACACTTTTATCTCCCAGTGTGGTATTTTCATCTGATATCCTATGACTGCTTTTGCAAAAAACAAAAAAACTCCCCCATTTGTACTTTCACTGACTCTTGTTTCAACTTGCCACCCTGCCCCAGGATACTGAGGATGAAGAAAAACACTCATACTAAAGGCTGTGCTACTGAAGACCTAGCTTAAGATTTGAGAGGGGTCCTGGGGTCGACAGGTGCCACACAATAAGTGATATTTATAAATTGAAATTTATAACTTTGAATAATAGGGACTAATCATATCTCGGAGAGGTGATGAGACAATTAATGCTATGCATGTCTTCAGAATGAAAATATAGTTGTCATTCTTCTTCTTCAGAAATTGAGTTTGTCGTGTAGTTTGTCCTGTACAGTGGTTCCCCATTCAGTAAAGGGGAGGTGGGGGATAGAGAAGGGAAATGCCAGAGAGTGATACAGTTGCTTGTCCTCACTCTGAGGGGCTTACGTTCTGGTCTGTTCTGGTACCTTTTAGGGGTTTGTTTAAAAAAAAATTGTCAAGAAAACCTGTCACTTTTATAGCCTGAAGCTCCCTTCTCCTTCCCTGACAGAAATTACCAATATCTGACTGCTGCCTATACAATTTATGCATGAGTACAGATAAAAATATTACCATTGGAGGATACTATTATCAAAGCCAAACAAAAACAAAACAAAAAAAAAATAGATAATAATAATAATAATAATAATAATAATAATAATAACAATAAATAATGAAAAATGGTAAATTTATTTCATAATCATCAATAGATTAACCTAGTGATTATATAATCCATGAAGTAGATTACTAGGCCACTACTATAGACAGCAGCTAATCTCATACCCCGATCTCATTGCAGGTTTGGAAATGTGAAAATTAGTCAAAACTGTCGATTAATGCATACAAATAAGCAACTTACGTCACCAAAGACACTTATCGGGCACCATACTTGTTACCTGGACTTTCGAGAAACGGGCCTCTGGCCTGGCCATTCTCCTACGATACCATACCAAGCAGATATTATTACAAATTATAAATTGAACAAAACGGCTACTCAAGAAAAACAGCATACAAATGTACAATAAAATAATGGTGTTTATAGGCCCCAGGTATATATTTAGTGGCATGGAGGAGCAAAAACCTTTTTTGGGTTTAAAATCAGCCATTCGGGACTTTTGGAGGTTAAGAAATCAATTTTTCTGGTGCACTTTTCTAGTGAGAAAGATTTTTGCAGGGCTGATGCAGACACCAGATTTTTTTTTTTGTTACATTCTGGGCAGTTGGACTTTAACTTTACAGAGTTTTATTTGGGTTTAACAACCTGGTAGCATCATTTGTACCTCCCTGTCATTAATAGACCTGAGAAGCCCGGCTCCCTTGACCCCTTCCCAGGGAATGTGGGCTCTACCCCTCCCCCCCCTCCCACCAACCATCTTCCCTGGGCGTGTAGGCTCTGAGTGGGAAAAAGGTGTGATTTCCAAGTTAAGTGTAGGTTTAAATTTTATTTCCCATTGTTTTAACCCTTTCCCGCCCAAGATTGCCATATGGCACACAATGCAATTATGAGCTCAGTATTTGGTCAATTTGTGTGAAATTTGCACAACCAAAAGATCATGGAAAGATCTACAAATTGAAGGCATAAAATCATGCCCCCCTCTTATATGACACTCGATTTCCCACCCCTCAAACTTTTTCCTTTGTATGTTAAGGGTCCATTTGATACCTTACAACAAGCAATCACTGAGAGCTGTACATTAAGCTATAGTTTTGGGGGATACCCAATATGTACAATGATTAGGAAATTTTCAATGTTTTCCTTCTTTCGTTTTGGACTTTTCTCACTCTAATATGTGACCTCCTCCATCTCTGTTGGTGTGATTTATAGCATACCCCAGAAAATACCTTTTAAATGGTATATTACATGTGGTGTCCCAGTTCACTGTTAGCGATTTAGAAAAATTCGGCATTTCCCTCAGGAGGGAAAGGGTTAAACTCATTACCATACAAATGAACCTCTCCCCTACCATCAGGCTGGTTTTAGAGGTGTTCTTTCTGCTTTTGTTGTTGCCTCTTTGGAGCTCAATACTGTTTGAGAAGGAAGAAGAAAGAAAACCTCTGGAAAACCAGGGTGCCTCTCCACTGGCTAATAGGGGGCGACCTAATCTCATAACCAGATATCAGTCGGTTCGGTAATGTTGAAATGTGGGAGATCTGGGTACAAGATTAGGGGCGACCTGCACCGTTTGCGACATCTTACATATACGTGGTTGGTTGAGTGGACAAAAGAATAAATAACAGAACAATGTTCCCAGTCCTAAAAAAACACCATGCAGCTGCAGGTTACAAGGGTCCAGTGAAAATTAAACTTTTGAAAGGTGAAGGTCTACTTTTATCTCGTACCCAGATCTCAGTCGGTTCGGGGATGTCGAAATGTGACAGTGGGAGATCTGGGTACGAGATTAGGTCTACCACTAATAGGACCAGACCAAGCGTTCTGTCACAGTGTCAGCACAATAACATTTTATTAACAGGTTATAAAATGTCACAGTTAAAAGGTCACAATCTTGATATGTAAATGGAACCTTGCACAAAACTGTCAACACTACTTGAATGCTTAAGACAATAATTATTACAATAAAAGAAGCTCTAAGCTATGCCTGTGAGAAGAATGGGAACTTTTTGTGATAGTTTTATACACATCAATTTGTTAACAGACAATAGCATGTCAACCTTATCAAGACTGTGATATGTTAAGTGTCACGGCCTTCAAATTTGACTAAAACAACCAATGAACAATTGAGGCTGCTGCCTAAAAAAGATCATTTAAGGACGGTGCCTACTAATACCGAAGTATCTTTGAGCGGTTTATGACTATGCGGGAAAAGCTTAGCAAGGGCTATGTAAAGCCAAAAAGAAAATTAGGAGGAACCACGCAATTTTTAGAGATAATTATGCAAAGCAGTAAAATACAAAGCAATGTATGGTGTTTTTTTTTCCAAATTGAAGCTTTATCATCTCTGAAAAATGCATGCTTACCCGTAATTTTCTTTATGGATACCAAGAGCACTTGCTAAGTTCTGCTTTCTCTGCATAGTTTTAAACTGCACAAAAATATCCCTTTATAATTTAGTAGGCACCACCCATGGGAAATCCGAGTATCTCAAGATGCGCAGAACGTATGCACAGTAACAATAGTTGGCACTGTCCTTAATTAAAGAGCCCAGTCAGATAATGCATTTGAGTTATTTAAACAGACTGTGAAATGTTCAGTTCATCAGCCAAACAATAACCATGTTGGGTTCCCCTGGATACAGGACACAACCTTAAACTAGAAGTGTGGCTTACTGGTGCGAGGCATTTACAATGAAAACAGCTGAAACAAAAGAACGAGTGCCTTGTCTCTATACAATCAACTTTTAATCTAAAATGTGCAAAGAATAATTGGTCACTTTACACCTAAGAAAACACAATGGTCTGAAGTCCTAGAAATAACAAATGAAGACTGCCTAAATACAGAAATGAATAGACTTGAAGAGATAAAAAGGCATTATACAAATGACTGATCGCTGACTGAAACTGATGCTTATTACAGACACTGGAGCGGATATTTATTTTCACTCACTCTGAATCTTGACTGTTAAAACCAAAAGTGGGCACTTTTTGGTGTGAAGGAGCTAAACGTCTCAACATAAATTCAATCATACTATTACAACTAATGCCCATGACTTTGCATAACATTACGCCATGTGTTCAAGCCAACTGTAAAAGGTTCTTTCCAGATATTCTTTATAAAGGTAACTACAGAGGTATCTTGGGGCACCGTGCCTGTATTGGCCAAGGACAGACTGAAATGGTAAGAATATTTCCAGCCCTATTCTCCAGCAAGGGAGAGGGAACTAAGCTACAGAGGCATCTCAATTACGTGAAAGCTGCTAATGAGCAAGCTTGAGGGGTGCCAAATCTCACTTCTTCACCATGTTGAAGGAGTAATTTAATCCAGTTACTTCAAATACAATCCAAGCCCAAGAAAACAATAGCAGAAAGCACAGTAACTCAACCCATGACCACACAAATGTTTTTATACACTCTACTTTGACAGGTGGATGCATTCACAGTCTCAAGTCAGAGAGTGGAGATCTGAAACTTGGATTGCATTTGATGCAGCTGAAATGTGAATTTAAATATGGCCTAAGTTGTATGTTGTAAGTTGCAAGTTTAAGTAAGTACATTTGATAAACATTCCACTCGTCTTACTCCCCTCATTGTAATGGCACTTGTGTGAACAACTGAAAGATCCTACAATCCAAACAAAAATACATATGTGATGCCTTCAAGTCAAGTCTGCTCTTCAAGATGAACTAAAAAAGATCAAGTCGCGTGCGTACATCAGCGGTCCCACTGGGATGAAGGCTGCCTCTTTACATCAGGGTATGTGACCGGCCTTCCGCTGTACCTATCCCCATAACTAGGATTCGAAGATTGCGGTGGGTAGCTTCGAGCGGGGTAATTGTCCCTAGAATAATAGTCATTATCGTAAGAACCATAATAGCCATAGCCCTGACCGCCTGATCCTCGACTGCTGTACTGAGGGTATGAACTCCCTCGATAGTAATCGTCGTACGGATGGTACCGGCTTCCTCCTTCGGGACCGTAACCACGTTCATAGTAACCTCTGCGCGGTGGCGGCGGCCCGCGAGAGTATCCCGGTCTGTCGCGATCCCTGGAGTACGGAGGTCCTCTGCCTCCACCGCCACCAGTTCTTCCAGTCTTGTGTGGAGTGGTTGAGTGTAATACTCTTATAACATTGCCTTTCAACTCGGATTCGTGGAGCTCTTTGATCGCGGTTTCGGCATCTTCTTTCTTCTCAAAGTGGACAAATGCGTAGTTTCTTTTTATGGCATGCTCCACAATGGTACCGTATTTTTCGAAAGCTTGCTTTAAGTCGTCTTCTGTGCAGGATTCCGAGACATTTCCCACAAATAGCTTGGTAGGCATCGTTCGCTTCCAGCCGCAAAACGTTCAAAATCGATGGAAAACGAGGACACTTTGGACGAAAGCGTTCCAAGGCTGACAAGATGGCCGTGCACGCGGTTGTGAGGATGCATACGCATGCTCACCTATTCCATTGACTTACGAAAACTTACGAATCCTGTACGAGCTAGGCCGAAGAGTTCCGATGCACCCGACTTTTTGTCATCGAAAAAAATGGCGTCTCTCTTTTCTCCACGGAAAATGGCTGCTCCTCTTTTCCTAGGATTTGACTCGAGTACGCAGCAATTGAAAGCACTAGTTGTCGACAAAGACCTGAATGTGGTGACGGAGGCTTCTGTGCACTTTGACAATGAGTTATCGGAGTTCAAAACCCAAGGTGGAGTGCACAGACACGAGGATAACCTGACGGTCACCGCACCAACTTTGCTGTGGGTAAAGGCATTCGACCTTGTTTTACAAAGACTGAAGGAAAAGGGCTTGAAATTTGGATCTGTTGCGTGTGTTTCTGGGACAGGACAACAACATGGCAGTGTTTATTGGAAGAAAGGAGCCAGGGAAACTTTGAGAAACTTGCAAAGTGGAAAATCTCTATTTGAACAACTCCAGGTATGGGCCGATACGCCCGTAGCCGGGGGCTCGAAGGTTTAGTGACGGGGAGGTGGTAATGGAAAAAAAATGGTTTTAGGTCCAATGGCAGGGAATGTAACCCACATAAAAACCCTGCCAAGTTAAATCTTTCATCCATTTATAGTCCAAAAATGGCATATATAATCCCAATACACTGTAATGCGCCGATCAACTCGAAACTTCAACATCCCCCCCCCCCCCCGGGCAAACCCCGGGCATTTGAACTTTTGAAGAATGGATCGTTCAAATTCCCGCCCCCTCGGGCCAAAATGGTGTTCAAATGCCCTACGTTATCGTCGGATTTGTCTGTCAAATGCCCCTCCTAAAGAACAATCGTTGTCGGCTCCTGTCATGAGTTACTACAAAAACCACAACTTAATGTTTGGAAATTGAATTTATTAAGTCGGACAATGTCAATCAGCAAGTGTAAGCTGTTCTAACTCCGAAACGCGGCAAAGGTTGTTAAAATGAGTTAGCCGGCTACGTAGACTATTCGAGTGGCAGGGTATTCTGCAGTTTAAGCCAAAGCGGCGGTTTTTCATTCGACAATGTTTTTTTTTCTTTAACTGTTCACTGCTGTTTTATGGCTATTCTAAAAACCTCTGCAGACACAAATGTGGGAGAAAGGCGCAGCTTGACTCATTGCATAAAAAACTACATCGTTTAAAGAACTAGAAATACATGTTAATTAGTTAGCCAGCTACGTAGAATGTTGTTCGAGTGGCAGGATATTCTGCAATTTAAGCCAAAGCGGTTTTTCATTCGACAGTGTTTATTTCTTTCACTATTCACTACGGGACAAAGCCGCAGCTTGACTCATTGTATAAAAAATCTACATCGTTTATATACAATCTATAAAAATGATTAATATTTAAGCACTCTCACTTTTGAAGACCTTTTTTTGTAAGCTTTTTTTGTAACGCTGTATCTCTTCCTTTAAACTCTTCCATCTCGTCCAAACACGTGTTTATAGCTGTTAGCGACTTCGGCGCCCCCCCAAAAAAGCGATTTGAAGCCTGACACTTCCGGTTCAATTTTCCCCACCCCACCCAGACAAGGTCAAATTCCCCACCCCCGGGAAGGCCTTACCCGTCAAATTCCCCACTCCCGGGCACAGAAAATAGTCAAATGCCCGGGGTTTGCCCGGGGGGGGGGATGTTGAAGTTGCGATTTGATCGGCGCATAACTCTGCCCCTGCAAAAACCACTCTTTATCCAGGAAATTCCAACAGGGGCAACAAAGACTGATCTACATTGTATTCTATTGTATAATATCCTCAGTGACGAATTCTTTAAATTGTCAAATTAAATTATACATGTAGACATTTCGCATGACCTATAATTAAAATTATTCCACAAGTGCGTGTTGGATATCAGATGATAGATAACGCACCGAGTTGACTATAATATTTTATTTATCTCGTATCCAACAAGCCTGAGTGGAATAACTGTTGTATTAAAAACAATCAAGAAATATTGCTAGATCTTGCTGATTTCACTTTTTGAGAACAACCAGAAGACAATTTAATGGTCCCTATTTGTCAGGCATGGTATAATGGCCCATATACCATGGTTGCTAAGCCAATCAAATTTCGGGAATTAGATTATACAACGATCCAGTTTTTATTAATGAGCGACACTGTGAAATTGTGACATCACAGATGCTTTTTAATGACCCTGAAAACAAGAACAACATCGAAACACAGACACAAGGCATTTTGAAGATGTTGAATTCATCAGGAATTGTCCAAATTGTCTTTGAAATCATAATATGAGCCAATGCTCTGAGTGCTTCAGAAAAAAATGTAACAGGCTTATCTGTTCTGAGTTGTACTTCTTTGGCTATATTTGTTGATTTTTTGGTAATGCAGTAATGTGCATATTCTGTTTGACACAGGATTCATTTGCTGTCACTGATTCTCCTATATGGATGGACTCAAGTACAGGAACGCAATGTCATGCCTTGGAAGATGCTGTGGGCGGTCCACAATGTCTGAGCAACATCACAGGATCCAGGGCTTATGAACGCTTCACAGGAAATCAGATTGCCAAAATATACCAAACAAAGCGTGATGCATACAATGTTTGTGAAAGGATTTCTCTTGTAAGCAGCTTTGCAGCAAGTCTTTTCATTGGTGACTATGCACCCATTGACTTCAGCGATGGATCTGGCATGAACCTAATGAATATTTACAGCAACACCTGGGAAGACAAATGTCTTGAGGTTAGTTTTTTTCAGTAAGTTTTAGTTTTAAACAGTACCTGAACCTCGTCTCCTTCGCAGCCGCTCGGGCGGGGAGTGTTGTGTGACACCGGCCTGAGCGGCTGCAAAGGAGACTATAGGTGAACCCTGACTAACCCAAATTCATTCATTTGCTTCAGCAACAATTGAGGTAAGATTTTGGATTATGGTGGGACAGAATAGTGTGGTTAACTGTTAAGGTGATGTGGCTGAATACTTGTAAGGGTTCTTTTTTGCAGGGGTGTGTCACAGTATGATAATTTTCAGGTAAACAACCCATGCTCAGTGTTCATAATCCACTATTTTTCTGTGGGATTTTTGACACTTCTATGCTTCGATCAAACCGCCACCATTTTGGTTTATGGCAGTGAGCGCAACCTGGGAAGATTGTCTAAACTACCGAGGGGGGTGGGAGTCTAGACTGAGCTGTAATTGGAATTACTGCAATAGTATAATTTAGTGTGTGAATTTGCACCAGCATGTCAGTTATGTTGCAGAAATTTCACCAGAAAAGCCTATTTTCCAATAATATTACAAAGAGGATTATAAAATGTAATTTTGTTATTTTTGATAACCTTTTTTTACTACTGCTCGATGTTTCGGGGTCATTGTGACTCCATTATCAAGAGACTAGTTAAATAGCTTGCAAATAAGGAAAGGTACAAGATAAGCAAAATAAAAAACAGTCACACTACAAATTCAAGCTGACAACTCATGAAGAGTTTCATGTAACTGATCTCAAAATATCATTAATTTTTACACCATTAGTGGATTGCTAAATGCAATGTAGTGCATGAGAACTACAAAGATCATGGGCCTCTAATTCCATGAAAAAAATGCCATCTAAAATCTTCAGGGGGGGGGGAGTGTTGGAGGAGGTGCACAGGACCCTCATAAGCCAATTTACAGAATAATATTTTATTATAAACCTGGTATATTCCTGTGCTTCCTGTCATGGTAAAATGGCAAAACTGGTTAGTGTGTTGACCATTGGCTTACACTATTTCTATAATGTTACTCTTCAGTCAGGTCTATCAGCGGGCAATGGTGAATTGTTCGAAAACAGAACCAAATGTGTGGTTAAACCCTGCAGTGGACTGGAATCCAGTCCAGGGAGGAGTAGTAGTAAATTCAATTAAATTCAATTCAATATTGTTATTCACCTTTATTCGAAATAAAATATATTTTTATGGTAAGAAAATAAACATGCAGAGCAATTTCTATTTAGGTGGTTTTACCTTCTAGGGAAGAAGTGCGTAGTGGCCAAAGGAGCAAGGCTTTCATGTTGGCCACTACCTCTGTGCAGTTACAAAAATGGGGGGAAGTAAATGATAGAGTATTCCCAGGATTAAGCCTTGACCATGTCACTTCCTTGAAGTCCATCTACTACTTTTGATCATATACCTTACTCTACATATTCTCTCTAGCTTTTATTTAAAGGTTGAAACTTTGTCTCAGTCTGAAAACAATAAGTTTTATTCTAAAGAACTTCCATTTACATTGTCTGCTGCAAAAGAGGGTACCCTGTCAAAAAGTGTGAATGATTTCTTTTGCTCAAATTGTGCAGCTCCAGAAAATATCCATACTCCCCACCACAGAAGGTTTTTTGTTTTGCACCCCCCCCCCCCCCCAAAAAAAAATTCCAGTTTTGTTTCATACTTTGGTTCTAAAATTATGACTTCTGACCCCCCCCCCCCCCCTAGGAATTTCCAATGACCTTCCATGGGGTGGGTATGAATTTTTTCAGAAACCACTCAATGTTGGGTCAAAACAAAAGGAACCAATTGACTAAGCATTGGGTCCTTTTTGCTTTTGGTTAATTGACTTGTATAGACATATAGGCTGATCCTTTCCACTTTACACTAAATCAAGATTCAACAATAAATACTGTAGAACTTTGTCTCTTACATGCTTTACAGTCTGTATACCTTGAAATAAAAATATTTTGCAGCAAAATGGATTTTAAAGGCAGTTTTATCCACTCACCTTAGGTTTAACTAAGCCCTTCAATTTTATCTTTGTTGGTTTTCCTGTAGGCATGTGCCCCTGACCTGAAAGAGAAACTTGGTGAACTTGTTCCCTCATATGAACTAATTGGATCCATATCACAATACATGATAGAGCAGTATGGCTTTAATCCTGACTGTAAAGTTGTTGCATTTACTGGTGACAACCCAGCTTCCCTGGCTGGAATGAGGCTGGATGAGGGTGATATTGCTGTGAGTCTTGGCACAAGTGACACTCTTATGTTGTGTTTCAAAACTCCCAAGCCTGCCCTAGAGGGGCACATATTTGTCAATCCAGTTGAAGGTACTGTGCATTGTCTGTGTATTTATTTATTTATTTATTTATTTGTTTATTTATTTATTTATTTATTTATTTTATTTTTTTTATTTAAGTATTTCCTTTACTTAATAGGGCCCTCATAGTTTCCACAGAGGAGTAAGATAGGGACTACATGTTACAGTTTTGTACTATTTAATAGGAAAAAATGCCCTTGACCCCGCTAGGTCTGGAGTTAAATTATCAACTCATTGCTCGAATTATAAGGGAGCAAGGGCGGAACAAACATCAATCCTAACTTACTTCTTGGGGAAGGTTGACTTATGTGTACTCTTACTAAATCCTTGCCAAAATTTTCCCCCATTGGTTAGCATGATCACAAGGTAACTGATTATTGTTTAAATCTGTTTCCGTAGAAAATGCCTACATGGCCCTTCTTTGTTTCAAAAATGGTTCCCTTACAAGAGAATCAATAAGGGACTCATCAGCTGATGGCTCCTGGGAGGTGTTTGAAAAGGCTCTTGAGAGGACCAAGCCTGGCAATGGTGGAAACATTGGGATCTATTTTGAGGCTACAGAAATAACACCATTTGCTGTGGGAATCCATCGCTTTAATGAGAAGGGTGAAAGGGTAGATTCATTTCCAAAGGATGTGGAAGTCAGGGCACTTATTGAAGGACAATTTATGGCCAAGAGAGCACATGCAGAAGCACTGGGGTATACACTAGGTAAGGACTTCAGTCTGCTTCTGTGGTATTATTAATATCCACTTTGCAGTCTGTTACTTAGCCTGCATAGGTGGCAGTTTTGTTCTTGCCGGGTCAAATGTTTTGTCTCACAGCTTTGCTGCTCATTATAGCCTCGCTCTGTCACCAAACAAAACCGCCAGTTACACAAGTTATGTGTTACTCCTGTTCTGCAACAAATATTAGCATAATTAGTTATTGCTGTGACCAATAAGAGAGAGATTCAAAATGTGAACTGATTTTTTACTTTATAATAAATGACAAAACTTTGTTGTTCTTGAACATGTTAACTGACTAAAACTTAAACTGACAACTAGAATAAATTACTGTCAGTATATAGACTGTTTTTAACTAGGATCAACTAGTCTATTTGTGGAGGTGCAGTGGTGTAGTGGTTAGCGCGTTGGACTTTCGATCAGACGGTCGGAGGATCTAAGGGTCGTTGGTTCGAGGCCAGGTTGGTCTCTTCATTGCTGTGTTGTTTCCTTAGACAAGAAACTTTGCTCCACATTGTCTCTCTTCACCCAGGTGTATAAATGGGTACCGGCGACATACTGCTGGGGGTAACCCTGCGATGGACATCCCATCCAGGGGGGAGTAGCAATACTCCTAGTTGCTTCTTGCTACAGAAACCGCCCTAAGCTCCGGCTGTGTGGGCCACTTAGGCTCTTGTGCGACTTACTTACCTAGTCTATTTTCCCTTTGAGTCAACCATGGTATTTCAATGTCATGTAATTGTACCATAACCTGCATTAATGTTTCGTAACAAAATCAGTAAACGGAGCACTAGTTGTGCTATATGGAAAGGCCAGTCAGATGAGAGATAAAATAATGCACTCATGGATGCCACTAGCTAAAACTCTGATTGAAGAGCCCAGTGCAAAGAGGACTTAGGAGATGATTGGCCTCGGGCTGTTGTTTGAAATGTTTGGCCCCTGATATATATTATTCATAATATATATTGTATTGGAAATTCACTTGTAGGTCCAAGTACACGCATACTAGCCACCGGGGGTGCCTCTTCAAATCTTGCCATTCTTCAAGTAATAGCTGATGTGTTTAATGCTCCGGTCTATACTATAAAAGACACGGCAAACTCTGCCTGCTTGGGATGTGCCTATCGCGCAAAACATGGCTTGGAGAGAAAATCTAGCGGTGCAACATTTGTGGATGTGGTCAGAGATGCTCCCCCATACAAATTGGTGGCAGATCCACGTGGCGGTGCTTCAAACATTTACAACCCTCTGACAGCTAGATACAAGGAGTTAGAAGACAGCATTGTAGATGTTAGTCATCAACAACCCAAGAAAGCTAAACTGGAAGATTAGAAGTGATTTTTGTCTAATCATAACTTAAAATATTTTTTTTACAGACTGTCTGCTTTTAACTGTTTCAGTACACTATATTCATCATTGTCATCATCTGGTGGGACATGCTGCATCCCACTAACTGGTTTCATAAAAAATACTAGTAAAACAATATAATTATTATACAACTACACCTTACAAATAAAAGTGGTGGCAATTTAAATACGGTACAGGTAGCATGGTTCCATAATTAATTTTATAGAAACTGGATCATCATTAAGTTTTGCTTTGATTGATACAAACACATTTCCACAATTTGGATTTTCAGATTGATACTCTTTGACAAATTATAAAATATTATTAATAGCGGTTTTTAAATAGAACATTTTGGACAACAAGCAAAGATGAATAGTATACTAATAATGGATTTTTGCATTTTGTAGTTAGTTTAAATATTAATAATTTATAATATTGTAAGTCTAAGACTGTTTGATGATCTCATCTCCAACAAACTTAATTGTTCTCAAAAGAAAGTTGATAAACATGAAGAATATAATTTATTTATTGTTGTTGCATTTGTTATGTGGAGGTAGGTTGTAAAGTGTAACTGCCAAACTGTGAACATTTTTTTTGGATTTTTTTGTTCTATGACCAATCATACACTAGATCAAATTGAAAGAAACCACAAAAATAAGTTATAATTACAGTTACTGTATAACAGTTTGCAGTTTATTTATGGCGTATGTGATTGGTTCTTTTTCCTAACACAGTTTTCCCAGTCACACAGTCTGTTCTTAGTATTTTTGTAGGTTGTATAGACTAGTATTCATAGTTAGCAAAATAGATTTTTTTATTTGTGTTGTTTATCATTATTTCATTAACTGGTAGTCAAAGATAGGAGTACTGGTAACTCAAGTTAGCAGACAGTGGTAGTCTTTTTATTGGGGACATTTGGCCACATTTCTATGCTCAAAATAGTTCAGTGTTCTCAATGAACAGCTAGTAAAAAAAATTATCTATAGTCTCTATAATAACTTTTGACAATACCATTAAGATATCATTGCTAAGTTATATTATGGGTTGTTTCTGTGCTCTCATAAAACCTTGATAAAGCCTTTAAAATAAACTATTCTCTCAGTTGCATGTTCTTTCAGTATTATTTCTGGAGGGAAAATTGGTTACAAGTAAAAGCAGTGTGGAAGAATGGTCTAATTATTATTTTTTTATTTAATGCTACAGTATTCAAATTGGAATGAGAATTCAGTAACCAAGGTGTATTTGTACCAGTAATATATTACTCATATACTTAAGAATGAGATTTGACTGGAATTAAGCCCCCCCCCCCCCCCCCCCCCATCTAACAGGGTTCTGACAACAACTCAACCTCAGTAATATTTCTTCAGTGAATTAAAACCCAACTAAACTGGCCTGTATAACTTGTTAGCCAAAGAACAAAACCCTCTCCATGATCTAACAGTGTTGCTGACTACATCTTCTACAACTCCACCTGGACATTCTTTAGTAAATGAAAACCCTTGGAACTGAATTGGCCTGTAAAACGTGTTAGCCAAAGACAAACACTGTTCTCCTTGAATCCATTCTACTACTCCTGTCTCACTGTTTCTGAACATTATTCATATGTCCAGTTTCTGTTTGTTTAGTTCCTGTGGTCTATACCTCTAAAATAACAACTCACCAACTGCCCACAAACAGTGGGAATATCATATCTACAACGTTTCAATCTGAACCTTTTAAGGATCATGCGTCCTTTTGATATTGTGCATAAGTTCTGCCCTTCTTGGGTTTCTTATGGATGGTGTCCAACAACTAATTCAAAGATATTTGGGTATGGTGTATGACTAGAAAAGAAAATCTTGGCAAGGACTGTTGAAATCCAAAAAGAAAATTGGGGGGTTGACCATGGTTATAATTATTATATATACCCACAATTTTCTTTTTCAATAATTAAAACTTAATCTGTAATATTTACTTTTCATTCTCGAACTCATAAATAATTCATCAAGAGAAAACAAAGGAAATCACTACCGTGAAGGAGGTTTCGAAATGTGATCTTAATTATCATAAAATTTTACGAACTTTAGCCTTGAATTTCTCCAAGAATTATTGATCATTTAAGAAGCCATATCAAACACTCGAAAGTGTGTTTCATCAGATATCCAAACACCTCGAAGTCATTTATAAAAAAATTCGGCTGCGCCTCTTTTTTTCAACCTACTTCTCTGTGTTTGGATATCTGATGAAACACGCTTTCTCGTGTTTGATATATTACATAATAAATATTATTCTTCTGTATTAGAAGGCACTGTTCTTAACTAATAAATTAAATAAACATCTCAATTTGAACCTTTCCTTCACTGAAATTTTTGGACCAAATATGTGCAATTAGGTGTTTTATAAAGCTATAGCAGAATAATAACAGGGTTTTTTTGTTTGTTGTTGTTTTTTTGGATTACTGCATGCCATGTTTACTTTTAAAGTACTTTTACTCTACATTGGTTTTTGATATAGCAATGTTTTGCATTACGTGACCTAATGAAAATATTTGTGCCACCTATGCCTGGAAGCAAACAGTTGGTTTGTTTGTTTGCATGGCCTCCATGGCACCTTTTGAATAATTGAGTTGGATGAAGACATTTGTTGATGGCCTATGCCCCACAAGGAGCATGTAATTTCTCTCCAGACCAAATAAACACCCACTTCTATATATATCTAAACTAACTTGGGTGTTGAAAACGATTTTTTTAAAATTTTTAGGCTCTGTCAACAAGTAGGTTTACAATAAAATTATTATTGTAAACACATGTTTTTTTTTCTTTTATTCCTTGCATCCACATGTTAAACAATGAATTCAAAACAGTTTTTCATGTGGACAAGTGTAAATGAACTGTAAACCATTGTGGGATTTGTGAACATAAAAAGACACGAGTTTAAGAGTGAACAGCTTTTCACTCCTTAATTATCATAAGTAGATAGCAATATTTCTGAATATGCAGTTCCAGAAAATATCCATACTCCACCCATGGAAGGTTTTTTTGTTTTGCACCCCCTGTCCCCCAGGAAATTCCAGTTTAGCTTCATACTTTGCTTCTAAAATTTTGACTTTTAAGACACCCCTTCCCTAGGAATTTCCGATGGCCTTCCATGGGGTGGGCATGGATTTTTCTTGAACTGCACAATACCAGAACACCAATCCATCCAGCTGACCTAAAGAAAACAAAGTCAAGTGACTTAATATAAATCAAATTTGATTTCACTGTTTCTCAACCTGCCATTCACCTGCTGCCACATCAAACTGGAGCACAAAGATGGTGCGCCCTATGTCACTGACTACATGCTTTATTGTGACCTCTGGCTCACCATAATGGCCCTGGAAGGCTAAGGTGAGGTGTACTTTTAGAGGGGCTTCTTGTGATGGGACCAGGTTGCGAGGGAACTTGACAAAAAAGGGCTCTTTGGTGAGGTCAAATTGGGACCCAAGGGTCCTCAGTTCAACCTTGACACCTTTAATAAAGGAGTAAGGGTTCTTTTTTGTTGAAGGATCAAGTCCTTGAATTGTGAGAGAATCTGATTTCACATCCACTGCAAAGCAGCGTTTCAGCTTGAATGATGGAATGTCAAGGCCCAGTTGCTGCATTACTCCCACAATCAGAGTGTCAATCTTGCAGTGAACCTCCATGGCACAAGTCTTGTTCAGAGGGGTTTTCTGAAGATTCACAATTACTACCTTTGCACCCCTTTTGATCATGTCCCCAGGAATGTTGGCTGCAGGATACACTCTTAGGCTAGATCCCAAGACTATGCAAAGGTCAGACAACTCTGCATTGTCAAATCCCTTCTCCAGCTCATCTTCTGGCAGATCTTCATTACAGTTGATGATAGAATCTACCAAAGGTCCTCTGCACTTGGGATCATCACAGTGCCTTCCTGTGGAATGTTCGTGCACTGCACGAGCAGTCCTGGTCCTAAAGTCCCTCATGTACTTCATTCCACATTTAAGGCATTTTTCCATGTTAGTATTGCCATGCAGCTCAGCCAAGAAATTTGGATCTAGCCCTGACCTCCGATGCAGGCCATCAGTGTTCTGGCTGACAACAAATTTGACCAGGCCTTCCTCTTGCAGCTTTAGGATGGCCATGTGGGATGGTGATGGTACAGCTTGCAGGACAGATTGAGTCTTTTTCTGTTGTGATGGTAAGTGGACTCCTTTGGCCTTGCGCTCCCACACTCCTGGTCCAGTAGGTAGTACAGTGTTCATTCCACTGCGAAAATCTGGGATCCCTGTGCTTGTGCTAATCCCCGCCCCAGTGAATACAATGCAGTAACGACTGTCTCTGATCCATCGGGCAAGCTGTTCAATTTTCTCTGCCAGCACTTCCTCTGGATCAAAATACTCTTTCTTTTCCAGGTCACTGGAGATGTTATTACTTGGTCTTGGTTTTGGTTTGGAGCCTGTGGCAGCAGGTTTAGAGCTTGATCCTTTAGGCTTTGCTTTAGACTTGCCCTCAGATTTAGCATCTTTCTTGACTGGCACCTTATCCTTGGCCGCTGGTGCATTTTTATAGTCATCCTGAAGAGCTTTCTGGTTCTTCTGTGCTTTTGCAAACAATGCTTCTGTGGTTGACCCAGGTAATGACTTCTTTGGATTAAAGTTTGAAGCCATAATAAATTATTATTTACTGTCACACAACTGAAAAGAAATAAAATAAAAGATTAACAACAACAATACCAGATTTTTTTGTCTTTTTTATACATTTTAGATACAAAAATACCTGCCATCTAAAATTTGTAGCTAAAAAGCTAATTGAGTTAATTTTATGCAAATAAAACAACAACAAAAACATAAGGTTACAAAGATTTTCACATTGTGTAGTTTTAAAAACTACCCATACTTCCCCCCAATTTTGAAGGGATTTTTTCCTCACTCTTTTTAAGGACGGTGCCTACTAATACCGAAGTATTTTGTGCGGCTTATGAATATGTGGGAAAAGCAGATCTTAGCAAGGCCTCTTGGAATCCAAAACGAAAACTGGGGGTAACCATGCATTTTTCAGAGATAATTAAGCAATAATATTTCTAAAAAGCGCCAAAATATAAAGGAATATATGGGATTTTTTTTCCTAAATTGAAGCTTAATTGTCTCTGAAAAATGCATGGCTACCCCCAATTTTCTTTTGAGATACCAAAAGCACTTGCTAAGTTCTGCTTTCTCTGTATAGTTTTAAACCGCGCAAATTATCCCTGCATTAGTAGGCACCACCCATAGGAAACCCGAGTATCTCGGGATGCGCAGTACGTATGCGCAGTAACAATAGTAGGCACCGTCCTTAAATTATTTTAGCTTTACCCTTTATTTTAGCCATTGAGGTTCCTCACCCCTCCCCCCTTCCGCTGAGGAAGAAGTGTCGGGTTGCGAGATCCCCTCGCGCCAAATTGCTCAAATTTCCCGCGCTTCATAAAACCCTCTTGTGGATGAAGCATAATTTTCTCCTACCTATAATTCCACTTTGTAGTAAATTGCAGGACGTAGTAAATTCAAATGGCTCGAGATGCGTGCTTTCGGATTTTACTCGACCGCGTGGACAGATTCAAACCGCGAGCAAATTCACTTTACGTTTGCTGCGATCGAAAACTGTCAGTCGTGTTTCTATGAATTGGAGGCTACAGTAAACAAATTCTGAGCCCTGAGGTATGGACACGTAAGAAAACTTAATAGTTTTAACGTTTAAGGATAGTATTAATATCTAAAAACCGCACTAATGGATGGTACACTGTGGTCTGAAGGAGAATGTTAAAAGAATGTACATAAACTAATACCAGATTCGATCGATTGTCCAAAGCAAAATAATCTAAATATATGTTTGTGCTCGTGTGTTTTAAACAGACTACTGTTGGTAACATTCTTTGGTGAACACAGTCGTCCCGTTGTGGACTGTGTGTTCGCAGTGTTATTCGTTGTAACGATGGAGATTGACAGCAAACAAAATGCAAAATTTTCGTCAGTGCAAGTTCTTCAAGCAGGCAAGGAAGAAGGTATTCGCGTTGAGCCTTGGTTTTTGAAACATACACCAAACCTTTTACTAGCCACGAAACGGGATACTTACCTTATGATAAAAGCTTTCTCCTTTTTCAAGTTAGGGAGTGTTGTTGCTATGTTGTTGCAACAAATAATTTTTTTTTGATAAGAAAGTGTTCTTAACAGCTTGCAGTTTCTGTAACCATGACCGAGCACAGTGGGGAAGACTGGGGGTGAAAGTTTAAAAATAGAATCTGACATCATCGCTTTCATAATGACATTATGCATATGGCCTCTCTGGGAAATAATTATGTGAGCAGCATATTGAATATGATTTGCTAAAAGAAAATAAGTCATGACATGAAACCTATATGGCTTTAAAGCTTCGACCTTAGTGATAGCAGAGGAAATGACAATATTATATCCCAGGAAATGAAAGGAGGTGCAGAGTTGTTAATAGCTGCCATTATGATTTAAGGACAACCCCGCAGCAATTTTACCTGTTCAAAAACCTACTTAATTGTAGAACCAGGAGAGCGGAGGAATTTTTTACATTTAAATATTTCAATTAGTTAGTTGTTAGACAGTATTATTAGATTAGTTTATTTATTTCATTATTTCTTGTAAATTTAGCTCGTCAATTCTGTCAGTTCTTTTCAACTGCCAGAGAGTTTCAACAAGCTTAAACTAACTAAAGAGTCTGATTGCTGGGATCTTCCTCATTGTATTTTTTTTTTCTCCTGCAATTCGCAAATTCCAATTAAAACAAACAATATATTCTAAAATGGTAACTTATGTTTTTACATTAACATAGCTTATGACTATTGCTACTATCCTAGCAGACTAGGATGAGATGCAAGTCCATTGCAAACTTACATCTTGGTTTTACATCCTGTCTATACCAGAATCATCAAGCATACAATACAAGTGCTATAAAAAACCATCATTTTACAGTTATGACTGCATATAGCCCTTTTTACATCAAAGTATTTGCAGTTCCACAAAATATCCATACTCCCCCCACAGGTTTTTTTGTTTTACACCACCTTCCCCACCCAGGAAATTACAGTTTAGTTTCATATTTTGCTTCTAAAATGTTGACTTTTAAGACCCCTCCCCCCTTCCCCTAAGAATTTCCTATGACCTTCCATGGGGTGGGTGTGGATTTTTCTGGAACTGCACAACCTGTGCACCTGGGTGGACAGACCAAAGGTAGTAACATGTCATAAGAAAAAGGATCAAGAGAGAAATTATTCAACTGCCTGATCACGATGGTGACTCGTGTATAAGAGCTGGCAGCTATAGTTTGTGGGACGGGAATGTTTTTATTACGGCAAAATTTTCACACTTTTGTCCAATTTAATAAAACCTATCAGAAAGTAACATTTATCTGAGAGATTGTAATTTTCCCTACAGGTATGAAAACTACAGTCAAACCTCCGCTAACAGACACCTCCCGTGGGCAGACACCTCTGACTCATAAGTGGACTCTTGGTCAAATTTTCGGCTACATACAAACACTTCATTTTTAACTTCCAATAAGCGGACACCAATGGTAAGGGTAGTTCAACTGTATAATTATTATTAAATGTAACTTACTTTCAATTGAACAATATTTTTATCTGGATTGTCTATATGTACTTAATTTTCGTACAACAACATGATATTTTATTCTTGGACCTAGGAATGCTTGATCTGGCTTCACTATTTACAACAATGTTTGTATTATTTTTGTTTTGAAGAATGAAATAATTCTTGCCAAAAGTTTCTTTCAGTTCTTCTGAAGTGACCAGTATCCTGTAGACAGGTCATACTCTGCAGAAAATATGATCTTCCCTGGACATGTCACAGACTCACTGAACGGCATGTTTGGCTCACCATAATGGCCTTGAAAACCCAACTCTATGTCTGCAATTAGTGGGTTATCTTCTGAGATGCCCAGAATGCTCTTAAATGGCATTTCCAGCGGTTCTTTGGAAAGGACTTTCTCAGTAATGAATTGCTTTGACCCTTTGGCTTCCTGCGACAGACGCACGGACACATGCTTGAAGAAGGAATACGGTGTGTCGCTGACCAGGTCAAGGCCTTGGATCATGATCTTATCGTGGCTTGTTTCAACAGCAAAACGACGTTGCACTTTGAAAACAGGAATCTCCAAGCCAAGCCTCTCCAAAAGCCCCTTCATAACTGGATCTATCTGACTGTGTATCTCAAGAGAACAGTAAGGACTGAGCGGGGTCTTTTGCAGATTGCAGATTACCAACTTCTGTTTGCGACGGGCAACAATAGCTGGAATTTCAGCAGCTGGATTAACACGGAGGCTGGATCCTAGAACAATGATCAAGTCACACTTCTCTGCTTGCCTGACAGACTCTTCAAGTTCATAACTTGGAAGACTCTCCCCAAAGTTTATGATGGAATCCACCAAGGGACCATGACACTTGGGGTTATCACAGAATCTACCAGTCTTGTGATCATGGACCCACCTGGCAGTACGAACGTTAAAATCTCTTAAATACTCAGCACCACAAGTGGTGCACTTCTCCAGGTTGGTATTTCCATGAAGTTCTGCAAGCTCATGACTGGGGATGCCACTTCGTAAGTGGAGGCCATCAACATTTTGACTCACAGTAAACTTGACCAACCTCTCCTTGTGCAGTTTTACTATAGCCATATGAGCAGAGGAGGGTATTGCTTTTAACATGTTAGGAAGAAAAGATGCTCCTGCAGGTTTCCGAGGTACACCCTTTGCTTGCAATTCCCAAACACCAGGCCCTGTTTTGAGCACAGTGTTCATTCCACTGCGGAAATCAGGGATGCCAGTGCTTGTGCTTATGCCAGCCCCTGTAAACATAACGCAGTGCTTACTCTCTTTCACCCACTTTGCGAGAAGGTCGATCTTTTCCTTCAGTTCTTCTTCAGCGTCAAAAAACTCTTTTTTCTCGTCTTCCTTTTCAATGTTGTGATGGTCCCTTCCTGTAGTGGGGGTTGGTTTCGGGGTGTCATGGCTGGGTTTATCTGATGGAGGTTTTGCTTGAGCAGAGCCTGTACAATGGAGCAACACATTGGATTACTACCTGCAGTGGAAACCTGTTAACACAACAACTGTCTGGCCAAAACAATCTGCTCGCATTTACGAGTGGTCAGAACAATAAGGGTTTCCAGACAAGAAAATAGTCAGAGATCTTTGGAGACCCAGGGTGAGGGAAAGTCAAAACAGGCCCTTGGATCTAGTCTCCAAGGATGGGAAACAGAAAGAAAGTGGCTGGTTATCAGCTAGGGTTCCACTGTAAAATAATTCAGAGTAAATACCTCGCACAGATAAAAGAGTCTGTTGAGAGTGTTGAAGGTTTCTTTGTGAGCTATGAAACTGAGTGGGCTAACTGGATTTTAAAAAGATGGGGCAATGCATAGGATTTTTTAGTTTTGTTTTGTTTTGTTTTGTTTTTGTTTTGAAATTAAGGATCAAATATTACCTGGTATTTTTCAGGGTCTCAAAGGGATCCTGGAACCCCAATATTTTTCGTAGAGCCAAAAGCCTTTCTCTACTTGGGCCCCAGACAAAAAAATGCTGACCCTGGCTAGATGGAGCCCTGATCTTTCTGTCTTGAAACCCTGGAACACTGCTTTTCTCGTCCCAGATCCCTGAAGCCCTACATCCCTTTAGATCCTGATCTTTTTTCCTGGGAAGGTGTTGCAATTATGGCAGATATCACTTGAATCAATAATTGGAACTGAAGGCACATTATTTCTGACAAGTAGATCACTGCTTCTGAATCTCAGCCTCACAGTAATCTAGAAATGGGACCCACCCACTAAAGCTGTAAGCTGCAATACTGTGAAATGCAACCTGGTTTTTTTTTTCTTTGGAAAATGAGAATTTATGAATACAATGATTTTGAAGCCACCATCCAATAATGCTTCATGGCTTTATGGTAGATGATTGTTTTGTTTTCAGTCTGTAAAGCATGGCCCCAATAATTATTATAAAAAAAAATTTTTTTCTATCCTTTGTTGTTTGTAGAAAGATCAGTTTTAATAAAATTAATATTATGCCAATAAAATTTATGATTTTTAAGGCATCAGCTCTTTATTCCCCGCATAAAATAATTTTAATGATACGCTATGTAGTTAATTAATACACTTCACCTGTATCGTTATTGTACCTTTTACACAGTCAGAAATTTTGTGCAGAAATTAATTACTGAACAGTTTTACAATTACTGCACAAAATGTCTCTAACTTCACTATTTCCTTTCTCATTCCTAGATGGATCATTTTTTGGCTAAGTTATCTTATATCATATTTTCTTTCATGACCATATTACTGGCCACTTCCAGTTACTGATTTGGATATTAAGAAGAAAATTTGCATTGAAATACATTTTTGTACATTTACTTTTCAAGAAATTATGAAAATTTTACTTGTCCTGGTTTGCTGCTAGTGAGTACCTGATGAATCCATTCCAGCACTCGGTTTCCCTGTCTGCTGTCCCTTAGGTGTAATCCTGATGCTGTCTACAAGAGCTGTTGCCATCTTCTCCAAGTCTCTAGCTGTTCTTTCTTGGTCTTCTTTCAGCTTCCGCTCTGTCGTCGGGAATACGCCTTCTCTCACAACTTTCTCACAGACAAGCTTCTGTGTTTCCCCTTCCTTCTCCCAGTGAGCCACAAACTGAAAGTGTACAGGAACATCCTCTGGGAAAGATACTGGATGTTTGACAGGATCTTCACCAACTATGCAGACTTCAATGTTGCTCGATTGGTGAAGATAAAGAGATTCAAACTGTGAATGTTGTAGTACATTTATGGTCAGATCAGTGGTACTGTCAGCCATAATGGTTGGAATCTGAAAACAAAATAAAATAATTCTAAGGGTAAAACCATTGTAATGTCTGCCAGATCTCACTTCATATAATTCTTTACAAAAAAAATTGTCAAATAAAATTCTCTAAAGCTTGACAGCCGAGCCATGTGAATTTGGCTTTTCCACTACATCTCTCTGTATAGTTACCCCTCTACTATGCCCCATCCAGTGTTCACTCTGAAAGATCCTTCAAACCTGACCATCCTATAAGTGGGAGGGGCCAAGGAGGGATTGAGGGGCCGGCGGGGGGTTGAAGTACATGTTGCTTGGGAGGACCATTAGAGAACCGAGCGATAGGAAATAAAAATTAATATTTAAAATGTGACCCTTTTAATATCCCTCTTGCTGCCTCCTTCAAAGCCCCCCCCCCCCCCCCCGCCCTCGAAATCTTCAACCCCATCCACCCTAGCCCCCCTCTCCAATGCCACTCCTCTCCAAATGTTGAACATTCTGCTTTTCTGCCTTTTTTTTTTTTTTTTGCCTTTTTCTTACCTGTCCTCCTTCAAGTAAATTCAACACCACTTTTTTGCATGATACGAGTTCGAGTAACCCCGAAAGCAAGGTGTTATTCACGTCCAGAACCACGTCGTTGCAGTCCTCAAGAAGAACCTTTGCAGCTTTCTCGAGCAAGCTGGCATGGATATCTGTACAGTCTTTTACAAACAACAGAGCACCTTTTTCCTCCGCTTTTAGCTCGAACTGCTCGCCTCTTCTGTTGCTAATTGTATGAACTGGTCTCTGAGCTAACTTGAACATTGCTTGAAGATTTGGGAAAGCCATAGTTTCGGGAACTAAACAAGGCTGTGTAAAGTCACGACAGATCAAACTCTTCGGTTTTTGATAAAAGCTTACTTTTTTCTGTCGCTGGTGCAAACTTAAAGGCCCAGAGGCGCTGACTTTGCAGAGTTATTCCTGTAGATTACTGGTTTTCACACCAAACGAAACTTATAGGAATATTTTTAGTTCCAACGTCACTCTCGTCATCGAAAAGTTTTGTTTTTCCCTTTCGAAAGGCACGGTCGCTTAGCTCGCTGTGTCAGCGAGCGCGGCTGCATAGCTTGTCCTGCAAAAAATCCCTCAGAAAGCATGGAGGTGGAGGAAAATTCTTCAGAATCGCCGTATGTAGCCTTATTTACAGCATGTTTTGATAAATAGCACTTATAAACTATATTCTAGCTATCTATATTAAGTTGAGGTGATAACGATGAATTTGTATCATCTCACTGGCCCCGAAAACTAGTCCGCAAATGTCTGACAGCTGTAAGCTTACTTCGGTTTTTAGAATAAATATTTATAAATCTTCCGCAAAATTAAAGCTGAAGGGTTCATGTTCTATTCACAGTATGAGTATAGAAGAATGAGTGGAGCTTGAGTCAGAAAATGTATTCATAATTAATTTATGGGGCTGTGTGGAAATCATGCCCTGAAAGAAACTCTTTGTCAGTTTTAGCATGTAGTAAGTTTCATAATTAACTTTTACAAAGAAATGTGAAATAATGGCTTGTAGGCAGAAGTAGTAGCTTTTCTTTGTAAAAAATCATAAAATCTCAAACTTTCAAATTTGTATTTATTTGAAGAAGAACTCAACAAAACTTCACACTTTTGTTAAAAATATATTTGTTATGCATCAGTCAATTCCAGCTGTGCCCATCCCCCCCCCCCCCCCCCCCTTTGGGCCAACCCCCGGGAATTAGGATATTGTGAAAATAAGCTGGCAAATGCTCCACATCCGGGACAAAACGCTGTTCAAATGCCATGGGGTAGGGGCTCAAAAATGTTTTGTTTACTTCCTTTCTCCGCTTGCAAATTATAAAATCTAAGGTAATTCAGGCCAAATTTAGTCCCAGCTAGGTCTTGGTTCCCGTATTTAGTGCCAAATAGCTCATTCTGCAACTCTAGCATCCCATTTGCATTCTATCTAGACATATTTTAGAAGAAACTTACTGAATTTGCCAATGAATTGGTCATTAGAGGAAGCGAAAATGTTATAAGGTAAAAATGTGAGATGGTCAAATGCCCCGGGGTAATTGGGTGGAAGGCTAATGCCCGACCCCCGGGATGGACAGTGCGGGAAAATGCCCCACTATTGTCCTGGAGGGGGGGGGATGGGCACAGCTGGAATTGACTGATTTATTATGGTGAAGCTATTCATTGACCCTATCTAGATCAGGCTTTTCTTTTTCTTTTTTCTTTTTTTTTTTTTTTTTGGGGGGGGGGTGGCATAACTGAGGTAATTGTAATTTGTACAAAATGTATAAAAAAGTTATGTTTTCACGTATGCATGAATGAATGAATCAAATAAGTTATTACTGTTTCACATGGTTGTAATGATCATACATGTATTTCATCATGTGGAAACAACAGGTTTCAATGTATAACTTTGCTTGTTCCCATGGTTTTCCTCAATAAGTTTCATTTTGTAGCCTTAAACCTGATATTTTTGTTCCACTGTACATGATGAAAATCTGAATGTTATTTTTAATTTATAGGATGTTGGTAGAAAATAAATCTGATAGTCATGATTGGTCTGGAAGATGGAGCCATGTTCAGAAGCTGTTGATGAGAAGTGGTCCCTTGGCTCATCAGGACTTTGAACCAGGACCTCAGGTGCTTTGGCTAATATTTGACTGATTTACCTGAACAGTATAGCTAATATTACTATATACAGGCCATGCAAGTGAATAGTGTTTTTCACGCGCGCTGATTGGCTGGCTCAGAGGTTACTAGCCAAGTACTATTGGCACGGCATTTAACCTGGTTTCTGTAGCATAAAGCAGCCAGGAGTTTTACCACTCCACGCCGGATGGGATGCAAGTCCGTCGCTGGGCTACACCCATCATTATGTTGGCTCTACCCATATTTACACCTGGGTGAAGAGAAACAATGTGGAGCAAAGTTTCTTGTCTCAGGAAACAACGCAGTAATGCAGAGACCAACCTAGCCTTCAACCACTGAACCTTCGATCTCCTTCAGGACCATCTGATCAAAATTAGCCTGATACACAAACCAGTATCCCACTGTGCCTCTAAACTGAATTCCTCAATATTGTTATGGTCATGAATGGTAATTCAATTTTTGTCTTACGTTTGTTTTCTCTCGAAAAGGTTCTTGAATTTATGCTTGAAACTGCTAAAATCTTAGTAATTGGAGCTGGAGGATTAGGTTGTGAACTACTCAAGGATCTTGTAAGTATTTAGTAAGTAAGTATTTATTCAAGGGAACGTAGAGGTTTGTGATCACATTGAATTACTGTTTCTTTGCCATTGTTTGAAGATTGCCAGCAATCCCTTCCTGGACAATCAATTAGTAGAGCTAAAAGAACAACATATACACTGTTAGATGAAAACAGCAAGTCAGAAGATTCAGGCAAAGAGGAGCCTCTACTTCAGCTTGTTTAGTGACTCAGGGATTTCATTTGGTTATAGCTTGGTCCCTCAAATGTTTAGAAAGGGACTGCTTGCAGTCTACATTTGTTCCATTACAAAAGTTGCTGTCAGTGTTGGTTTGGCAACTCTTTGTGTCAGCAGGTGTAGTCTACATCTCAAACTTGTCATTCTTCTCATGATGGACCTTATAAAATTAAATCAGAAAATAGATAAACACAGTAGACTGCTGATATCTTGAAAATCTCCGGAAACAAAAATTCATTGACAGACATCCAAGCTATTGAGAATCAAGCTAGACCACAGGAGTCAAAAGCTGAGAAGTTAGGAACACAACCTGTGAAATGCACTACAATCAAGGACAAAAAAGGTTGCGACAAACAGAGTTGGGACAAGTTTACAAATTTATGTTTCTGTATGCATGCAACAGAAACACGGTCAGCGGTTGCCGTTCCCTGACCCCCACCCAACTTACACTGTTAAGCCCATGTAAGAAAAGTGCCTTGTGGACTTCAGCATTGTATGGGGGAGGGGTGGAATGCACTATAAACAGATAACATTGCTTCTTTAGTTAGGTCACACTAAATTTGCAGTTAGTAGCATACTTTGTAACATTTGTCCCAAGCCCTTTTGTCCTTGATTGTAGGTGCATGCTTCTGTCAGCAAAATGTTTGGATGCCTAGAACAATAATTATTTTTTGAGCACCCCAGGCTATCAGGCTCTTGTTTCATAGACAACAGCCTTCTAGACATTTTTAAATCAAGACTGAAAAGATTCCCTTTAAAACTAGCTTATAAATAGTGTTTTATATACAGTTCTAAAGTGCATACAAAAGTGTTGTACATATGCAATAGCAAGAGGTGCAGAATAGCCTGTGTTCAAAATAGCAAGTGTCTACTGTGCATGTAATGTGACTTTCACTTCAATCCTCTTTTTAGGCACTCTGTGGTTTCAGGAATATTGATGTTATTGATATGGACACAATAGATGTATCAAATTTAAATAGGCAATTTCTGTTTAGGTAAGTGCACTTTGTGTAAGGTAGGGCAAAAGTTATACCAGATCCAACGGATTAAACTACCCGTTGTTTGTGGTTTGTCAGTTTGCATGAAGTAACTACTGACAGTTCTGTAGAACCCTGATAATATTGATTGATTTAAAGAAAGTAAAGAGGGCTAGCTACTTTGCAGCTGCACTACAATCATACTCAAAGTTATTTTCTGTTCTTCAAGTCTTCAATCATACAACTGGGAAAAGAAGTGAACTCCAGGAATGCTTGTTGTTCTTGTGGGTGTACAACTTGTGTCAAACTTTTTCACTTTGCCTGTTGGATCCAAAATCTATTTAAAAGTTTAAGCATCTAGCTCAATATAATTTCACTTCTAAGACACTCACCACAGAAACCAAAATGATTGCAGCTTGAAGAACTGGAGTATGTGTGTTACTGCTTCCTTCTGGATGCCAGGTTTCCCCGTGGCATTTTGCAAACCATTGACCTTATCTTCCAGTGAAAAGAATAATGAATCAAAACTTAGTTGATGACATATGCCTGCTAACCTGCACCTGCGCTATTAAGTGTAACATGTTTGTAATCTGTTTTGACATTTCACAGACCAAAAGATATAGGCAGAGCCAAAGCTGTAGTAGCTGCAGAATTTGTCAACAGGCGAGTGGCGGGGTGCAATGTAACACCGTATCCTTTGAATTCCTAACTATGACTTTCAATTTTCATTTAACGTTAATCTTGCACAGTTTGTAATTAAATATGACACATCCTGGTGGCCTGATGCTGAAATTAATGTACAGCTTTTGGATTAGTACCATTGTTTTAAGGGTGATTATGATGATGGTGTTGATGATGACGACAACGATGATGATGATTATGATGACGATAATGAGAGTAATTTTCTTGATTTTTTTATTTTTGAGGTTAGATAATAAAAAAAGTGGAAAGCCTTTGACTTCATCTACAAGTCGAGTAAGTCGCAAAATTATTTCCAATTCTCATTTGTTTTTGTTTTTGGACTCAAAAGACTTTATAAAAATTAATATTGTTTGCCTTGCTGAGCAAAAACTTCACGAGGTTTGGGACAATACAATGTAATAAATATATTACTAAGATTCAAACTTACCAAAAGTAAGTAGCTACTTGACAATAATGGAACAGACATTTTAAGAAGATTCAAGATTATGATGCAGATTTTTACCAAGGTTGGTAATATTAAGAAGAACTTAATATGTATCACATTCTGTAAACCTGTCAACACCAATATTTAATCTTATCTGTGAGAACTCTCTTGAGTTCCTTCTTTTTATTATTGTTTGATCACGAAATAAAATGTTTTTTTTTTCTAGTGACCAATGTTGAGGGATTTTCATGAATTAAATCAAAATCCACAAATTAAAATAAATTCAAAAGCATAATAATTATGGCCTCCCTCAGAACATCTGACTGCCTGTGGACAGAACCAGAGTACCCGAAGAAAAACCCTTTGAGCAGGAACGAGAACCAACAACAAACTCAACCCCCCACATATGACGCGGAGTCCAGGAATTGAACCCGGGCTACATTGGTGAGAGGCAAGTGCTCTCACCACTGTGCCATCCCTGCTCAAATAAAGCAATATGATCCAAATAAGGCACTCGGATAGATATAGATATCTTTTCTTTATTATTGTTTTTGGTAGGATTTCATCTCATAGTTTGTGGGTTGGACTCCATTGTAGCAAGAAGGTGGATCAATGGAATGGTGGTGGGTGTAATTTTTAAAATGGTTTAACTAAGAAAATATGTTTTTATTTTAGCATGCAAATATATTAAGAGTATGAATAAATGGCCAATGATTGACTCCTTGGGTTGAAGTTGCTCGCTGTGTCATTTTTTTACCGTTTGAATTTTTGTATAAATAACTTTCACCTTTATTAACTGAAGATAACTTCCATATCTGACTTTTTTTTTTTTCATATCTCATGATTTTCCACTATTAGTAACAGCAAACAAATGAAAGAAAGAAAGGAAGGGAGAAAAAAGGAGAAAGGGCAAACTTTTGTACCCTGTGGGATTTGAAGTCTGGTCTTCCTGAATGAAAGGACATTGCAGTCTCCACTGACTATACTTAGTCTAGCATGTCTCTTGACCAGTTTTGGAAAAATAATGTTTACTTTTTTATGGTAACAGATACCTCTGTAGATCTGCCAGATCCAGCATACTGGTAGATAAGAACTTAGCAAGATAAGTGTAACATAGGATTGCGCTCACACAAGCCTGAGACAAAGCAAAAAAACAAAGAAACAACATTGAAAGATGGTGCAAATCCAGAATTCCCCATAATAAGAAAACTTTTTGATTTCTTTTTCTTTTTTTTTTTTGTGAGTTATTTCTTTTTGGTGTCATAAGAGGTGAAAGATCCAAAATACCTGAACTGTTGATCAAACATTTTTTACTTGAAGGCATTGTTCCTTTAATTTGTTTCAGCTTAGTTTATTAGAATATGATGAGGATGGCACATTGGACCAATCAAGTATTATTCCTATGGTAGATGGTGGCACAGAAGGTAAGAAATAAGTAGTTAATATTGACATTTAATTGGCATTGTGTTGTATATATGAATGGCACATTCTTTAGAAAATGTGGATGATATACGGGCAGATCAATATGATGCTGCTGGAAGCTAGAAATGTAGTACATTGCAAATCCAATAGACCAATTTTGATATATTAAAATTCAGCCTAAAACAATTTATTATTATAACATAGTGTGCGTGCTTCCCTATCTAATTCCTATTGGCATCATCATGGTACATTTCTCAAAATACGCACGGCCGTGCGTCCATAAAATGACGTGTGCAACTTGCAGACAAACTTGGGTTTCCGTCGCTTAGTTTTAGTTTGCACAAACTAATTCAAAGAAGCAAATTTTCATGGACAATTTCAGATGAAACGTTCTCGTTCAGACCATACCATTGTGGCGTGTTTGTAAACAGCTGATAAAAACCTTTGTTTTTCGGTACAGCGCATTGAGAGAAATTAATTTTGTAATCAATCACAAATAGAACATGTTTTCCGCATACTACTTTTCAATACTTTGCTGTCACTATGTTATAAAAGAATTCAGGTTCATGCTTTGACCTGTGCATATATCGAGTTTTGGATGCACTTGGGAAGTTTGGAGAGCTCTCCAAACTTCCCTCGTGCATCCATAATTGATATACGCGCGCCAAACATGAACCAATTCTTAAATAAACATCACTTTGAGGCTCCAGGGAATAAACCAATGTAAACTCTACAATATTATTTATTCCCTGGAGCCTCAAAGTGATGTTATTGTTTCAGGCTGTATTTTAATATATCGAAATTGGGCTATTTTAGCAACTTTGGTTATGTTTTCAGAACTATGGAAAGTAGAGCTGTCAAATGAAGGAACGTAATGTGGTGGGAGAGTGGGGGAAGGGGGAAGGGGAGAAGGGGCACAGGGAGGTCTGAACAACCCACTTCCCATAACATTATTTTCTCTAAGTTCCTGCTCCTGCCCTGGTAGCTCCCACTTTAAAGTTTGTGCTTTTGGTTGTTGCAAAATTGTATTGTGCAATGTAGTGAAATCTTCTTTCTTATTTCCCCTGCCTTCCCACCCCATCCCAGGTCCCCTGAGCCCCCTTAAAAAACTGTACAGTTGACTTCAAGTTAGAGTAGAAGAGTGTTAATCATAAACTTGTTAATATGGTCTGTTTTTCAGGCTTTAAAGGCAATGCTCGGGTTATTATTCCTGGTTTAACAGCCTGTGTTGAGTGTACACTTGATCTTTATCCCCCACAAGTAAGAGTTCAATGTCAAACATTTCTGGTGTCAGTTGGTTTTTGGTGGCTTATTGTTTAATATGTACCCCTATATACATCTGTAATTCCAAATCTAGTATTGCAACTGAAACTTTGTGCACATCCCTTACATGTACTTGTCAAATGTGGTCCTGCAATATCAAATGCAAGATATACAGCATCTTTCATAAAATCTTGAAATATAGCACTTTAATATTATTTCTTGTAATTTTTGTGTTGCATTTAGACTATTAACAGTCCCCTATTTTCATTTGTGATTCTCAAGATTGTATGTTTTGATCAAACTGCCAACATCTTGCTTTGTAATGGTGAGAGCAACTAGCTGGGGAGAGCAAACTACCTTGAGGACTAGCCTGGGGGAGGAGGGGAGAGGGGGGGGGGGCAAGAAAAACAGGGACACCCACTCCAGGCCCCCTTGGTAGTTTTGGCACTCTCCCCAGGTCATGCTCATCATGATAACCAAGACATCTGGCAGCAGTTCAATCAAAGCATACAATCTTGACAATCACAGGGGAGAATAGCGGACTGTAAACAGTCTTATGTTACATTGAATCTGACCATGTGTAAATCAAACGAGAATGTCTTTACACTTGAAATTGTACAGATTAATAATGATAGAAATAATATGTGGTAGTAAACAGTTTTATTTTGTGTCATATTGTTTTGCTTTCCCAGGTTAATTTTCCATTGTGTACGATTGCGCACACCCCTCGCCTGCCAGAACACTGTGTCGAATATGCAAAAGTGTTAGTTTGGCCTCAAGAACATCCTTTTGGAGGTTGGTATTCATGCCATCTATGGCCATACAATTTCTTTTTGCATTTTTTCAAGGCATCCAGCACTTCTTCGAATCAGAATACTGTCAATCTTTATCAGATGCCTCCTGTAGGCAGGCACCTCCTCTAAGCCCCAGTATCAAAATGCATTTTCTCCCCACTAGTCTCCATTCATTTCTTATAGACAGTATAGTTTGGAAGAATTTGTTTGAACATCAAACATTAAAATAATACTTTTGGTGATCATTTCCTTCATTCTTGCAATGTGCAGTTCCATAAAATATCCATACTCCCCCCCACGGTAGATTTTTTGTTTTGCACTCCCCCTCCCCACAGGAAATTCCAGTTTAGCTTCATACTTTGCTTCTAAAATTTTTGCTTTTAAGACCCCCCTCCCCCTAAGAATTTCCAATGACATTCCATGGGGTGGGTATGGATTTTTTCTGGAACTGCAAAATCTTCATGTTTGATGAAGTAGTTATAATTTTATTGCAAGGAGAAATGAGATGTTGGTCGGTATTTGGGTGAAAGGGGTAAGCTTTGAAGAAGCCGGCTGAACAAGGAAAGCAGCCGTTTATTAACTTTAAAGAACATCTCCCCTGATTGTTGTCTTTTGGTCACTTTCAAACTCTCTGTAGTGGGTCATCTTGTTAGCTGTTAACAACAGGCAGGGCTACAGTCCTTTCCTCACAAAAGGTTCTCCTGTATAAATTGTGGACAAAGATCTGTGTCATCATGTCACTTTAAAGTTATAGTGAGGTGGGAACAGGCTTAAAATTAAAGGTTGAATATGTTTGACCCTTAAATACTATTTAGTACATTCTCAAGCTCGTAATACTGTTGTGTGTTGTCGCGTTTCCAGAGGGTGTTGCTGTTGATGGAGATGACCCAGCTCATGTTCAGTGGATTTTTGAAAAAGCCAAAGAAAGAGCTCACAGTTTTAACATACAGGGAGTGACTTATAGGCTGACCCAAGGTAACATCATTTTATCGCTATTTAGTAGTACGTACCCTTACTTCTTCGTGCATGCCACAGAACTACGTTAAACTCTGGGTGTTTGGGTTCACTGCATCTTCTGCCTTGGAGCTTCATGTTATTGTCAGTAGTCTATTTTAAAACTATCAGAGTTAAATAAAAGAGATAATTATGTATTAATTAAGGAGTTTTATTTTTGTTGTTGTTGTTGTTTAATTAAGGTGTTGTCAAGCATATAATCCCTGCAGTGGCATCCACCAATGCTGTGATTGCAGGTAAAGGGATTTTCTTTGCCTAGTAGCTTCTGAAATAACCTAGTCTTGTTCATCCTTGAGTAACATTATTTTTCCATGGTTTTATTGCTCTGACTCTCTTTTCCCTTTAATATTATCAGCTGCTTGTGCACTGGAGGTGTTCAAATTAGTATCCAGGTAAGAGTGTGCTGTTAATATTATAGTGGTCAAAGAGCTTTTGCAGCAGGATGGCTGGGGAAAGAAGATGGTTAAAGTTCTTGCTTGTGAACAGCATGGTAGTTAATAACAGTGCATTACTTAATTTATATTTTGGCAAATCTTCTGGTCATACAAATGAATATAAAAACTAGTAATAATCATGATGTATTAGTGAAGTGCATTCAATCTCATGGCATCCAGACTGAAGTGAGTCAACCCACGGGACTTCACTTAGTCAGGGGGATTCAAAGCTCTTGTATGAAATCGAGGGAATTGGTATGACAGCCCATCCAAGATGGCGCCCAAACCCTGAAATTGCACAGCATCCAGAAAGAAGTGACACAAATACATGTAGTATGCAATCGCTTAACATCAAATGCAATTAGTACACTAACTGCAAGTGCAGTCGAAATGTGTGAAATTAAGCAGTTGGGCATTTGGTCCTCCTGTTGCATAAGCACACCATTGAGGTCCAAACCAATAAATCTTCCGTGGGAGACTGAGGGTTATGAATAATTTCTGGAGCAACACATTCCTGATTTGATAATTCCTGTTTCTTTGTTCCTGGCCATGGTCACGGTTAAATAACCTCTTCATTCTGATCCAAGTAAGAATTTGTTTGGCAAACTAATTAAAGTTCAACCTGAAATTGCTACCTTATGATGTTAAGAATTGTGCTACAGTTAACAGATCTAAATCCATGCTGAGGGCATTAATTTTCTTTTTGTGTTTTTTCTCTAACATGCACCTTTGATTTTGTTTTGGCAAAAATCAAATGAATATAATTATTGTATGTTATAATAAAATGTTATAGCCATCCTGTTTCATAAGCTCTTTTATTTTCAATTAATTAATTGTTTAATAAATGTTAATCTATTTTTAATTTTTTTTTATTGTAAGTCTGTAAAGCACTATTGAACCATTCAGAAATAGTGCTATAAATGTGTTATAATTATTGTTGTCAGTAGTTAAATGTGGTGCCTTTTGACTTTTCTCCTGACCAGTTGCTGTAATCCATTAAACAACTACATGGTGTTTAATGACACAGATGGACTGTATACTTACACTTTCGAAGCTGAGAAAAAGGTAACTTTAGATTCCTCTTTGTTTTCTATTACTAGTGTGATGCAGGGGAAGCTCAATAGTGGGGAAGACATATTATTTATTTTTCTTAGCCCAGGTTCAGGGTATATTATTATTTAAATTATGCATGGCTTGACCCAAAGTGTTGTTTAATTTTAAGTAGTGCTCCTATTCCAATAAGTGCCCTTTCCAAATGAACATAAGCATCCCTATAGGTACATGACTTGTATTGTATTTGCCTCAATTCCAAACAGAAAGTATGGAGTTCCTTATATATATCTGAAGTTGATCTATAAATCTGCTATCTTGTTTTAAGTAACATTATAATTATTGAAGACACGTTTTTCTTGCCGGCTGAGCTTGCAAAAGAGGCAAGAAATGAAGTTCTCACACACTGAATGGGGGGATGGATATGAGTCAGGATATCAGATGTCACATTCGGCCATCTGATTCAGTTTTTGTTTTCTTGCCATAAGAAACAACAGCTTTCCCACCCTCCCAGCCCCATGCCAGTCTGTGAGTGAGTCTGTAATCTTTGTGGAGTTGTTGAGTTGTCAATAAATGCTGCTGCATTCTTGTGTGGCAGACAAATGGCATTCAGTGTGTGAGAAATTGATGTAAAAATAATATTACAGCTTGTTGGTATTGGCTATGCAAATTTATACCGTGCAGACTACAGTCAGTTGCTAGTAAGAGTTTTTGTTGCATGTGATTAAGTAAATATTAAAATGCTTATTGATACTCCTATAGTTACGAGGATAATTAAAAAAAAGTGCCTAATAATACTATTATGAGATGAATAAAATATTTGTGGTAGAAAAATGTGAGATGGCTGAGACTGAATGAGGGTCCAAGGGGTCTTATTTTTCATGCCCCGGCTGTTTACTCAATTAAGTTAAACTTATCCATTCTTGTAACAACCATGACCCAAATATTAAGATGGGGCAAATAAATAAATTAGATTGTGAGGGGAGAGGAAAGGGGGGCAGCTAATTGGAGAGAGGGGGCTAGAATAGAGGTTACATGGTACATTAACCACTGCTTGTTTTACAGGAAGACTGTGCAGCTTGCAGCCAGCGACCTCAGGCTCTAACATTGCCAGAAGATGCTACACTAAAATCAGTAATCGACTTTCTGGTGGAGAACCCCACATAGTGAGTAGCAAATTTGCTCTTTTGTGAATTTCTACTCCTACATAAAAAACAAACAAACTATATTTCATAAAAGGCAGGTGAAAAGATGGCCTGTTGGTGGATAGAAATAGCTGGGATATAGCTAGCATGATTCGGGGTATAGAATGGTCCTTGAAAAATGATGGGTCTCGGCAAATTTTTTGGCAAGTCTCGAAATCTCAGAGTCTCAAAATAGAGTCTCGGTATCTTGAGCCCATAAAAAATAAAGCAGGTCTCGGGATCTCATATTTTGAAATCTGAGTCCGGAAGTCGTAAGCCAAGCGGAAGTTAAGTCTAAATCAACCGGTTCCGATTTGTCAAGAAATGATTTCAAGTGAGAGGGACAGAGTGCTGTAGAAGTCTTGTGCTCGGATCTCTAGATCACGGGGTCATGCACTCAGATTTTTGAATCGTGTCATCTCGGTCTTGGATTTTTAATGAGGGTCTCTTTGTCTCGGGGAGTCTCGGATTTTACCATTCCATAACCCTATGATTGTTTTATGGTACAGCTTTACATATTGATGAAGAGAAAATCAGCTTATTTAGAAAATTTCTATTTGTTGTAAAATATGACTGAAACAAGCCATTCACATAGTGGTCTCTTAACTAACAAAATATATTTTATTGTTGTTACTATTAACCAGAACAAGTTTTATGTAACCACTCAAGGACACTATTCATTGTACCCCAACAGTCAAATGAAAGCACCTGGTCTCACAACCATGATTGATGGAAAAAACAAAACCCTGTATATACAGGTAATATGTTTCTACAGTTTGACCCCCAATGTACAAATGTATGACTCTTCACATTAATTTATTCTAGAAATATATTAATATAATTATTCTTATGGTACACGGCAGGAGGATTTGTTGAAATTGCAAGACATTTCTTCTTTCAGTTGGTGATTTTTTCCTTTACTCTTTAGGCCTGGTTCACACTAGTGACAGTAGTGGAATCAGAATCAGAATCACACTAGGTCAGAAGAATCTTCTGACTTATCAATACAACGGAAGCCTCGCTTGATTTGGTTCAAAATGGTAGAAGGTTGTCATTTTTTCTGTTCTAAATCTTGTGTTAAAGTGATTTGGAATGAGCTATGTGATTGGTTAATTCTTCTGCTTGCGCTTCCAATTCTGATCAACCAGCTCACGCTTGATCCTAAGCGACAGAATCAGAAGCGCAATCATAATAAAAAGGAAACATTCCGATCATGGCAATTCCTACTCCACTGAGCTCTCCCTTCCTATTCCAACTCTGCTTCCAATTCCATTGCCAGTGTGACCCAGCCCTTTACCTGCATGCAGATGATGTCTCCAATTTCCTTTCTACTCGAAGGAAATAGGAGACATCTTCTCATAGCCCAGCGGTACATTTACTCTTATGACCTGTAATAAATGGTTTATCACTTCATTAAAAGGAGAAATTATATGTTGGTCAGTATTGTCCAGAGCATGGAAGGTCAACTATAACTTTTACCTAGGCTTGTAGTCCTGCGTGTGAAAAGGTATTGCATTACAGAGCAGAAATAGTTTGTACTCACTTGATAGCAAGTTAACCTACAACCTAAGGAAATTATTCTAAATGAATGTAGTTTGACTAGTAGATAAAAGATAAACCCTCTCCAATAATTTATCTTTTATTTTTTTTTTTTCCTTTGTAGTCTGTGAAGTCTATAGAGGAAAGAACAAGACAAAATTTACCCAAAAAGTTAAAAGGTATGTGGATGGGAGATGCAGTGGTTGATTAGCTTTGGATCCCTGAGGCATGTCCACAGTGCTCCAGGTTTCTGAGCACACTACATGTACTCATTAAGCTTTCAGCTTTTGTACACATTTTTGTATGCAAAATTCAAGGAATTTTCCAGGCTTTTTCCAAAACCATTATTTTGTTTTTCCAGACTCAAGGTTATGAGTCAAATCACACTCTTAGAACAGAGAATTTTGGCTAAGACTAAATTTAGATGAAATTCAACCAGCTGACAAAGATTTCTATCAGCTTGATTTTAGCAGTTAAGTACTTGTTGAAGCTTTGAACAAAACTCCAGACTTTTCCAAATGCAAGAGGAAGTAAATGTCAGTCAACTGATTTGGTACCTCTTAGGGGTAAAAAATTGTTCAGACCACACCCACAAAACAGAGTTATGGTTACCGTACCTTTTAGGGGTTCTTTTCAAAATTTCTGGCAATCACCCCCGTCACTTTTATATGGGAGTCCCCCTGGGGGTCCTACAACCATGCCTGCAGTGGCAGGGTGGGGGGGGGGGGGGGGCTAACAGTCAACAGCTACAGTTATAGTTGAATTGATCAATGTGTACTTAGTACATCTATCAGCAGGACTATAATAACAATGATGATAATAATAACTTACAATAATATTTGAATCCAACTCGCCAAGGCAGTTTTCAGTGGAGCCCTCCTAATTAGTTAATAATGTAATAATTAATAATTAATTATTAACTAATAAACTAAAAGCCAACTGCTGAGGAGAACTCTGTATTACTCAGGGCCTGGTTACAGGTTAAGTGAGGTTTTCATTACAAGTTAACTTGACATTAGATTAAGATAAAGAAAAATCTAAGAAACTCAAGAGTGTAAAAATCTTTTGGAAAAAACTGTTGATTAGTAATTCAACATGAATCAAAGTTCACGCTAACCCTGGATTTAATTTAGCTTATTCACGTTTTGAACAACTGCACTGGCATTAAGTACAGTTACATTCAAAATCGTGCATTACTTAATACATTTCAGATATTGGCCTCATTGATGGTCAAGAGATTGTGGTTGCAGATTCTACAACTCCTAAACCAATCATTTGCAAGATACACTTCGCATCAGGAATGGAATGAATATGTTGTTGAGAGCAGCTGGTTTGAAACAGTTGGATTCCATATTATTTTGGGCATTTATCATGGATGCATGACCAAAATATACAACAATCACTGGGAAGAAGGCTGAAGACTCTTGTTTATTTTCCACATCCTAAACCTTCCTTCCTGGTCGCCATATCATTGCTGGTGCCTCGTGCTTCTTTCCACTTTTGCCATGGCAAATTTAGAACAGAAGACCAACAAATTAAAATATTGGTTTTCCTATGCAGGAAAAAGCAGTTTTGAATTTAGCTTGTTTATTAATTAAAATAGAAAAATTATACATTTTTTACAAAAATATTTTCTTGGCATGCTGAAAGCTCCCATGCAAACAGCCAGTTTGCCTTTGCAAGGACCTTAATGAAACCGCCACCCACCAGGGGAACACATAGGCTGTTCCTCCATAGAAATCTCAAGTAAAGCCTTTGGAGCACTTTTCTTGAATTTGTTTTTTTTTTTTGTTTGTTTGTTTGTTTTTGCTAAAGTAGACACAAACAGAACCCTTTCAGCTTTTATTACCATAAAACCTTGTAGAAATACTGTTCATTAACCCTTCCCTCCCTTACTGCCCTGCTGCTGCCGCAGATATCTTTTAATAAAAACCATTTACCTTGCTGGAATCTAAAAAGTGGAGAAACGAAGTTGGAAATTATACTATTTTGTAATTAGTGTAAAGCAGATGTGTCCACTTTGTTGGTTGTAAATATAAATAACAGAACTGTCACTGAAAGGGCCAGCCTTAAAATAATATTTGTTGATAATAAAATGCTAAGAGGTATCCACTCCAGAGTCAACTGTTTTTGTCTGAGTCAACGTTCCATTGTTCATCATTGTACACCAACAAAAATAATAATACTTGGTACTGTATGTGCTCTTTCTCATTTAAATGCCCCTTTCCAATATTTGCATATAAACTCAAAATTATGAAATGTCAGACACCTAATTAACCAACTAGGGATTAATATATCAGAATGACGTAGTGTTTAAAAAACGAGCAGGAGTGGTTTTAGACCCAATAAAACACGTGCTGCGAGTTTTTTGAATGGCTTCAAAAACATTCTTGGAAAAGCGTGTGTCAATAGAGCTCAAAACAATTATGCTTTTGTGAATGTTGGAAATTAGCATACGAGAAAAACACCGCATACTAATGAGGAGTGCTTTATCAGCTGATAAAACACCGCATACTAATAAGGAGGAGATTTATTATCTAAAGTCACTGCACGTGATGTATTATTGACCATTTGATAAGTCAATGGGCTGATGAATTATTAATGAGTTTTTGAAATCAGATATCCAAACCCCAAGAAGTCAAGGGTTGGAAAAAACAAAGTACAGCCATTATGTTTTTCACCAACTTTGAGATAATTGGATTCCTGATGAAGCACCTCTTCCAGGTGTTTGATATAATAAAATCTTCTCAAACAATTTATAACTTTTGGAGAAATTCCAAGCATTAGTTCACAAACTTTTATGAGAATTCAGTAGAAAAAAAAACTTTACTCCATGTTAGAGGGAATTCATCCTACAGCTGTGCAATGTACATGTATCTTCATAACTACACATAGCCTTTCTGAAATTTTCTCATGTAGTTAACTCTTCCTAACTCCTTGTTGGAGGGAATTCACCCTACACCTGTGCAATATATCTTCATAACTACACACAGCCTTTCTGAAATTTTCTCATGCACTTGAATGGTCCTTAAACCCAGTCAGTTTGTCTAACACTACCCTGTGCAATACAGAAAACCTCTCAACACATTCACCAAAAAACTCAGTTATGGACGACTTTGAGAAAGTCATCTAGTAATTTGACACTAGCTGTACTACTATACTGCACAGTGTGTGTCAGAGACAGGTGGTGTTGAGAAATTCAGAACTGTTACTGCAAATTAGGCAAATTTGTAGCTATTACTATAATTACTGGAAGGAGACCACAAAATGAAAGGTTTTAGTGAGAAAATAGGCAGTATCATTTTATTTAACAACGCACCTAAAAAACAAGCTTATTTGCATATTAATTTTACAGACTCTTTAAAATATCCTTGACAATCTCGTACCCAGAGTCCTCAGGCTCTTTGACCAGCGGTTGGTCGCCAGGAGAGACTCTAGGGTACTGGAATTTTATTACCGCTGGATTTCTGTGGTAAAACAATGCAAGACAATACGCCAATCAAAAAATTAAATTAAATTTTTTCGAATTCTCCACAGTCTCTTCTGGTGCCCACCCGCTGACCAAAAAGCCCGAGGACTCTGGGAACGAGATTGGATCCTTGATTGAAAAGTACACAAAACTTACAGTCAATCCACATCACTCGTGACCAGCATTTCCAAGAATGAAATGAACATTTGAATTCCTCTTTGTAATATTGATGTCCGGCATTTGAATATAATGTTGAACATTTGTCTGGAAATCTTTCCAAAAAAGATGCATTAACTGAAAAAAAAAATTCAAAATACTTGGGAAACAATAAATTGTTATTCTTGAAAACTATACTTAATGCTGTAATGTAAAGAAAAATTCATAGCTTTATACTGTTAATAAACTAGGAAAATTTCTACTGCAGGAACTCTGAAATCTTGCTGCCAATGTTCAAAACTGAAATGTAAATTTCAAAACTCAGCTGAAATTGCAAAAGTACTGGTCATGCGTGACGTGGCTAGACTGTAAATAGAAGAAATACCCTTGCAGTTATTTACGCAACTTAATAAGCAGTTGTGAAAAGCAAAAAACCAGGCTTGAAAACCCTCCTTCCGTACACAAGTCCATTGTATGGTAATCATACAATTTAACTGCTACCCTCCAATATTTACAGTAAAAAGTCACTCTGAAGTCAGTGTAACATGAGTAATTTCTGCCTCTGACCATAATCTCATTGGCATACCCCAAAAGTGTACTCCACTAGAGACATACACTTGTGACCCTGATTTGTGTCGATACAATCCTGCAAAGTAAGGTTGTCCAACAAGGTGCCACAGATGTTCAGGGAATAACTGTCCCCCATGCGTATGGCCAGTGAGAACAAGATCAACTCTGTGACTGTCCAAGGCTAGTTTAGCTACCTTGGGTTGATGAGCTAGAAGAATGGTTGGAGTACTGTGATCTATTCCATTTAGTGCCTTGCTAATGTCAGTGCCATGATGTCCTGATCTGAAAATAAGCAGAAATCTAATTTACTTTAATTTATAATAAACCCTTCTCCAAAAGTGGGGGCAACAGATTTAAATGAGTTAAAATTGAACTGAATGAAAAACTGATACCAGCACTGGAAAGAGCACCTTTACTTTAGTAACCTTTCAAAGTTTCAGCATATTAGGTGTCATATCAGCTTAGGAAATGTAAGATGAAATTTGACAAATTTACAGACGTTTGTATGACTGGGGGTATACGTCATACCTCCAGTCATACAAACGTCTGTAAATTTTCTCATTTTTCAACTTACATTTTCTCAGCTGATATCACACCTGATATGCTGAAACTTTGCAGGGTTACTAAAGTAAAAGTGCTCTTTCTAGTACTGGTATACGTTTTTAATTTTAACTTATTTGAATTTTCTGCCGCCATTTTAGAGAAGGGTCTATTACTTTCCAATCATGATGGCGAAGAAAACACTATCTGACCCTGACATCACTTGTGGGGTACAAGCACACCATTTTCCACCATTTTATAGACAAGAAATGAAATATTATTGGTCAGATTTTTAATCCTGCATCTTTTATTTTCACAGGAATGTCTCTGAAACTTCACCTCTCATGTTGTGCATAAACAAACTAATAATTTTAAAACCATCTTTTTTTCTTTTTGGGCCGTTTGAGGTGCAAATGCTGTTAAACTTCTAAACCCTAACAGTGGTCAACATCAAATTTCTCCTGATAACAACAATGCTTATTCAACCCCTGAGGTCATGAAAATTGAGGATATGATCACACAAGGTGAATTTACTTGATATTTTAATAATTTCTCCCCAGTACTTCTATAGGAAACGTATGGGAACAAGATAGGAAAATTAATTTATTTTGTTCTTTGATATTAGGGGTTAAAGGGTTAATAAAAGCAACATTTTGGGTAGTTCTCCTTAATGAAATTGCTTTTGTTTTTTTTAAGGAAATACAAACCTACACAGGAATGTCACTAAGAGCCAGCTACCGGTGAATTTGACTGTCTCAAAGAGATCTTACTGCCGGCCGAAATTTCAACAGAATACAAATTCTTGAGGCTAAGTTTAAAGGTTGCACAGTCCAAAAGAGCCAGCTGGGTTTATTAATGAGTCTGCTGAGGTTTTTCATAGCTTAAAATCCCTGCTACAGAAAAGAGCAACCAACGCTTCAGATTTCTTTTGTGAATGGAACAGGAACCAATTACTCAAGCAAAGCATTTGTGGTCGTAAACAAATGAAATCTGTCAAGTGTCGGTTCCTCTTTTGTGTTAAGGTCACTCTCAAAACATGAATATTTTGGAAAAGACATTACAATTTTGGATGGCCAGTGAAAATGTATATTAAACATTAGAGACTAGTTGAGCAATGAAATTTCCCTGTATTTCCCATCACACAGCAACAACAGTTATTTGATTGTGGCAGTGCTTAGGTGACAAGTGCTTAGATAGCTAACCTGAGAAATCTACCCTCTATATCATCTACCCCAGCAAGACAAAGCTTTGCCTGAGGTTTGTTTGGATATGTTAGAAGAACATGAGAATTATGAAGTGGTGTCACACCAAGGTATTCCAATTCCTTTAGCCAGCCATCAACATCACCAGTGTAGTACTCATGATTCCCTTTCAAGAAAGACAACAGCAAGAAAATCCATATTCATTGATTAGAACAGGAAGAAAAAAACACTTACATACACAGCGACAACACCTCTGTTTGTACCTATCAGGGGGATGTCGCAGTCAAAGTGAATTTAACCACATCTGAAAACCAAGATAATCATTCTACTTTCATTCAGCCTATGAGAGCAAATGACTTTTCCAGCTTTTGTCTCTGTGACCCACCCAAGTCTTTCCTTTACATTCCATTAAAAATTACTTTTATTGAATCATTCCCATCACTTTTGGCTCACAATAAATGGGTATTTTAGTGGCTTCCACAGAGTGTTTCTTTCATCCACTGTTTTCCGATTGAATTGGAATTTGGGAAACCAATGAGAGTACCCGGATTAAAAATCCTTGGAGCAAGGACGAGGGTCAACGCAAAACTCAACCCACACACGGTGTCAAAACTGAGAATTAATTTTTGTTTTTTTTTTGTTTTTTGTTTTGGCAACATTTGTAGACTGTAGACTTACCCTGTCCTAAGGCCTAGATCAGATTGCAGATATGAACTAAGCACAAGCTGTGGGGCTACCACCCTAGGTACCAGAGGTTTTTTGCACATGCTGTGCGGTCTTAGGATCTGCCAGAGGCAAGGGACAAGAAAAAAACCTCTCTTAAACAGGCTTGTCAATCCTTCGGCATCATGTCAAAGCAACAGCTCTCAATCTGCAAAAGAGGCTTTACGCATGGTTCAACACTGAACAAATTTTTCATACCTGTCACATAGTATACACCATATCTTGCTCGTAATTTAAGCAATGGTTTAACTGCCTGACGAATCTGATAAACAGTGGCATCCACCAAGTCTCCAGTGATAGCCACAGCATCAGGATTCAACTGATTTGTTGTCTTAACCACCCTATCCAGCATTGTCCGACCAACCGTAGGTCCAACATGTAAATCAGGCAGCTGCACAATGGTAAAGCCATTAAATTCCGCTGGAAGATTTTTCAGTGGTATTTTTATCTCTTTCACCAAGGGTTCCTTAAGGCCGTTCTGCAGTGCCACCACTGCAAGTGTAATCGAAATTATAAGAATTGCGACGATTTGAAATCTTACGTACTGTGTTCTCGAAGGGCTCGAACGAGAACTTAAATTGAAAACACCAAATATCCATGTTAACAAATCGGAAATTGCAGTTGTTGTCGTTAACAAAATTAGCAATCCCAAGCTAGAGTAGGATAAGAGGGAAATCCAGTGAGGCTCCACGCCGGAAAATATGAACCCCAGAACTATACTACCTTGTGATAAACTGAGAACCAATATCACAAATATCAAAAGAACTCTGTTTAGAAATGACGGATGGTTGAACAACGGAGAACACAGTCGAATCCACACGTATCTTGCAGAAAAAAACATCACCGACTGCATAGTTATCAAACATTGAATTAGGATAAGTTTGTACTTGATTTTCTCGTTGAGGTTTAAAAAGGAGGTTCCCAAGATCGAGACGACATTTATGCTGGCAATCGCACTAACAGCAACAAGAACTCTATCAACTTTTGAGCTCTTTCCTGACGCCATCTTGAAATAATTTCTGCCTTAGGCCTCACGCGGTTTTTAACTTTACTTCCTAGTTTCCATGCCTAATTAGCCTGCAGTGCAGCCGTTTTTCATGGGAGAGCGCTGAAATAATAAATTTAGTTCGCGTATTTGAAGGAGGCGTCTCCCTCCTTTGACTCGCTCCAGCCCTCTCGCGCTTCCTCGCCCAAGATGACAGCAACGAAGGATTATTCAGCGCTCCCGCTCCAAAAATACGCCTGCATTGCAGGACATTGCAGGCTAATGCCTATTATTAAAAACTGAATAATTGTTTAATGCAATTCGAGGGATTTGATTGGCTTAGCGGCCATGGTATATGAGCCATTATACCATGGCCGAGAAATGGCGGCCATTAAATTGTCTGCTGGTTATTCTTGCACATCGAAATCAGTAAGATCTAGCAATATTTCTTGATTGTTTTTAATAAAACAATTATTCCACTTGCGCTTGTTGGATATGGAATGATTATAGCCAACTCGGCGCTACGCGCCTCGTTGGCTAGCTATCTATTTAACAAATAGATTCCATTTTGCCGTGCGTCTGCACTCTGATAACGCACAGATGACGTCAAAACGTGGTGAGAACAAAGAAGTACGCTACGAGCCGCAGGCGAGTAGGGTGACTGATGTTCTCACCACGTTTTGACGTCCTCTGTGCATTATCAGAGTACAGACCCACGGCAAAATGGAATCTATTTGTTTTATACAATAACCAAGACATTTCAACACTTTTCGTGAGCGAACATCGCGTTGCCTGAGCTGAGTCAAAAACTTTCCAGCAAACTCGGTTTTAGACTGCTACACACACGCAATTGTGATCGTCTAAATTAGAGTATAATCCGAAAGAATTTCACATGTTCACTAACAATATTTTCAAAACTAACCTTTATTCCAGAAGGAAATCCTGACCCCAAAATATTACAGCGCTAGCATGTTAGTCGCTTCACTGCGATTTGTAATCGATTACTCGCCATTACCGGATTTCTATCGGCGACATATTTCGACAAATATTTGCTTCCTTTTCACGTCACAACAAAGTTCTAGCTTTTTTTATCCTGGTTGAGGTAACTCTCAACGGTCTTTGTCCAATTTTTTATTGGGCAGTTTTCCTTTCGTGTGAAAATTTGCCTGTGTTTGTCCGCTACTCGCAAAAACAGTTTGCAAAACTTTGTTGACCAGTCACTCTGGCTGGACTCTAGACTTTGATCACGTGCGCCGGTCACACCACTCGATGACGTCAATCGTGCGTCTATACTCTAATCACACACTCCTCTAGACCAATCAAAACGCGAGTTTTACACAGTTCATTGTATAACATCTCATATCCAACGCGCGCTCGTGGAATAATTGTTAAATAGACCCTGACTCGTCCCCAGTCGCCTTTATACAGCCCGCGGCAAAGGGAAGCGTGCTGTGGGGGAGGTGGGGTTGTAGCATTTTCTCCCTTCCCATCGCAACTTGCGCTCCCCGCTTCCTGCGCTTTCCTTTGCCGCGGGCTGTATGAAGACGACTGGGGACGAGTCAGTAATAGTATCAGAGAAAAACAAGTACCATCCGAAAAATGTCGATTTTGCTTGTTTGTTTCAAATCGTCACGCGTCAATGAACAGAGACGTGTAGTCTGCCGATCACATGCTCAATCGAAATCACATGCGCAATCGATAAACTGCACACGGCCTCAAGCAGAATGTCAGTATTCTTTAACTGCTGCGTCATTGAGACGAAGCACTGACTTCTGCGAATGAATGTTGGGTTTCTCCGACCCGTTTACCAAAATAGATGGAGATGAATCAGGCTGTTTGGTGTAAAATTCGAACCGGGATCACAAGTCTTATCTTGTTTACTTCCATGCTTTCAAATTCTCTCTTAAACTCGTTTTGTTGCTCGAATTTAACTTAATTTGTTGTCTTCATTTTAAGTCATCGAGATCGACAACATGCAATTTACAAGGGTTGTTTATTACAATTAGCAAAATTTTCATCTCTTGCCTTCGAAAAATATCACCTCGGACTTAGCTGCATCTTTAGTGCCTTTCGGAATTGCATTTTCTTTCATCCTATTTACTTCTTTTTCAGAAATGTCAACAAATAGCTAAGCGGCCATTTTTGAAACTTAGTGGTCCCGCTATAATCACCTCGCGCGAGGTGATTATAGCAGGATATGACGCAATCCTCGACCAATCAGATCAACAGAATCTCTATAATCACCTGAGTAATTATACTAATGAAATTTATTGGGTATTTCCCAGACTACCTTTCGGCCTTGTCACGTACGGTTTTACGCCTTTTAGGAACAACCTCTGTCGAAACAGCTGTATATATACTAAAAGACAACAACAGCAACAACCAATACAACTTCAAGTTAAAGTAGCTGCATAATTTACAAATTTGATCCTTTGATCATTTGATGTTTGACCGCGGTTAATGCAAAAACAAGCGGGGTCTTTTTCTCAGACGGGTTTGGTTTTATTACGGAAAAGAAACGTTCTCTTCCTGCCTTGATGATCCTAGTTCCTGTAGCACATTGCATGATACGCAAGGTCGCACTTTCTCCAATATCTACGCATAAAATACCACTAGAAGTTAGATCCAGGACTGATCAAGGACAAATGCTTAGAAAAAAGGTCTACAAAGGTACTGATTCGGCACTCGCATAGGTTAAAGCCATCCCTTCACTCCCTTGTTCCAAATCTGTGCTCTTCTCGCCGGCTCAATCTCTCCTTTTGTTCCTCCCTGCTCAGTCTTTTACTATACTATAGAGCTGTAAAACAATCGACAAAAGACAACTGAGATTTCATCATATCGACTTTCTGCCGTTTACAGCTGGATATGCCAGGAAAGAAGCCCAAGTTCACGCATATATGCGACTTCTTAAAGAAAGGTAATGGCTGGTGGATTGTGGGAACTGAATTGAGGGTCACGAGGGTGCATCACCCCGCGATATAATTCAGATGAAATTGTTCAAACGAAATGTAAAAAAAAAAAAAAAAGAAACAGAATATCATTTAATTTTTTAACCAGACTTTCTGGGTGTTCACACCGCTTACTATGCATTTAGCCTGAGTATCCAGTTCGGGCTTTTCGGGGAGAGTAGTGCTCTCCCCCTCTCCCTTACGAAGGTCTGATACTCAGGTTACTTAATTAACATTAAACAAACCTCCCTAACTTTTGGCTGGAAATCATCTGCTAACATTTGAAAAAAGTTTTCCGAAAATTATCCTCCGTTCTGACCAGATAATAGGCTGATTTAGCAACAGAACGGGAACGCCATTTGAGGACGCGAGAGCGCGCGGAATAGTCTGGACGCGAGTCTATTTCGACTATATATGGGCAGTCTTGATGCGCGCGCCGTTGTCAATTGACGTTCCCGTTCTGTTCCTAAATCAGCCTATTCAAAGAGATAAAAGGAGTCATGCAGAGTCAGAGCGTCACATCTTCCAGACAGTATGTTGATTTTGGAAAACACAAACATTACTCAATGGTCCAACCATTCACTGTGAACATTCGTTCCCTATTGAATTTTGTGGCAAAACAAAAACAAAAGCCCCCCCCCCCCCCCCCATCAAAAAAAAAAAAAGAAAGAAAGAAAAAAAGAAAAGAAAAAAACGAACAAAAACAACAAAACAAACAAAAAGTGACTCTTCTCCAGTACTCGTCGACCAATTAGTTCGCAGATTTTGAAACTGCAAACGAGCTTTCAAACCGTCCACGTCTCAAACCAAAATAAATGCATTTGGGGTTCAATGGCGGAACGTGGAACAGAGAGGAACGTTGCTAAAACGAATCTTCCTCTGTTTTCGCTCGAGGAAGTGCAGCAACACAACACAGAGAAAGATGCCTGGGTAATACACCGTGGCAATGTGTACGATGTTAGCGAATTCCTTGAACGCCATCCCGGCGGCAAGGATATTTTGCTTGCGTACGCGGGGCAGGATGTGACAACATTGATGACTCAGGATGATCTCCACAAACACACAACGTTTGCGTACGGCTGGCTTGGAAAGTATCTGATAGGGCGTTTAAAAGGCGATGTAAGTAGAGCTTTCTGACTGGAAAGCCATGTTTTCTTTAAAATAATTATTGTTGTTTAACGCAAGAACAACTAACAAAAGAACAACAAACAATACATGCAAGCTCTGCATCACAGTGAATTTGTTTTGCCCTGTGGTGTAAATTTCGTACACTTGATCATTTTCATTGCTACTTCTCTGTAACTATGGGATTTTTACGTTGTGTTCAGTTAAATGCTTTGACTTAGATTTCATCCCGCGATAATCAACTTTATTATTTTATTCATAACTGAATGCCAGGGGATTGTTAATGCATAAACGTTTACACCTAACTGTTCCTCATTTAAAAGTTTATTGTAGTGCCCGACTAATTTACATGTTAAATTACGTTGAAATTAAATTAAGAAAATGCTTGAATATTGGAGCATTGGATGAACGAAAACAGAACCAGAAAGGAATTTTCACTGCCCTAGAAGTGAACACATTTTACATAGCCTCGACGTATTCTCATTATGATACAACGCACGTCATCAAAAGTTTATCAGTTTTAGTATAGATTGGATAAAGTTTTTCAAGTCTTGGGCGTTTTCATTTTATTTCTGTTTGCATTGTTATTAAGCGAAAACATTTCGTAGGACAAGAAACTTGGTGATATAAATGGCATCATTTGCGCAGTTAAAAAATATCAGTTACTGTTCACGTGATGCAACATATTCGCCAAAATAAGGATCAGCTTGAAAAACAAACCCTCTCAACGCAGTATGATAGGGTTTCCATGCTTCATTGAAGATTCAAATGACAAAAACCTTTGGCAGAAAATATGTAAATAATTGCCAAAATTGCATTGCCAAATGTTTGTATCACTGTTCTGGCACAAATAGGGCATTGTTATTGCCTATTGTAATTTAGTCTCCTGTTTTACACTGGTTGCAGCTAAGACCCAAGGGATGGACTCTTAGAGATTCAGATGTAAAGAATTAAGATTGAAATAAATTTTGAAATTAATTTTTATTAGCTTTATTCTCAATACTGGTTCTGGTATCATAGGATTTTTCATAACAAGATGGCCATGCGGCAACACTGTCGCCATGCCTCTAAAAATGAGTAAACACTCAATGTTGGACTGGTGCATCTATAATTGTATTATGTTCTAAGGTGTTTATAAAAAAGATGGCATATAGCCAGTTGGAATTCTTTCTTTCTCCGCACTTGTAACCTTGCCTCCTGAGCTGCCCTGGGTACTCTTCCTCCATACCCCTTGGGGTAGCATTTTTTATATACCAGTTCTGTGTATCCGTCTTTATACTTTGTTGCTTGGTTTTGTGTACGTAATCTTTCTTCTTCTCAAAGATGCTAGCTCTATAGCTACGCTCAAATTCGAGTTGAAATAAAGTTTATGTAACTATATAATGTGTGTATGGCACATATCCATGTAGCTTGTTTATTCGAAACCACCTCAGTATTAAAACATGTTTCTGTCTGAATACAAACTTTGTCAGTCTTTTTCTAATCTAAAACCACCTCATTAAAGCAGCCAATTTCTGTGGCTAGATGGTGATGGGGTTCAATGGTTATTTCTGATCACTTGTAACTGTTATCTACTGTAAGTTGTAACAACAGAGATTCTGATTTTTCTCTTGGGCGCGATTTCGCGAAATTGACTTAAAATCGCGAAGGATCGCGTAATTTGCTCATTTCCGTGTGATTCCGTGAAATTCGTAGGAAAAACACCTACATGACAAAACATAAACTCTTTTGTGACTTATTTGAAAACTGGACAAATATTTTTTCGTACCTGAACCTCTGAAAAACCTTTGAAAACCATTCAAAACACGCCGTTGTCATCGCGTTCCATGCCTCTAAAAAACGGGCAGCCACGCCTTCGGCATGCAGGGAGTTTTAAGAGCGCATCCGCGTAAGAACCACTCACTCAAATTTGGGTTGAAAATAGATCTCCTTTATATTTTCTGCACAAGACAAGCAACATAGGCAATGAACAAAAATGGTGTTTTGGGCTGATTCACTTGTTCTATTTTTTTGAGTTTTTTTTATAGCTACTTCAAATAGCACATAAAATTGAAAATTACAACAAGATTTTGGGGCCTCTCCAAAGTCACTTAAAAATTACACATTCAGTACCCAAAACCCAAAACATGAAAATACGTTTGCTACATTTTGATGCAACGTTCAATGATAAATACAGGAAGAGGGACTTGCTATAGAGACTGTCTTAATTTTATGTACAAGAATGAAAATGCCCCTTAGGTGAAATAAAATGATTCAAATTGATCATCAGGCTAAGAGCGCGAGTTTGCTTGTAGTTTTTCTTTAAACCGTCTGAGTGCTATCCGATTGCTTAGATAACCCAACCCCTTTTCTATGCTCTGCTTTCGGAGAATAAGACAGGTAGGCAATATGTTAATTTCAGTATGTTGAGAAAAAACTCCATTCCATAGTAGTTGAATTACCTATGCTAAAATATACTTTTCGCCGTATTGGTGGAGTGGAAACGCTTCTATATTTTCTTTCAGACAGAAGAACAATTTCATCAGTCCTGATCTGAACAACATCCAAAAGCTGGATGCAAAGCTTCGAACAGTGTTTAACGCTATGCATGCATTTAATGAATATTGACCAAGAATGCGTGACGGGTGACTAGATCTACCCGAGTCGGTAGTAAAATAATACGAGGAATACTTGGCACAATATTTTGGCTTACGATTTAGACCAGTTTTTAATTGTTCTTATTTCATCTCACAATGATCGAAAACTTCATCGAAAGAATCTTAAACGCACTTTAACGCTAGTGTGATTTTCTGTAGTCTTATACATAAAGTTGAATTTTTGGCAACTTACTCGGAATTTTTTGCTCTTCAAACTGAAGAGCGCCCACAACGTTTAATCACTATAATTGCGGTTAAGCCTTAGTACTAGAGACTGATGAAAGTCATTGCTCAAGCTGAGGTCCCACCTTTGAGAAAAATCGATTTATTTAAAGGCTCCATTGGCAAAAATGGAGAAGGCGACTTTTAGCGGTTGAGACAAAAAATCAAATCTTTGCTTCCCTTTCATAAAGACAAACAGTTTTTAGTTATTTGGAAAGAGGAAACAATAATCTATTAATCCTAAAAGAATTAAGCTGTTTTACTGAATGTGTAATTTTTAAGCGACTTTGGAGTGACCCAAAAAATCTTGTGTTAATTTTCGATTTTCTGTGCTATTTGAGGTAGGTATAAAAAAATTCCCAAAAAAATAAAACAAGCGAATCAGCCCAAACAAACACCTTTTTTGTTCATTGTACATGTTGCTTGTCTTGTGTAGAAAATATAAAGGAAATCTAAATTTTCTATTGAAGTTTGAGTGAGTGGTTCTTACGCGGACGCGCTCTTAAATCTAAAGCAATTGCCAGTTGGCTCATAAAAGCTGGCCAATTGTACAATTGTAATCATATGTAGGTTCTTTTTCCTCAGAGATTTTTAATTTTTGTCTCGTATTTTTCTGCTTTTATACTACTTGAGCAACTGCATTGTATTTTTGCATTAAATTTCAGATAGACTTATTAATTAGGCGCTCAATACATTGACTGTATAAATTTCATTTAACTATGTGTGACAAGGAAAAATAAGATTAATAAACGGCGTAATTTGCCACGCAATAGACCTCTTCTGCCGCGCAATTTGCTATTTCCCCATATATTTTTTTTCGTGAAATGTCAGAAGCCCTGTAACAAAATACAAGCTTGACTGGTTCTCATTTTACCATCCTTAAATTTTAAATATGTCTTCTTAATTTCAGGAAAATGACAAAGAATTTGACTCAACCAATGGAGAGAATCTTCCCATGGATGGATGGCGAGAGGTATGTTTGAAAATTCTTTCTTATGGGTTTTTGTTTGCCATAACTGTTGTTTATTTTTAAGCATGATAGGTAAGTTCAAGAAAGGAGAGAGTGCATGGATGAATACCAAGTTTTGAGGGATTTACATTGTATATGACTTTATGATTAATAATTATAAAATATTTAGCCAAGTCTAAAATCAGAGCTCCGCACTATTTTCTTTTTAATACCGGTAAATTTAATGAGAATGAAATAAATCCTTTTGTTTTACTTTTTGTTGATTTGCAAAAAATGTTATTGCTTTGTTTATAGTGGATGTGACTCGACTCAATGATGGGAAACAAATAATCGAAATTTAACAGAACGGGTTAAAATCCCAACTGGCGAATGAGGATTAGGTGCATTTCTGGACATAAGTGCTGGCAGGGGGTAGGCAGGTTTCTTACTTACCCGGGAGGCTAAGGAGTTTTACTAGGTGCTACCAAGAACAACTCCAGGAAGCAGCTAGAGAGGGACTTGAACCCGGAACGTACTACCTCCAGATTACAAATCTAACATCCTTACTGCTCGACCATGCCACCTCCCTTAAATGTGTAAAATTGCAGCTGTGGGGTTATTTCCATGTGTCCCTTATTACTTAATGGTCCCCAGTCGCAGTAAAATTCAAAAAAATAAGCCCCTTCAAGAATTCATAAGAATCCAAATATCCGATGCAAATAGAATGCTTAGATACTAAGCTGTGCAAAGATGCAACTTCCATGGCAAGATCAATGTTCATTCTATTTCACTGTGATCTGTGTAATAACTTAGTTTATAATCTGTTTTCAAATCATTTCAGGAGCTTATTGATTGGAACAAAGCAATACTACCACAAGTTGGAAAGCTTGGCCCAGACTACCTAAACTGGGTTCATTTTCCAGTCGACCGACCTTTGAGACTCTTTAAGTCCGACTTTTTGGAGTTCTTTTCAACAACACCATGGTATGTTGTACCAATCATCTGGATACCAACGATGCTGTACGTATGTCATATGGCCATTCAAGATTTGAGAGCAAGGAATGGAATTGAGAACTTTGATGCATATTTTCTGGATTCAGAGGCCAAGGTTTTCTTTGTCTTCTCTATTCTGTTCCTGTGCGGCGTTCTTATCTGGTCACTGATTGAATACTACTTGCATCGCTTCTTGTTTCACCTGATCAACCATGTTCCTGCTGATGACCCATTTTGGATTACCATTCACTTTCTTCTTCATGGACAACACCATAAGGTAGAGTAAGTTATGATTGTTGTAATTTTATGGCTGAGAGCATAACCTACCTAAATGACTTTTCAGATGACCTTTTAGTGTTTTAGGTCAGACTCACTGGCGAGTTGTATGTGGCCTTTAATTCCTTCAGGAAACATTGCTCCACTGCAATCAAAACCTAAGATTATGGGCAATATCTCTGTTTTTATCACAAAATAAAGCAAAAAGCAGCGGATAAACCATTTATTGGAGCAATGTTTGATGAATTTTTGCTTTGAATTTCTCCAAGAATTAATTAATGGTTTGAGGAGCTATATCAAAAATGAAAGAATGTTTCATCTGATTTCCAAATACGTCGAAGTTCATTTAAAAAGAACTTGAATTGGCTGGTGGCGCCTCTTTCTTCAAATTGTTTCTCAGTGTTTGTAAATTGGATAAAACACTCTTCTTGTGCTTGGTATATTACTTCTCAGACACACCTATTATCCCAAACGAATTTGCCATAATCTGATTTCAAGATAATGGTTGTGTTACTTTGATATTGATCAGCTGAGCTGGTGCTGACACAAGTGTCAACAGGCTTCTTTTGAGATATTACAAAGCTGCTGCCTAACACAAACCCGGTAGCCTGGGGGCACCAAAGAAATAATTTGCTCTGGGCGCCTAAATTTTTTGCATCAAAAACTAAACATTTCGCAGGTTGGGCTCCTAACTTCTTGGCTATTAGCCTTGTGGGCTCTGTGAAAATTTTTTTAGGCAATGGTTAGCTTTGTATTAAAATTCTGCTTGAATGCAAGGCCTATAGGATGCAGAAATGAACAAACATGATTATTATTTATTCACTTTCCTTTGAAACTTCATAATTTGTGAAGCTAAGCTGATTAATATCTAGTTCTCAGGAAAAAGCCGATTTCTACATACAAACATATACCTTATATCAAGAACCTTTGGTTTTATCCACCGAGTTGATAACTTAAGGTAATTTGGCTACTGTAAAGAGATTTGAAGAAGGGCTAAATAAGTGTTCCAAACATCAGCACTCGCATCTCTTTGCGGTTGTTGGGAATTGCCTCCAAGATTTAAAGCCCAACACACTCACACGAAATCCCGTATTGTTTCTTTATTTTTCACCACGAAGATCTCTCCCTAAGGTCTTACAAAGGTTTTCCTTCTGATGTCTTCTATTGTCTTTCCTATCACTATCAATCATCTGGTCTTGGGTTTCAATTAAAAGGTTCCAAAGTTCAAGGCTATTCGATTTCCACGCGTTGTCTGTCACTTAACACCTCCTCAAATCACATCGCTTATAATCAAAACAAAGACAAAATCACGTAATCTGCAACAAGGATCAATCCTAACGACACATCGCATAATTCCCGACACGGTAGCTAAATTAGTTATCTGCAACTCTGTTGACAAATCCCTTGAACATTCATGAATTTCCATTCCCCACCGACACACACTACCACAGCTTATTTTTTGGAAACTAACCCCCTTATATACGTTTTTCAGCTTATTATGTATGCTTTAATACTTTTTAAAAGCAGTTTATATAGTTAAAATACTAGTTTTCACAACTGTGCTACTATTTTAAAATCAGGTTCCTTTTGATAGCGGAAGACTGGTCTTTCCTCCATTACTAGCTGGGGTATTGGCAACAATGTTCTACTATATGTTTACTGTCCTGATGCCATTAGCTATTGGAAGAAGTACGTTTGCAGGTGTCTTGCTGGGCTACATCTGCTATGATCTCATGCATTATTACCTACATCATGGATCTCCGACGCCTGGGAGCTATCTTCACCAACTGAAAAGATACCATGTGTCACACCATTTTGAGGACCAACAGAAAGGTGTGTTAATCAAAGGCTCCTGTGAGCCAACTCGTGATTGCAGATGACACATCAGTAATTGAAATTAAAACACTACACTACCTTGAAAGCTAAAAGAAATTATATCTTTGCCCGATCATGTTACGGGAAATAACCATTCTTGTCCTAAAATGATTGTAAACTTATTCCCTACACATTGAATATGGTTATTCTGATGCGCCGATTAAAAAATCTTCACGTGTTTTATATTCAAAGTTCATGCCGACACTTCATTAATTAAATTTTTAAATTCAATTATTTTTAAATTCTTTAAAAAAACACCACACTTTGTGGGAAAACGAAAACCTTATAACTTTGCTCAGATTTAACGAAAAATTTGCATTCTTGCACTAAAATGATTGTCAAATTATGCTCTACAGATTGAATTAGATTATTCTGATGCACCGTGAAAAATAATTCTCGTGTTTTTTCCACTAACTGAATTTAAAACACTGCAGTTCTTTTTTTAAAAAAATTTAATAAAATCATAAATGGAACAAAAATTTCTTAGCCGTTAATGCTTGATTTCCGCTGTTGAAACTATCGAGCATCCCTTAGAAGTTTGTTTTTCGATTCACCGTTTCCAAGAGGTATGTTTCCGTTTCGAAGACGCAAAATTCGCTCATTCCGACAAGCGCCAGAGTGAAATTCCGCTACATTACGATTACTCGTTCACTGTGCATGCCTGAAAGTTAACAACACGAACCAACCAACCAACCAACCAACCAAGTGAAAACCCCACCATCGCTATAACTCGTTCATTGCGCATGCGCGCATTCACAAGTTAAAAATGAAAGAAAATGTTTAAAACATTTTGTACCACAGAAGTACTGTGTAATAAATTTGATCCACAGACTTGTATGTCAGTGCCACGTCTCATGGTTGTACAGTCTTTTTTTTTTTTTTGGGGGGGGGGTATTTGGAAAAGTTAATCACTTATATAAACACCTGATATTGCAAACTTGATAAAGGTCCAAAACACGTTGCCACATCAAGCTAAAAAATATAGTTCACATGTTGCAAACTGTCAACAAATTACAGTAGCTTGTTGACGAACCAGCTTGCATTTACAACAACAGCAAAATCAAACTTGTACCCTCGATTAATAGTGCATCACAGTGCACAAATGTGTAATCAAATGCTACATTTCTGTAACTTTGCGACAAAATATTTAATATTGCTGAGTGTGAATTACCAGTACCAAATGTAAAGGACACAAATTTGTAGACTCCAACCCAAAGAAACCATTGTTTGTCGTTTAAGCGATAGTTTGCTGATGGCAAACAAAATATTGTCCAGAGTACCTGGACAACAACTCTTTGTTTTAAAATGTTACATTTGCCTCAAAATATTGATACTAGTGTTGCTCCTTAAATCCCCTCAATATGCCACAGACATATTGCATAATAAGTAGTACATGGCAGAATTGTTGTAATCCAAGTTGGGCTTCAGTGGAGCTGAGCATCTATTAGCCAGACATTAAAAGTATAGATCAGTGGCATCTTGAAATCTTAAATTTAGACTTAAAACTGTTAAACATAAGGCGCATTTTTTACATATCCTCAAAAGAAGATGGGTTTCCCATTAAATCGGGCCACTGAGGTACCTTCTCAGTGAATAAAACATTGATTGTAATTTCACAGGACTGAATACCACTGGTCAGTTTTGCTTATCTGGATAATTATCCAGGTTTGAATATTCTATATAAACCTCCCTTCACCATGAATCCTATTGAATTCATATGACATTTATATTAATTGGGTCGTTAATAATTATTATGTTTGGAGGGGGTGGGAGTTTTAGCGCAAGAAGAATATTCTTTTGAGTATGCATGTGATTCATTTCACACTTGGGCATTCAAACAGACAGTTTGATAGAAAGAGTGTACTGTTTGTCATATACGTATCAAAAAGCACCTGTGTTACTTACCAAATCTACGGCAGTTTTCTATGGTCTATACTCTTATAGACCATAAAATGACGTCAAAAAATGTTCAAAACTCAAGTGGAACCACGAGCCGCAGGCGAGTGGTTTCACTGCCAAGTTTTGGACATTATATGGCGTCATTTTATGGTCTATAAGAGTATAGACCATAGAAAACTGCCGTCGATTTGTTTTTTACAATAACATGGAAAAAGTACGAGCGGAATTGGCTATTTTTCCGTTGAGAAAGCGCGCGCGTTACATCTGACGTCATTTTTATTGTCTGTACTCTTATAGACAATAGCTACGAGCCAATCAGCGCGCGAGAATTTGGACAGTTTTTGTAAAAATGTGATTGTTATGTTTTAAAATTAAAATATTTAACAAATCGACGGCAGTTTTCTATGGTCTATAATCTAATAGACCATAAAATGACTTCAAAAATGTTCAAAACTCAAGTGGAACCACGAGCCGCAGGCGAATGGTTTCACTGCCAAGTTTTGGACATTTTATGGCGTCATTTTATGGTCGTCGATTTGTTTTTTCAATAACATGGAAAAAGTACGAGTGAAATTAGCAATTTTTTTCGTTGAGAAAGCGCGCGCGTTACATCTGACGTCATTTTTATTGTCTGTACTCTTATAGACAATATCTGCGAACCAATCAGCGCTCGGGAATGTGGACAGTTATTGTAAAATATTATTTATTAATTAATTAAAATAAAAATTTGTGTTTGTACCATAGGTTTTGGCATTTCCAGCAAGCTGTGGGATTATCCATTTGGCACCTTCCCAGAGAAACTTGTCAAGGCAGCCTAGGATGAATTGAATAATTTGACTTAATAGTTAAGGGTTTTAATTGTTCAACGGTGTTGCAAGGTGTTATACAAATATTTGTAACATAGTAATTTATTGGGTGAAAATAATGTAATTCTTAGAGATTAAGGGAAATTTCTAGATCATTATTACCTCACATGTATCCTATATTTTTTATAGTCTTGCAGCACCTTAACAATTTATATAAAGGAACTGAAGGGTAAACTCTGAAGTTAAAAACCTGGCTACAGCGCTTTAGGCTGCTACCGCGAATAGTAACTAGTAATTACCACCTACCACCTACCGCCCTAGGTACCAGAGGTTTTTCTCGCATGCTGCGAGAGGATTAGCCAGAGGCAAAGGCACTATCAAACAGGCTCGTTACTCCTTCGGCATTATGTCAAAGCAACAGCTCTCGATCTGTTCCAGAGGCTTTACACATGGGTCATAATAAAGACAGTACGAGACTTCAACCAAAACCAGAAAAACTGTGCAAGAAAAGCCTCTGGCACCTACGGTATGGGCCTGCACATTAACTGAGTCTTTATTCAGTTTATTTATTAGACTCAGATTGGGCCAAATCTTGTCCCTACAAACGTTGTATACCACATGCTGTTCAACACTGAACAAATATTTCATACCTGTCACATAGTATACACCATATCTTGCTCGTAACTTGAGCAATGGTTTAACTGCCTGACGAATCTGATAAACAGTGGCATCCACCAAGTCTCCAGTGATAGCCACAGCATCAGGATTCAACTGATTTGTTGTCTTGACCACCCTATCCAACATTGTCCAACCAACCGTAGTTCCAACATGTAAATCAGGCAGCTGCACAATGGTAAAGCCATTAAATTCCGCTGGAAGGTTTTTCATCAAATTTCGTTCAGCCCCCGGGGAAGGTTTGTATTGCAAACCGAAATATCGGGCAAAAATTTGTTGTTTTTTTAAACAAATATATTTCAGTTATTCTAGCTTTTGTTGTTTATTCTATCAAGCTCGTCACCTCCGCCGTTGGGATCAGTCTGCCGTCAGTACTGAGTTAGTATTTTGTGTCAGTAAAGCCGGTGAGGCATCACGCTATCTGGTTTTCAATATACAGCTGTTTCGACAAAGGTTGTCCAAAAAAAAAAAAAGCGTAAAAGCGTACGCGACAACGCCGAAAGGTAGCCTGGGAAACACCCAATAAATTTCAATAAAAGCTCAGAATCCATTATGTCTCGACTGTATAGCAAAGACTTGAGATGGCGGGCAATATGGATCCTGAGCTTTTATTGAAATTTATTGGGTATTTCCCAGACTACCTTTCAGCGTTGTCGCGTACGCTTTTACGCTTTCTTAGGACAACCTTTGTCGAAACAGATGCATGTATACTAAAAAAAAAACACTCCAATACAGCTACAAGTTAAATTAGCTACTTAATTCACAAATTTAGATACTTCCTGTTTGAATCTAGTCATTGATCCTTTCTGTTTTTATGTTTGACCGCACTTAATGCAAAAACAAGCGGGGTCTTTTTCTCAGACGGGTTTGGTTTTATTACGGAAAAGCAACGTTCTCTTCCTGCCTTAATAATCCTAGTTCATGTAGCACATTGCATGATGCGCTAGGTGGCACTTGGTCCAAAATCTACGCATAAAATACCACTAGAAGTTAGATCCTAGAATGATCAAGGGGAAAAGCTTAGAAAAACGGTCTACGAAGGTACTAATTCGGCACTCTCATAGATTAAAGCCATCCTTTCACTCCTTTGTTCCAAATCTGTGCTCTTCTCACAGGCTCAATCTCTCCTTCGTTGTTCCCTGTTCACAGTCTTGTTACCCTGTGGCCCGGAAAACCAAATTAACAACAAAACTGGCGCTCAAGATACATTTTATTTCCAAACACTTTAAATTTTAATTTACCTCAATATGTGTGTACCGCAAGATTTCAGCTGAAGATCTTAGCTTTTACTTCTTATGTTTATAAATAGAGGTTGATTGATTGAATGATCCCGCGAAGTGGACGATAAAATGAGAAACACAAAGAAGGTCGACTGGAAAACCTCGCAAGGCCATATCTTATCAGGCCTTTTGCATCACTTTGTCATGTTTGGGCCTAACAAATGCTAACAGCACCTGATTATTGGTTTCCAAGGAAATTTCTCATAACCAGTTCCTTGTGAACGGAACTCGGGTACTAAGAGCGAACTAAACAAAGGGTGTAATCAAATAGGCCCTATCACGGTTTTCGACGCTTTTTTGACGGGTAGGCAAACAGGCTTGAAAAAACAGTGTTTGTATGGAAATCCGATGTCCAATAATTTTCATCAAACATCGCTTCTGAAAAATCCATGAAATGGAAACTTTTGGCACTAGAAAGAGGATTTTAAGAACAAAATTGGAGGGATGTAGCTGTGACAGAAAGCGTCCAGTTGTGTTTTGAACTTTCCATACATTTGTATGGAAAAGTTCAAAACACGACTGGACGCTTTCTGTCACAGCTACATCCCTCCAATTTTGTTCTATGAAATGATGATGATGATGATGTTTTATGAAAATTATTTGACATCGGATTCCCATACAAACACTGTTATTTCAAGCCTGTTTGCCTACTCGCCAAAATGGCGTCGAAAACCGTGATAAGGCCTATTAGTTCTTCAGAAGCAAGACTCGAATGAAGTTGAATGTCTGAGCAATCCCTCGATAAACAAACATCTACTTTCTGAAAAGTTAATCAACAAAAGCTGTGATAATCTCCCCAAAAGGCGTCACTTACAATAGTTTCAAATGTACTGACTAGTCTTGGAGGGCAAGGCTCACCAGTTCCAGAGAAAACTTTCAGTTTTTGGTTGCGAATATGTCCTCCTGATAGAAGAGAGGGTTGCATGAGAGTATTAGAGTAAAACGATCTGATTCGGGATGAGATAGCCATTTCTATAGTGAGACGTGACCTTTGTGGGGAGGCGGCCATTAAAGGAGGTTTCACGTAATCAAAAGAGGCCTAAAAACTGAGTTTTAGTTAACTACCACGAGGCATTTAACGTTCGTGTTTATCAGATAGTTTTACCACGGGACAACTGATGCAAAAGGTCGTTGAACGGCTTTTCCTCTCTTATCAATCTTGGTCTTTATCGTGTTCTGTGACTTAAGTGCTTCGCCATTATATTCATAAGGAGCCTAACACATTAAATACGTTTCTCTAAAGAAATACGCAATGTCCTACATTTCTGAGGCAATTGACAGTACAGTATTTTCCTACGTTCCACCGAATTTTGTTTCCATTTACAATTTTTGTTTAGCAAACTGGGTGGCGGTTTCAACCGCTTTACTGATGCAGCCAACATTAGGCCCAGATCCCTGCGCGGACTGGTCTTTCCCGCCACATTTGCCTCCTAACAATTCAGACACTGACTTGACCCACTCGTCTGCCTTCAGTCCTTGCTGAATAGCTTCCTGAAAAAGAAAATTACCGAGAGGACATTGTCAAAAAAAAAGTATAAAGTTCAGCATTTGCACTTTGTGACTGCGTAAATTAGTAAGGTAAAGAGGTGCGGCGCTAAGACTACTTTTAATATTACATCAAAATTGGAGGGTGGCTTCCTGAAAACCAGCTCAAAACGATCTGTTCCAAATGGACCAGTCAATCTCCTGGAATTAACTAATGGTGCTCATACTTTGGCATTATGCGCTACAAACTAAAACTTCGTTACTTCTCCAAAGGGCCATCTTTCATTGAGCCTGCTATGCAAGCAGAGGTTTCTCTTCATCGGTTCTGTTTTCTACACATACTATTGTCGCTTCTGTCGCTTGTTAAGTGACAAATACATAATTATGGAAAAAACCTCTTCTTTTTCACACAGGTGTGCCACATACGGCTTTGAGCAGGCTAGGTCGTTCACAAAAAAAAAAAAAAAGAAAAGAAAGAAAGAAAAAAAAAACATTTAATCCAGACCTTGGGGACTTGAGCCAAACATATAATCTTGGCATTTTCCTCATCTACGCTGAATAGAAGAGCAGCTGTCTTTGGAGCCAGACTCTTGAACTGCTTCAGAGCTGCATCAAGGATCTAACGTGAAAAAAGGTTGAGGTAAGGACTAGTGGTATTGTAACTCTTTATATTACAAGTCGTGTCGGGGGCAGCGCGCACTTGTCATCCCTCCGGGTATTTGTGGGGGATTTTTCAATACTGTCCGTCCCAAGGGTCGGGCATTGGTCCACCCGGGCATTTGACGGCCTTGTGATTTTCACTCCACAACACCGTTACTTCGATTCAATGCTAAATTCGTCAGTAAAGAGGTCATAAATGAGATGCTACATCCACACAACGAACGGTCACTGCCACGATACTGAGAAACGATAGTTATCTGAGACTAAGAGCGCGTTCTTTTGGGACTATTCCGGAATAGGAATACCCGGAATAGACGGTATTTGTGTCCTTTTGAGAGCTATTCCGTTTTCGGAATGAACGGAATATCATTCTGTTCATTCTGCTCCCGATAGCAGAATGAACAGAATGGAAGGAATACGGCTTACTCGGCATGGACAGAATACGCGTTCTATTGGCAAATTTTTGGCGGGAAATTCTACGCGGCAGCTCGCGCGCGCAGACATAGTAGTTCTCGGGTCACCTCCGCAATGGGTATTCCGTTTCCAGCGTTCATTTCGAAATTGAAATTCCGTGTATTCTGTTGTTCCTAAACCGGAATAGAATAGCTAGAATAGCCCCAAAAGAATGCACCCTAAGTTTGGCTTTTATTAGAATCAAGGTAAGCCCAGAAAGGAGGTAATCAACGTCTTTTGAACTGTACGTGGGGCATTAGAACAGCTCGGTTGTCCCGGTCGCGTAGCCTGCGAGAATAAACACCGGCTTTTGTTCCACTCGCCGGCTACTGACCGGCGCCCGAAGGACATTTGCCAGTTTATTTTCAAAAAAAAAAAATGCTAATGCCCATGGTTTGCCCGGGGGAGGGGGAAGCCCACTGCTGCCGGTGCTGACTAATGCATAAATTTCATACCTTTTGATTTGAACCTGCGTCAAATACATCCACAACAAAGGACCTGTTTTTATCTGCTTCAATCAAGGCCTTTGCTTTATCCACAGCCTGAAAATGAAATGTAACATTTGTTATTAAACTGAATTTTCCAACGACAACATCTTGACTTTCCCTTCTAAATACCTTCCCAAACTAGGCAGTTTGCAGCAGCTCCAGAATTTAATAACTACCCAGAGACCAGAAAAATCATGCTGCTGATGATGATGTGGTTGTTGTTTTGTTTGTTTTTCATTTGTCAAGCAGACAGCACCAACGTTTATCCTCACTTGGGACAAGCTTAAATTTTTCCGCGTTTCACACCAATTGCATGGTTGAATATTTCTCCGCGTTTGGCACCGATGACACGCTCTCCCCATTGAGCGCCGGCTGCAGGCCTTCGCTTTGAGTTCTGATTAGTTCATTTAATTGTAGTAAAACAGTAAAACCAAAACCGAAGTAATTACTCTGGCCAATCACAAACGACGTCAACACCGCAATGAGGTAACCGACGCCAAGCGCGGGAAAATGCGTCCGAGCAGGTCACGATTGGTTTCCGTTTTGCTTCTCATTGGTTGAAAAGTGGCGCGAATTTTTATAACCAATCACAGGGTGTACTAAAGCAAAACCAAAGTAAACGCGAAATTACTTTCGACACTCAATTGAAAATCGCTATAACGTGTGTTATAAACTCCTTTGGCTTTGGTTTGACAATAGCCTATGAGAAACCGTGAGTTGCGTACCTGTTGCATCATGGCATTCTTCATTGTTTTGTCAGCGTCGTCCACAAGTTTCTTGACAGCCTTGAGTTTGGTTCTCATTTCATCCTTTCGCCAGGCAGAGATCACTGCAGCATTAATATCCTAACAAGAGAGATAAACACGATTGTACAAGAGCTTTTGTGTACAGACAAAGAGAAGGGAAGTGTGTAGAAAGGAACAGGGACTTTAATACACAAACATGACGGCGACGGTAACGAAAACAAGAAAAAAACAAAAAGGCTTCGTGATCAAAATAGTACCTGTGTACGCCCTTTATAAATTTTTAGTACATTTCTTTGACATGCTCTGCAAAACAACAACGTGAAACTGAATCACCAGTTCAGTTCACAATCACAAAGTTGATCACATAACGTGGGTTGTTTTCTACAGGTGGCATTTTCGTTGGTGTTGCCGTCGTGGTTGCGTTAAGGTCCAAGCTGTTTTGCAGAGGACAGCGGAGAAATGTACCAAAATGCATGCTTTGTCACCTTTGAGGTGTTTTGTGATACATGACTTAACTTTATACTTTAATGGTTTACAAGAAAACAAAAAAAAATTAAGTGTATTGAGCCGGGAAACCCCTTATTTCAAAGAAAAATTGGATTCACGTATCCTTTTTTGCATAGGGGAAATAGGATTTGAAGCAATTGGCCACTGCATGGGACTTGGAAAAACTGCTATTGGGAATGGGATTTGGGGAACATAATAGTTAGGAAATAGGAACTTGAAATAAAAGTAAAAATGGACATTTGATGTCAACTCTCCACAGCAAGTGGCCTAAACTGAACGCTTCACTTGACAAAACTACTTTCTTTTCAAACAACACCTTACAACGACTGCCCACTGACAGTATTTGTTCTTACCTCGGTAAGTCTAGCGATTTCCTGTGAAGTTTCCTTGATTTTCAATCCGCCTTCCTTCATTTTTTTCTGAACCAGATTTTGTATTTTCTCCACGTGTTCTTCAAGTGAGTTGCATTTCTTTTCAGCCTTGAGCGCCTCAGGCCCTGTCAGGGCCACAATCCTTCTGATCCCTTTAGAAATGGCTTCCTCAGATACAAGGACGAACGACTTCATGTGCCCTGTGTGCTGCAGATGCCTGGTGTTAAGAGGGAGAACGAATGAAACAGTTTTATTTTTGAAAGCCGAAGTATATGGTGTTGACAGAGCTCCAGAGTGCCTTAGTAACTGGATCCAAGTAGCATGTACAGTAGCGAAAGCACTGGTGAGACCACTCGTCTCCCACCAATTTGGCCCGGGTTCGATTCCCGGACTCGGCGTCATATCTGGGTTGAGTTTGTTGTTGGTTCTTGTCCTTGCTCCGAGAGGTTTTTCTCCGGGTACTCCAGTTTTCCCTTCCCCTCAAAAAACAACGTTTCCAAATTCCAATTCCATCTGAAATCTTAGGGCCACAGGTTTGTCAGTCATAACAGACTGTTAAGTGCCACCCTCGTTAAACAAAGTTTATTTCTTTATTTATTTACTTATTTATTTCTTTATTTCTTTATTTATCATTTAGTGAGCCGTTTTCTTTCCAAGAGTGCGGGAGGCTTGTGACATCGAAATTCAAAGGAGCAAAAAAAAAAAAAAACAAAAAAACAAATCCTTCGCTTCTCGCTCTCGATTGGAAAGGAAACAACTGCTATGTTCAAAAACCGGATTCTGCGTCATAATTATTTCCCTTGTTGTGAGGATTTTTGTCTGGGTCCCGCCTGTTTTCTTTCCTCCACAAAAATCATTTCCAAATTCAAATTCGATCTGTTATCCAAATGCCACAAATGTGTTAGCCAAAATGACTGTAAAAAATTATATTCTGCTCTTACACGGTGTAGTAATTACAGCCTGTAATTCTAATGTCTCTTGCCCTTGGTTGCTTTTTGGGAGAAGGTGAACTGAATTTTTTTTTTTTTTTTACCAAACGATTCAATATAACATAAAGCAGTGAAATTGCTGCTTACGTTCCGCCGCAAAATTCCACGGAGTACTTGTATCCAGCTTGGGGATCTTCTTGCAGGTCACCAAAAGACGAGCCGATCGAAAGCACACGAACAGGATCGGGATAAACCTATGAAACACGAAAAAAAAAGAACAACAACAGCAGGTCTTGGTCTTCATAAGAAACGGCGCTAGGATTTCATTATTCAAGTGTTCACGGTTTTCGGCCGGTGATCACTCTGTACTTTGCAGCTGCCCCGCTAAAACACATTTGCGTGCGACTGGAGCACAAAGGTTCGTTTCGTTGGATATCTGTTCGGAAGACCTTAAACGCCTCAGAAATTCGAAGATTTGGTCCTAAAGAGAAACTACAGTTTTTTTTTTTTGTCAGCTCAAAATTTTGTAACATTGGAAAACTAGTTCCTTTCATTTTCGAAGGGGTAAATTCGTCGTTAGAAATGTGAAAAGAGGTCAGCTAGCATTTTCGTAGAACCAATAACAGCTAGTAACTTCGGGGGAAAAATTCCGTTTTCGAAACCTTTCTACAACTGTAATTTTCAGCTAAGGCATCCCAACAGAATCTAAGTAAATTAGCTTACGCAAATATGTCTTTAAAAGGACACAAAACGATCAGGGAACACAGGAGACAATAATGGAGAGATTTAGAATCGCGGTTACAAAAAAGGGCAAACGTTAGATGCGCGTTTATGTTTTCTTGATGAAATAAGTACATAGATGAGTATAGTGCAAAACTGAACTCAAATTTTCTAAGAAACTGAAAACTGCGAGCGGCAAATGAAGGATAAACATGGCCACGTGGTCATTTCTATCGTTTGCTGTTTGTCGTAAACGTAATTTTCCTACGGCGATTTAGCATCGCCGACACGCGAAACACGAACGGCAAAAATGACCACGTGACCACGATTTTCCCGCCATTTTTTCGCGATTGCCGGTTGCCGGTTGCCGATTCTACGTGAAAACAGGCTATTTCGCGTCTTCGCGTTTGCTGTCTACGTGAGAACTACGTAAGTATTTCTTTTCTTTTTTCTTGTACATATAAGTAGTTAATTGTTGAAAGCAAGTACCCCAATAATTTTTCCGACGAGTCATGCTAGGAGAAATTAAATTTCATGTTTAAAAATCCTTCATAACTCACTCCTTATCGCACTTTTCTTTATTAACTCACCGCATTGAGTCGGCGAACAGCTTCATCGAAACTCGCAAAATTAAAGCGTAAAACGCAAAACGGCAAGGTGACGTTTGCCGTTTCACGTAAAGGCGATGATAAATCTCTCCAATGTTTTCGTTGAGCGTCCCTTAAGCTGCAGGTGCAACTTCAAAGTTCAAAGAGCTTGCGAGTAATTCTGTGCACATCAATATCTTCCTACATCAAATCACCCACCTCTTCGAAGATTGCCCTCAGCCCTTGAATGTCCTTAGCCATAGCTAGAGGAACCTCTTTAGCAAACACTGCCAAGTTCCTTGAAACTATGTCCTGACTGGTAAGTTCAGTGTTTTTGATCTGCTCTGTTGTCATGGCGCCCTGAAAGGAAGAATTATTTTACTAATAAATCCTCGCAACAAAGTTGAAAAAATTTCAAAGAATTTACACTCCAAAAATTGTAAAATACAGAACCACAGGAAAGTCTAAACAGCATCAATTGTCGAAGGAAAGGACAGCAACGTTCACACTTCAGGATTTCATCCTCAGACCAAAACATTGGAAGCAACGCGTCAGGAGTCATAAATTAAAATTTACTTGACTGTTAAATTCATTTAAAATTGAATGAAGAGAAAACGAAGGAAATCACTACCGTTAAGGAGGTGTCGAAAGAAATTTTGCTTTGAATTTCTCCAAGAATTATTAATGGTTTGAAAGAACGTTTCATCCGATTTCCAAACACCTCAAATTTGTTTTTTTTAAAAAACCTCGGTTGCGCCTCGTTTTCAAAACGAGTTGCAACACACTCCTCGGTTTTAGAAATCGGACGAAACTCTTCCTCCGGTTTGATATATTACTTATGACCCTGTGCAGTCTTCTCAAAAACAATCCTCCAACCTTAAGTGGGATAATTACACATTATTATGCGCGAAGATCAACATTTCTTTTTTTTTTCCGACAAAGGTGAACATTTATGGCTAATGAACACCCGGGGTCTAGCCTAACAAACCTTCGCAGTGAAATCAAATCGGAGCCTATCTGGTGCAACAAGCGAGCCTCTCTGGTCAGCCTCTCCAAGTTGTTTTCTCAGAGAGAAGTTCAACACATGAGTAGCTGTGTGATTGTTCATGGTAACTCTCCGCCGTTGCTGCAAGGAAAGAGAGTAAAAAAGTGGTATCAGTTGTTAGTTCCTACAGTTAAAATTCAAATCAACTGTTGTCACGCAAGCAGACAAGTTGTAGTTTTATGGGGAAAAAAACCAACAACAAAAGAATGTGCGGTTGCAGAAAATGTCCATACCTTTTTTGAGGGTCTTCAGAAATTCTGAAGAGATTAGGGATCTCAAAAACTAAAGTTTTTCAAAGAAAGTTTGACGCTAAACTGGAATTTCTATTGGGGTGGGAATGGGTGGGAGATCAAAGCCTGTTTGGCAGGCGCTAGAAGCCAAAACCAAAAATGCTCCCACGGAAGAGGTATCAATGGTAATTTTTTGGAACAACACAATTCTGTACTTCAGAAATTTTGCATAATGAATTCAACGCCACCTATGACATTCTGAACGCCCAATTTTGGAACCGATTTTCATCTCCGTTGGAGCTTCGAGAAACTGGGATTCCATTGTACAAGAGTCCCTCCTGCTTCTGATCACATATTCCCCAGAAAACTGCGAAAACAGATAGGTTCTAATGCGAAATAAGACGCCGTATTTTCTGTATGTTGAACATCTAATTGGAGGTTGTGAACAGAAGGGGCGGGGAAGAGGGCGCTTCAACCCTTTTTCAATCCTCACCCGGAACTCTTCAGTTTAATTTAAAATTCTTCCTTACAGTGTCTTTCAAAATACCTCATCTATTTGGCACTTCATCTGGTCTCCAACTTTCAGGGTACCCTCAATTGCTCCTACATGAAGTACATACCCACCATGGACCTGAACATTGGTGACTGAAAATTCGACTTCCTGAAACAGAAAATAAGGTTAAATAGATGATGCGTGAAAAGAATGAAGTCAAAAGGTAAAACTAACCGTGTCTGATTCAGATTTGTATTTACAGAGCTCAACTTTAGAAATGAAAAGACCTGGCCCTGGTTGTTCAAAGAGCAGATAACTCTATCCAGTGGATAAATTGTAATCCAGCGGATAAAATGTACTCCAGCCAATTACATTTTGTCCGCTGGATAGCGATTTATCCACGGGATTAAAAAGTTATCAGCTCTTTATACAACTGGGGCCTGGCTGATCCAAAACCAGAGAGACAGGGAGGATTCTGAGGTCTATTTTTTTTTTTTCAACCAAGGCAATCAGAAGTGAACGTAGCCTAATTGACATGCACTTTGTTTTGTTGTGTGTTGGTTTTTGGACTGTACATAATGCATGAGTTATGATTGGTGCATCATACTTGTGATGAGCCACCCTTTTCACAGGTGGATAAGGGAGTTAGTTTCTAAAGAAACTGCTGCGCTGTGTCGGTGGGGAGTAGAAACAAATGTTTGGTTTATTAACAGGTTGACAATTGAACATAAATTGGCCACCATAAAGAGATTTGAGTGCTGAAGTTTTGAGCGTTAGCCCTTGATCAGAGCGAATCAAGAAATTGTGGGTTGTATGTGTTTATAGAGTGAGCAGTACCCAGAGCTATGCTATTGGTGGGAGCCTTTTCACCTTTTCTCAGGTGCCATATTTTGCAGCAATACAGTCAATTAAGTAATGTTTCAAAAACAAGCAGGAGTGTTGTGTTTTATCGGGTTTAAAACCACGAGGCACAGCCAAGTGGTTTTAAATCCCGATAAATCACATGCTGCAAGTTTTTTGAATGGCTTCAAAAACATTCCTGGTGTGTGTCAATAGAGTTCATAACAATGATGCTTTTGTGAACATTGGAAATTAGCATACGAGAAAAACACCGCATGCTAATGAGGAGTGTTTTAGCAGCTGATAAAACACCGCATACTAATAAGGAGATTTATCGATACAAAGACACTGTGCGTGATGTATTATCGACCTTTGATAGGCCAGTGGGCTTATGAATTATTAATGAGTTTTTGAAGGAGGACTCAAGGCATTTTGCCTGTTACATTGCTTTTTGGTCTATGTTTGATTATATCACAATGGAAAAAGAAGTCTCACTGGACAGAAGGGCTGTTTTAGTAGGCGGGGAAAAGTATGATTTTGCTCTTGTCATCTGTTTACCTAGTTACAATTTATGATACTGCAAACAGAAATAAGATGTTGATCACTCTTATTAATCATCACTTACTTCATCGCCTTCTTTGGTCATGAATCCCTGGTCATAGATCTGTCCACCCTGCTCAGCATAAAAGCATGTTTTATCCAGAACAACTCCACAGTGACTTCCACTTGTGACTTCATTTACAAACTCCTTCTCGAAAATGATTGCCTTAACTGTACCCACCACAGGCTCAAACACTGCATAAGACAACATACAAGTCATTTCATTCCATGCCATTTTGTGCAACTTCTGAGTGTGACCCAATTCAAATTTCAATTCTAATACACTTTTTGAAACTGGAAAAAAACAGTAAGATAAGAACAGCAAGAAAGGAAAATATTCCTAAAAATCAAAGTAATGAATAAAACTTTGCTTCCTTTCATCTGCCTGCAACATATCCCCCGCCCATTTTGTTTGATATTAATTTCATTTTAAATGCATCTTAGGTTGTTGAGTATCTTTGTTAAATATATTTACTCATTTTTCATTTTTATAATGTACTTTCATTGTTAGCAGTTAATATAAAGTGTCCCCATTTAGTCTACCAAGGCTGAATCTATCAACACTTCAATAAAGTTTTTACTCTATTTAGTTACTCCAATCTTACACTTGTGGCTCCCCCAACATGCATACTGTATCCTGGCATCCCCACCCTATCCCACCCTACTATAACTCAGCCTATACTACTAGCACCAAATCATATGATTGTCACTCACTAAAGTTACTTGCCATCTGCATGAGATGTGTAAGTTTACTTGGGGCTTTTTTTCTTTAAACAATATTTTACTTTAACATTTGCTCTAAGAGCAAAAAGTGCTCATCGAGAGAGCTAATATCGTTTCCATACATTTTCAAAACATCACTTTCAAAAAAGAAACAGACAAATCAGAACAAGAAACAGCTAAACAGCTACAAAAAAAAAAACAACAACAACTTACAACAAAAACAAAAACAAAAAACACAATATATCTAAATTACAGTTAAGAAAAACGTTTTGATTGGGAGATAAAAGACTGAACAAAATGAAACAAGTTTACATTAAGTTGAAGGTCAATACCAGGAACTCCATTTACAGGCCAGTCAATTTTTCTTTTCTCAGATCTGGAAAGCCATCTATCTCCCAACAAGTGTCCAGTGGAAGCAAACAGTATTCCATGCAGAGCAGCAAAACTCAGACAAGACTTGGGGCTTTCATCAATGTATACACAATCTCTAAGCCCCAGCCTATGCAGGGCCCCTGAATCCCAGCCCAATCCCAGTCCATCCTATACCCCTTACAGATTTCTTTTTTTTGAGCGTTACTCACCATACTGGGGCTTTCATCAATGACTTCAGGATCCTTGTTAATCATAGTCCATGCCACACCTCTGATATACCCACCCCGCTACTTACAACATATCCCATACCCCTAGACTAGTAGCTATCATCACTTACCAGAACTGCCTTCTGCACCAGATGTGTAGTCTTACTGGCAGCTTTCAGCTTTCAAGATCATTGAACCATATTCCATGTTGTACCCCTGATTTACCCACCCCACTACTTACAATACACCCATACCCCTAGAAGCTATCATCGTTCACCATAAATGCCTTCTGCCTTCAGCATGCATCAGATGTGTAGTCTTACTGGCAGCTTTCATGAGTTCAAGATCACTGAGTCTTACCCCATGCTGCATAGAGATTTCCTTGTCTTAATAAGTAAGAATGAAAAGATAATGCACCCCTGATTTCCCCACCGAACCACAATTGATCCTATACAGCTAGCAGCTTTCATTTTAATGTTGCTCACCATAATTGCCTTCTGCATCAGATGTGTATTTGTACTTGGGACTCTCGTCTGTTGGTTTAAGATTGAATTCCTTTTGAAGCTTGTTGATGGAGTGTACATCAAGAGTGATAGCATCATCATTTCCAGAGCCTTTTCCTCTCGCAATTTCCTATGAGATGCCGCCCCCAAATTATTTTTATGAACAGCCATCATGATGAAAAGACACAATATTCTAGACTCCATTTTGTTAGTAATAGCCAGGCTGACTGTTCAGTTTGTAAATGGAAGGAACCATTTTGAACAACTAGTGCTACAAATTCTTCAAAATGACACACACTGAAAATGGTGTCAGTTCTATAAAGGACACTCACTATTACAGTCAATCCACACTATGCGTGACCAGTATTTTTGACTGAGTTTTCAAATTAACATGTCAGTTTAGAACATCACCAACAAGATTTCAGAGTTCCCATAGAAATTTCCCTGATGAGTTGTTGATGTATCACTGTAGCAGTGGAATTTGTAGATCAACAGAAAGTTTCTTTAGTTAACAGTTTTGTCCAAGATTGTAGTAACAGCTGAGTTTTGTGCCCAGGTCAAACAAAAGTTTAATATGACACCATGCCAAGATTACCATAATAATAATAATAATAATAATAATAATAATAATAATAATAATAATAATAATAATAATAATAATAATGCAGAAGTCTGTCCTAAGTAGTAGCCTGAACATTGCTAGGACTTTCAAGGTCTCGTTAACGTACTGCCATAATAATAATTATAATACTTTATTAACTTACAGTGTATATGTTGTGGTTCAATTTTATCCTTGGTTTAATTTTTATTTCCCTTTGTTTTGGGGTATGGTAATGTATGATAATGAGTTTAAAACAATGGGAAATAAAAATTAAACCAAATATAAAATTGAACCACAACATATATAGCGCATGCTACATGATGAAATGATCATATGTGTTTTACAGTCTAAAAATAAGTTCTTAAGTTCCATAGCACGATGGATCTAACAAGTGGTGAAGCCTTTTTTAACTCGTGAATGCGCGCATGCGCAATGAACGAGTTATAGCGATAGCTGACTCTCGACTTGGTCGATCAGTCGATCAGTCGATCAGTCGATCAGTCGGTTTTGTCATTAACTTTCGGGCGTGCGCAGTGAATGAGTTTTAAATTCAATTAGTGGAAAAAAACACGCGAACATTTGTTGTTCATGGCGCATCAGGAAATTCTTATTCAATATGTAGAGAATAATTTGACGATCATTTAGTGCAAGAATGGCGATTTTTCGTTCAATCTGAGCAAAGTTTCAAGTTTTTTCAGTTTTTCAGAAAGTCCGGGGTCGTAAACTCAATAAGTGAAAAAAAAAAAACGTGAAAATTTGTTTCACGACGCGTCAGAATTCTCTCATTCATTCTGTAGAGAATAATTTGACAATCATTTTAGTGTAAGAATGGAGATTTTTCGTTGAATCTGAGCAAAGTTATAGGATTTTTTCGTTTTTTTCTACGAAGTGCGGTTTCTTTCAAGAATTAAAAATAATTTAATTTAGAAATAATTTAATTAAAAAATAATTTAATTTGTCAGTTTTCACGCGAAAGCGGAACGTGCCATGTCACGCATCATTGACGTCGTAAACAAAATTATGCAAATGAACACTTTAAGATCTTGTCAGCTTTCATAGAGGTTTCAAAGGGAAAAAATGTTTCATTTTCGAAATTTACAACTGGTAATTTATGGGAAAGCAAAAGGACGCGGTCGATAAATAATTCTTATTTAGCAAGAGCTTGTCATACTTCATTATTTTTACTTGACGATTGCGTGGACTGAACTCGAAAGGAAAAATTTCACGCATTTATGTCGGGCATGAAATGTAATGCGATACTTTGTTGAACATATTTCCCTTTGTGAGATCGGCTTGCCCTACAGTAATTTTGTAATTTTAATTCCCAAAAAAACTTCACTTGCCGGGCAAGTGATGGTCAGAATCCACTAGCCCGATCGCAAAATCCAGTAGCCCCGGACTATCGGGGACACGAATTTGCATGACGTAGCTGCACATGGCGTGCTTCTATGAACTTTGAAAAAAAAAAGACACGAGAATTTTTTTTTTTAATCGGCGCATCAAAATAATCTTATTAAATAATTATGTAGAGAACAGTTTGACAATCATTTTTATAGTACAAGAATGGCTATTTTTCGTTACATAATCGGGCAAAGATATAATTTCTTTTAGCTTTCAAGGAAGTTTCCGTAGCCGTCTAAATTTCAATTACTATGTGTCATCTGCATTCACGAGTTGGCTCACAGGAGCCTTTGATTTTAGTATAGTGTTACCATCATTTTTTATGTGTAATCTAAGGAAAAAGTGTGACTGCTCACAGTCTAAGATTACCATTATCTTAGTGGCAAAATTTACACCTGCCAGCATATTTATTGAACACATGCATCAGTGCACAGATGCCCACCTGTGCTTTCTTCTTGCTTTCTTCATACATTTCCATGTCCACAGTCAGTCCTCTCTCCTCAGCCATGAGTTGCGTCAAGTCCACAGGGAAGCCGTAAGTATCATACAGTCGCCAAGCCACATCTCCTGGTATGTGCTTATCTGTCAGTTTGCTTGCTGTTCTGTCAAACAGTTTCCTTCCTCTGGCCAGAGTTTTCAGAAATTGAGTTTCCTCTTCATTGATTATATCCATAACCTGTTACATTGTACATTTTCATTTTTTTGTTAAACAAGGTACAGTAAGTGCAATTTGATTTTTGGAAAATCAGTTAATAAAATGTAATTTTCAATAGATAAGGGACCAATCCACTTGTGTAGGCAACTCAAGTAGTTGCAACAAGAAAGCCTGAGAAAAATTCAAGGGCAGATTCTCAAAACTATCTTAAGCTTAAAGGGAACCTCCACTCTGACAACAAATTGATGGTTAAGTGTTGGAAATAGTGTTCAAATTCTAAATTTTAGTCTAAAACGTAGAAATGACATTCAAGTGTGTTAATATTAGATATGATTATCGACTATTTTCGCTTTTAAATTTCCTGGGCGAAGCCATTTTGAATTTAATGACGTATAACGGTTGCCACTATTGTTATTCATAAGAAGTTTTTTGTTTGAAACAATTAAGCAACCGTATTATGTCATGAAATCCAAGATGGCGGCGCCCGGGAAATTTAAAAGCGAAAATAGGCGATAATCAAATCATGTTTTGTCAGACACTGAAATAAATTATTTCCATGTTTTCCAACGAAATTTCAAAGTAGATTGTATTTTCAACAATTTAACGTTAATATGTTTCCAGAGTGGAGGTTTCCTTTAAGTATAGTTTCTTGACCATAGCCTATTGTTATACTAACATCACCTATTGTTAAATAATAACACTTAGGATGCATCTTAACTTAGGAGAGTAAATTTGTGAATCAAACCCCAGAAGTCTGATAATTATATAAAAGGAGGGCTTGGCCTACAAATCTAGGTACACTGTATTCAAAGGGGTAAATTTAAGCCATTTATTGGTATTTTACCATGCTTCTGTAAATGTAATGGGAAGTTAAATAAGCAGAAAAATAAAATATTTTTGAAGTAGGTCTTGAAATTTACCTGTTGTGGGTCCACTGTTACTTCAGGAAAGAACTCACCCTAGGAGGTAACAAAAAGAGTCAGCATCATGGTAAAAGAAAATGGAACTATGTGACCTTGTTTTAAAAAAATGATTATCTTTGTAAATAAATATAAATATGTGTGAATTAAATGAATTGACTTGACTTAACCTAGTTTTAAAAAATAATCATCTTTGTAATGTTCGTGTGAATTAAATAAATTGAACTTGACTTGACTTGACAAGCTTAGGCTTGATGTCCCATGATTGTAGCACATATGTGTTAATAATTAATTAAGGATTATTTTTGGTACCCCAAATGTTTTTTTATTTCACAAACTTTATGTTAATTCAGAGGTATTTTCACTTGTTTTTGACATGCCGGAAGTTATTTTGTGGGAGACTGGAAAATGCGCAAATGAGGTTTTGACAATTTGACAGGTTTAAAAATAAAATAATGCTTTGGCTGGCATAAGCTGGCACTCTTCTTGAGCCAAAGAAACTTTATGTGGGCCATTTTTGGTTTTTGGGACTAGAAATTGGGACTTCTGTGATAAGCTTTTTGGTTTGGCTACTGTTTTACGAATTTAGAAACAACAGATGTGGATTGCAACTTTTCAACTGTTATACTGCTGGGCCCAGTTGTTCGAAAGCTGATTAACGCTATTCCCTGATTAAAAATTAGCCAAGATTTTCATCTCACTCAATAAAATATTTTTTAAAAGCTAATATTAAGCTAGTGGTAAAGACAGTCTTAGTCAAAACTGAGGAACAACAATCTTTTTAAGAGTCTTCATGAACTAGAATCAAAATTCATGTTACAGTGTAACTCTAAAAAGGTTAATCAGGTTTTGAACAACTGGGCCCTGGTCTTCATCAGGTGATGGTGTTTAAAAATTACACAGCCACTCAATAGCATCGCCTGATGATGACCAGCACTATAGCGGTCAAAATGTCACAATCCACACCTGTGCAGTAGCCTTTGTGATACAATCATGAGACAAATTTTTGATTTTGAGCTCCCATTTCAAACCACTATCACTAACACCTTTCATGGCAAGGCTAGGCTTAATTTCTGCTGTTCCTACCCTAGAATTCAAAGGACGAGTGTTGGCTCTCTGCGCACAGAGCCTATTAACCAGGGTACCTTCTTACACTTCAAAGTACAAAATATATACATTAACCCTTTAATCCCTAAGAGTGCCATTTGGCACATAATGCCATAACTCTGTCAGTATTTGACAGATTTCAATGAATTTTTGACACCAAGATGGTCTTGTGAAGATCTACTCATTAAAAGGAAAAAATCTTAACCCCCTCCCATATGTGATATGGTTAACCACCCCTATAACTTTTCAACTTTTTTCCCCAAGAAGTTGTGGGTCTTAAGACATCTCTCACATAAATGAAGATGTCGTAACCTGCAAAATAAGCTATAGTTTAGGGGTATACCTAATGTACATGTACACAAGGATTGGGGTGTTTTTGAAGTTTTAAATTTTGGCGTTTTAAGGCCATTTCTCTCAAAGCCATAACTTTTCTTATTCACAATTATATCAGTTATGAAATACACTCATGAGTAGCTTTGAAATGGTATATCATACATGGACATTGAGTTTGTAGTCTTGGATCTGGAGAAAATGTCCTTTTGCTTTAGGGGTTAAAGGGTTAACTCAACTGACCAGAGAATCAACTGCTACTGATACCAAGGAAGCTACAAATCCAGGAGGACTATTGAGTTTTTCTGTTGCAAAGCGTACACATCTTCTCAGGATTCTTCTCAGCACATACCTATAAAACAAATAGAAGCACATAGTATTGAACAGGCCTTCAGCTTAACTTTTGCGCATAACATGTACGAGTTGACATGACATAACATACATGTACTAGATGAATGAGCAGCGTTGAATTATTTCCATTTCTTTTGCAAAAGTATGATCATGAGAGGACCAAGAAAGCGTAGGTTAGAATCAGAGCTGTATAGAAACCATACAAAGTTCAGAAACGTTGGTCTATTACCCTCTGCCGGTATTGTCAGGTTTGCCACCATCTGTAATGGCCATTGTTAGGGTCCTGATGTGATCGGCAACAACCCTGTAAGCCATGTCAATCCCATCCGTATCTTCAGCGCCCACAAGACCCCGGTACTCCCTGACGCCAGTACCCTACCAGATACCAGAGAATACAATTATTACTGACAATATAACTATGCTGTACTTAACAATTATGATACGTTCACTGACAGCCAACAATAGTTGCAGCTAAGAATCACAATTATTAAAGGGCTGCCTGGCAAAAAGCCCTGAGTGGCTTCTGATAAATTGCTAGTTTCTCGTTCTAATTTGCCTTGCTTTGAACTTGTGAAACAAAAGGAGAATTTTACCTTACATCAAAAGTCACTTAGGGCCTTATCAGTCTGAGCACCTCTTCAAATTATTGTATTAGACAGAGAAGCCTGGGGATCGAGCTGCTTGCTTCTGACTCCAAATTATGCTTTTCCTTCGTTGATACTTGGAATTTACACAAATAAATGCTTCTTCTACAAATCTGAGCATTGGTTATAAAGTGGGTCTCCTACATGGAGGGTGGGGTGGGGGTGTGGTTGGGGAGGTGGGGTGGGGACAACAACAACAACAACAACAACAACAATACTTTATTTCACCCCATTATTATTACATTTTACAATAATGAAGCACTTATTTTTGGATGTGGATGTTAGTCTTGATCATAACTTTAAAATTCTTAGCTTATCCCACAAGCTTTTATCCAAACTACATAAAATCTGAGAAAAGTCTGAACACTAAACAGTTTTGATGGCAAGGGGGATTTTCCAAAATGTATTAATTAGATACAGGTGTTAAAAATCAGAGGAGAAGTTTATTTATTGAGAGTAAATATGGTACTAAGTAATGCTGAAAAACCTTGCACTTTCCATCGCTTTGGGAAATCTGTCTCCCCCTTCTTTTGCCTCCCCACTCACTGTCTCCAAATTTTCCACCCCCTATCCCTCGATCACTACAGCCTAACATGTACAGCTAGTTTTCATATGCAAGTTGTGTTTACCTCCTGAATTGCTTTGAAGTATGGTTGGAAGAGATCTGTGTCATAGTTTGACATCTTTCCCTGGGTGATAGATGTCAGGCGCTCCAAGCCCATCCCAGTGTCCACATGCTTACTTGGTAAGGATTTAAGACTGCCATCTGCTTCCCTTTAAGGAATTACCAGTAAGTCAACATGATTTGTATTAATGTGTATGCATTGGCAGAATGGCTGGGGAAGCTACATGTAGATGAAGGAAAATTTTGGCTCAAGGCCCGGGAGTATTGATGGAGCATGGTGAGGTCTAGTCATGACCAAAGGCTTATCAGTTTAAAATAACAATTTTCCATAACTATCTTATCACCATCATCATCTCCTCCCCAAATGCAGAATAAGGCCTTCCAAGCTTAGTCAGTCCATAGATTTTCATTATCTTAACATTATTTAATATCACATCCATCTGTGTTTTGTGTGCACCATTGATCACAAAGAAAAGGAAGGCTTGATGAATATTGAAATGTGTGCATACATGTACCTAATAAAAAGATCCTTAGTGTACATGTAGGGTCAAATGGCTTTTTGTTCACTGGCTTATATTAAGCTGTAGAACTATAAAAATTGGCTCATAACATTATTATCTGTAGTATCAAGGCTAAACAGTCCATAAAGTGGTGGTGATGATGATGGTGTACCATTGTAACTTACTTCTTTGACTACAAAAACAACACCAAAAACAAACTGTTGTGATAAGTCTACCTGTTGAACTGAATAAAGACAAGGTTCCAAACTTCAAGAACAGTGGGGTCATCCATGTTCACAAGAGAAGCAGCATCGCGTCCACCGATACGATCATAGTGAATCTCACTGCAAGGTCCGCAAGGTCCAGTTTCTCCCATTTCCCAGAAATTGTCTTTCATATCAAATGGCAGCACTCTGTCAGGTGGAAGTCTATGGTGTGATGAATAAAAGAGCATACTTAATTTTAGGATAATCTTCTGGGATATTCATCACAAGGATCCATCTAATATTTATTACAGTGTCCAGGGTGATGATATATGTAATGTAGGAAGTGAAGCCTACTGGCAAAAAAATCAGACTTGAAATCTGGAAGTCGAAGTCACACTCTGTGAACAACTGGGGCCAGTTACAAGTTCAGTTCTTCATACACACTTGCACAGAGCCAATTGGCATAATTTTGGGATTTGGGAACTGTCATAAAGGATGAGTAAATGACATTACATGTTACATGTCCATCAGCTCCCTCTGGAAAAGTTCACCACTCTGATAAGGGATGATGATGCTGACCCCCCTTCCTGGCTGACCTGTGTACTACCAACTTTGAAAGAAATTTGTTTACGGAGACTTCCCAATGTTAAGCCCCTGGAGGGGAAGCTAGGCATACACAGGGGATTTGACCTCAATTATCTGCCCATAATGGAGACCTTTGACCAGTTTAGTGGGATTTCAGCAAATGCATTTAGTGACTCTTTTAACCATCCACAAAAGCTCTGCAGAAGGATACATGTATTTTAGCCAAAATTGTCCACTCCCACCTTATGTCTTAACATTCATTTGACAAATGCATTAAAATTAGTATACATACCCCACATCAAGCCAAAATTGTCTGGTGTCCTCATCAGATTCAAGGCCCTCTGCCCCTCCAAAGTATGTAACGTAAAGTCGATCTTTTGGCATTCCATACTTTACTGTAAGCAACTCCCAAGCAAATTCAATAGCCTCTTTCTAAACATGGTCAAAGATAAAATTCAGAATTTTAAGGTTTATTTAGTGATTACTCTGACTCATTAGTTAGGATTTAACTTATTTAAATTAAAGTTCTTGAAGGCAATTCAATTTCTATTCTTATTTTATTCCTTAAGGGAGTGTTAAGGGAAAAATTATTATTTTATCATGTCTCACAGGGGACAAAACTGCAGAATGGAACCAATGATTTGTTTCCTGTTTAAAGCCAAACAAAAGAAAATCAATCACACTTGAGGTCTTCTTTTGTTTCTTGCTTCTTGAGTTTATAGCAGTGGTCATAAACTAATTCATTGAATTTAAGCCATAAGGTCGTAAAAAATATATTAATTTAACTACATTTCTTTTCAGAACATGATATCCAGTCTGCACTGGCCAAGGTAGGGCATATTTGGAGAAATTTAGATTCCACAGGCCAATTGCAAAGACTTCAATCAAAATAATCACAGCCCTAGTTATTATAAATAAGAATCCTGTTCAAAGGAGCACTCCTTTTTTGCCAAAGAGAAAATTGACAACTTACGCCTAGAGGCAAGGGCCGAGTGGTTAGGTCAATGGACTTATAAATCCTGGGCCCAGTTGTTCATAGCCTGGTTAAACGAATCCTGGGTTAACATAAACTTTGATTCAAGTTTCATGACTAATCAATAAAAAAGATTCTTCCAAAGATTTTTATCCTTTGGTTTAGACTTAAACTTTTCTTTACCATTAGCTTTAATTTAGCTCTTGAAAACTTAAAAAAAATAAGCGAGATGAAAGCCTTGGTTAATTTTAAATCGGGGATTAGCGTTAATCGGCTTTCAAACAACCAGGCCCTGAGGGTCTCAGGTCCAAGTACTGGAGTTGTTTCTTGGTAGCCCTGAGTTCAACTCCTCAACCCTGCTTGTAATTGCCAGTTTTTCTGCCTCCTGCCAACTGGGATTCTGAACCGTGTCATGCTGTATTTGAAATGTTTGTTTCTTGGAGAAGTTTGTTTCATGATCCCTGAAAAGGCCCTCATGGGGGGAGGAAAATTAAGTCTATTATAATTATATTATTATTTTACCAAATACCAAATACCAACCTTGAAGTAGTCTCCAAATGACCAATTTCCCAACATTTCAAAGAATGTATGATGGTACACATCCTTCCCCACGTCATCCAAGTCGTTGTGTTTGCCACCAGCTCGGATGCATTTCTGGCTGTTCACCGCACGCTTGAGTTTGGAGAAATCGCTATTTGGGTCCACCGTTCCCAAAAAGATTGACTTATACTGTGTAAACAATAGCAATGTGTTGTTGTCGTCAAGCTGATAATTTATGGACATTCATGGTATTCTACGTGTATGAACTGAAGGCACAGTAATGTTACAGTGGTTACCAACTTTGTTTTGTTTTGGTGGATGCCAATCAAAGAAAAACCATTGAAACTATTTTTAATAAATTCTGACAAGATTTCAAGGCAACAGAGCCAAGAAATTGACAATTTTTTTCTCCACTAAGAGAAAGCAAAAGATTTGTTAAAATTGATTTCCAAGCCAGGTCAAGCTTAAAGAAAACTTAAGATGTTTTTGAATTAAAATTTTAAAATTTTATGGTGCATAATAATTATTTCTTAACTCACATGCATCACTGATCATGTGCAGTGATTTAAAACTTTTAATTAAAAATTATGGCATCCTGTAAATGACACCCTTTCTTTTAGTTAAACTGGCTTGCAAATCTGTGAGCAGATAAAATTTTCAATTTTTTGCCTTGAAATGTAGTCAGAATTCAAAATAATTTCAACGGCTTTTCTTTGATTGATGTCCACTAAAACATAAATTCTGGACATCCAACTCTTTTGAAGGCAGAGCATTGTGCTTGTTATTGGCAACCACTGCAGTAATTGGCATGTGGGACATCTGGTCTCAATATTCATATTTCAAGACCTAGCCTCAGTGGCATCATGTTGTTACTTAAGAAATGCTTCAAATTGCCTCTTTTTACCCAGGTGTATATTAAATGGGTACCAACAACATACTGATTGATGTACTTGCTACAGGTATATACCCCAGGAACCAATTAAATTCTACTTGTGTGGGTCATCAGTGGCTCTTCTCAGTTATCTTGTTACCTTGAGCACCACTAGAAATAAAATCATCACCACCTCTCTGTCCTACAGATCAGACTTCATGGAAAGCCTATTCACCCAAAGGTGCTTTACGATAGGGTCCTGTAATCTAACATTATTTGGGCTGCATTATTTTGCTGCACTTGCAGTAACTTCATTAGGGTGCTGTTGCCTCTGTCATCCCAAATGACATCACAATAGTTAAAAATAGGTACAGTGGAACCTCGCTTTTACAATATGGCAAGGGGAGTGCAAAATCATATCGTTAAATGGGGATATCGTTGTAAACGAACCCCGGATTTATAAATATAACTTTTGACAGGACACAGAAATTGTAACTCGTTAAATCACGAATATTGTTAGATTGACAATCGTAAAATCAGGGTTCCACTGTAGCATGACAGAGTTAAAAAAGGCAATCCTGGCTTTCACTGGAATAATGATGCAATAAATTTGAAACTTCAAGATCCCCCTCCCACACAAGCTCTGGGCATTAAACTTTAGAAAATGAGCTAGTTTAAATCCCTGCCCTGTGGGCATAAACAGCCATTCACATGCCCTATGTACCCTCCCCCCAAAAAAACATATAATTGATGGAAACTAGTTCATTTACATGTACATTCATTCAAATTGTTAACAATTAATTTTCTGTTTCCAGCAGAAACATAGTATGTTTGCACAACAAAAAAATGTACTAAAAATTGTCTGTGTTTCTCCTTTCATTCAATAACAACAAAACAATCAAATGTTTACTTCACTGAGATTGCCAGCAAACTTCAGATTCAAATTTCCCACCCCACCCAGGTAAAGCTCAAATCCCCACCCTCTGGATTGCCTTTTGTGTCAAATGCCCTACTCCCCAAGCACAGAAAATGGTCAAATGCTCAGATGCCCATATACCAGGGGTGGGGTGAGGGATGTCAAGGGTTAGAATTGATTGGCACAAATCTCATTTGGCTCACTGCAGAAGCCCTGATTTACTCTGAACCTTGGTGCATAAGATATTAATATGGCCCACCCACGTCAAGTTATTGTTTGAGCAATCTCGTACCCAGAGTCCTCAGGCTCTTTGGCTAGCGGTTAGTCGCCAGGAGAGACTCTGGGGACATTGAATTTTATTACCGCAGGGATTCTGCGGTAAAACAATGGAAATCGTTACCGAAAACAGCCAATCAGAAAATTTGAATTTTTTTCGATGTCCCCAGAGTCTCGCCTGGCGCCCACCCGCTGACCAAAAAGCCTGAGGACTCTGGGTATGAGATTGTTGTTTGAGGTGATGCCTAAGTACTGTACTTAAATAATACAAATAAATATAGCTTACAGTATTTACAGGATAATAGCGTGTTAACTTTAAAATGGTAGGAATCAAATAGTGATACGAATAAAGAGACTGGTTTTGAAGGAAAGACGACAAATTGAATAAATTAAGGGCAGTGATATTATAACACCCTGTTCACGTGCTCTAATAAGACTTTTAAAATTACACTACAGACGGATAAAGACCTAATCGACATATAAATTATGTTCCTTTAAAATCATTCTAAACCTAAAACGAGAAAATAAAATCTTTTTGTATATTTCACGTTCACTGATATAAGAAACATAGAATTACCTGGTTCATCCCGGCGTTCGCAAAAAGCAAAGTCGGATCTTCGTGAGGGATCGTGGACGAGGAGGGAACAAAGGTATGCTCGTACTTCTCCACAAAAAAATCCACAAACATCTTTCGCAAATCCTTCGCTGACAAGTTGGGGTCCATTCTGGAGGGAGGAGGTATCGTCCTCTTTGAGATGCTTCGAATGACGGTCGAATTCAACAAAGAAATGAACCGATTTGCTTGAAAGCACCGGCCTGGAATCATGAAATTTTCAAGGAAGTCATGCAATTCTTGGCATCCACCGCTGACTGCTTTCGCGTCTTGTTCCCAGATCTCTAACGCGCGGCCTTTTTTCGCGCCTCTTTTCCATGAATTCCAACCCTTCCACAGACCCCTCTATATTGGGTCTTCTATTGTGACTGGTCGTCTCCCAGAGGACCCCCCGGGAGAGGGAAGGGAGGAACTACTCCTAGCTAGTTAGTTCCAGGCCCTCGTTAACCCCGTTCACCACCCTACTAATGACTTCTATACAATTTTCGTTCCCTTGCTCACCCGCTCCGGTCCTTTCTCGTCTCCCCTGCTACCGTCTATTTCGGCCACCGAAAAAATAGTCTCCTCCGCTGCCGCTCGGGCCAGAGTCACGTCAAAACCTCGCTGGGTGGACAATTGATTTGAAGTGAAGAAATGGGCCAAGGCAGCTAGAAAGTATCAATTGCCTCATTCTATATGATAGTGTTTGAGAGAATAGTGTGCCCTTTGAATAGCCCCACCCTTGTGCAAGTGGTATGATCACACCCACTCGGAGTGATATCACCCTTACAGACTCTGGGAGTGATATACTGTAAGCAGGTAGCAGGACGCTACGGATGCACTTTTAGAAATGTGAAGGGGGACGAGGGGGAGGGGGGAGTCCATAAACAGGAAAAAAAAAATCATGCCAAACTAAAATGTAAGGAAAAAGATTCCTACATTGGAAACCACGGTTGTATTTTCACGCGGGATACACTCGGGGCGTGTCTAAATTTCGGTGGCGTTTCTTTTTCATCGTAGTCACAAATGTGTAATCTTTCAATTATTTTAAAACTCGTTGAACATGGATCAAGTTCAGTTCTGTCCTGGAGGGGATATTTTTGTCTCCTATTGTCCTTATTGTCTTTAATAAAAACGGTCTGTTTCTTCTTAGGTTCCTAAATTTTCTCAATCCTAATTCCAAAGAAAGTCCAGATTCCCATTGATAAAAGTCCCGTAAAAACGACAAAACATCCACACTCGATATTTTCCATGGCGCCAGCACTTTTCCCCTAAATTCGGGGTCAATCAATCCGCGCGCGTAACATAACTTCCGGAAAAGTTAACTTCCAGTTGCTCTTTCAAAATTTATTTTTGAAAAAGGAAGGAAAAAAATATAATCCTTAACACGGTCCAATCAGAATCCAATATCTTGACGTATGTCAGGAGGGAGCGGACGGAAGTTTTCTACTATTGTGACGTCACGTACTCGTGATCTCGGGACTGGAACCAAGGGGAACCAATTCCATGATGCTTAGCGTAAAAAATTGCTTAGTTCATCTTTGCCACGTCACGCCTTGTTGTATTTCACGCCTAAAATTACTGGATTTTACTTGGATTTTTTTCTTTCTTCAAGAAAGACATCGGTAAGATTAGCTTTAAGTCTTTCCTCAAAGGATACTGAAAAGAATAATCATGATTATTCGAAATGTATTCTAATGTACTCACATTTTTTAAGATTAAATATCATTTTAAAATGTATAAAAAACGGAGCCAACAGTTACTTTTGGCGAGTCTTGTCACACGAGCACGATGTTTTGGTCACTGGTTTTCGTGAGTGCCATCACATCTGTTCGCAGCTTTTCGCTTTTCTCAGTCCGTCTTTCCCTATGGGACAGTACGGCATTATTTTTGCATTGCGGTCTACAGCTTGATGATCTTTCAGTTGCTTTTGACATTTTACAAGCCTAATGGTAAGCTTATTGGTTTGAGATGTTTGTGCTCTTTTTTTTTTCAGATGGACAAATACTGTACGGTAGTTCTAGCAAGAGAGCTCACGTCGAAACCGGGACGACACCAAATAAGCCCAATAAAAAACGGTCCACGCCAGTTTGTGGAACTTCCAGAAAAGCCTCTTTTCTGATGGGATCGATCAGACTGACCGGACTCCATTGGCAGAGGTACATTTATACGTAGGATAACATTTGGATGTCTTCCTTTTAAAATACAGAGTTTAAGCTTATGTTTATTTTCTGTACATCTAATTCATTAGGTACCTCGGAAAAAATCTCCTTCAATCCTTACAAGATTTTGGGGACTAAGGAAGTCACCAAAGTCACCGAAAACGCTATTTGTCTCCAAGAACACGAGAATCATTGCGGCAAAGAAAGGAAGATGTTGCCCTGGTGCAGTTTGTGGCCCTACACAGGGACTTGCAGCCTACAACAAGCGAGTGGCGTTCTCTGAGTTTGAAGTCAAATTACTGGGAGAACGCCTCAAAGTATATTCAGGAGGTTCCTTAAGAACCTTTTGGGGGTTAGTAATAGTTGGGATAAATTGATGCATGAACATGTGAAGATTTGGAGAAACATCTATTGATCCTTTTTAATAATCTATTATTATTTACAGTGTTACTAAAAAAGTGTCAGTGATCTCACTAATCAGTACATTTTATCTTGATTGACAGTTTTGAGACACTAAATAATAATCTGGCTCCAGTACTTATTAAAAAGCTGATTACAGTTGATCAAGTTTACAATGTCTTGATTTTCAACTGGAACCCTCCCTCCCCCCCCCCCCCCCCACCCCCTCGTTTCTGTTAAATGTAAACACTACAAAATCAATAATTTATTATCACTCAAAATTAAATAAAATGAAGTGAAATGAACAACGTACGTATCTGTGAATAAACTTTTCACAAATTATTAAATTTGACAACAAATGGAAAAAAAATCCCTGCGGGAAAGTAACAGAATGAGCAGCAAAGCTGCAATTTAGGCAACCAACAACTGCACCAAAATTGATGTACAGACTTTATCAAGGGCAATCCTGTCAAGCATTTCCTTTCAGCCATACATTATTTGGTAAACGGCTTCGAACACAAGGTTTAGGTATAGCCAGCTGTTTATTCTGTTTATCCCTGGGCTGGAACTGAGAAGGTTTCTTTAGCGGCAGTAGTGTTAGGTGCACCGAATTATACACGGTAAATGAGCAGCCATGAACATAAAGTGAGCAGCCAGAATAAATTTAAAAAATGCGCGGGAAATTTTATAAGCAATATTATGAAGTCACAAAAGAATGTGTGGGTGTGTGGATTAGGTGGATTAGGTGCCTATAGATTAGGTGGATTAGGTGCCTAGTCAATGGCGTCAAAGCATACTAATTTGGATTAGGTTTACTAATGAGCGTCACTCTTGCACAAAGGAAACAATAGACATGCCCAGGCTTGCCCGCTCTATACCCACCCCGATTGGATATTAAGATTTATATTGTCTGTTTTGAATAAAAAGAGGGTAGATTATCGTTCTTGCAATCGCTTTGCTGGGAAAACTTTTTTCGATTTTCAAAACGTTAGTACCGTTGAAAATGGCTTTTTTCACCAACGTTGTTGATCTTCAAGCTGCCTTGAGCGCTTGTTTAACTGTCCGAGAATGGGAGACAAACCCGTTTTCTCCTATCTATCTCCAGGAAATGAAAAACTATTAAAGTCAGGCACCGTTAGTCAGTTAATTATGCAGGTCCACGAGCCTAAAGTTGCATACAAATTTATTCAGTTCTGCTGGAAAAACCCAAGGGAGTATCTTGACGCATTAGTATATAATCAATTTTATATAACTTAACAAGGATCAATTAAAACACGTGACTTATAATTGCTAGCAATAGAACCAGACAAGAGATACCGTTTTAAAACCTTTATTAAAAAACAATGACAAAAAGAGTCAAATACACAGCGATTTGAAAGGAAAAGGAATGAAAAAGAATCATTTGACTGACTATTCCAAATCCATTTTTTCCGTTTTATTTCGAGGAATAATAAATATTCCTTCCGTGTCTACACAATTTTCCTATGGCCTCTAAGCCAAGAGTTCGACTTTCTTTGTTTCTTGCGGTTTGCCTTGTTCTTTGTAGTCGGTCTTTTAGTTTTTGCTTTAAAAGAGGCCTCATTTCTCCGATGTCTTGACAGTTCGTACACCGTTTCTTGTGTCTGTACTGGATTGTGATAGTGATTTTTTCCGGAATTATCCGCTTCACTTCCGTAAACTACGACTTTAACTTTAGGTTGCAGTTTCGCCTCTAGTAAATACTGTCTCCGCTGTATGTGGTCTAACTGATGAACATCCGCGAGATGGTTAGCTAATCTGACAAGGTACTTCGCCCCGCACGATGGAATCGGACAGTTTCTGCTAACTCTCTTGTAAACCATGTTGACAGTTTGGTGACTGAACACAAATGACATCTTTTTTTTGCAAATAGTCAGGTGATATAGAGTGTCAGAAGGGCCAAACACAGACCAGAAAGGCCATAACCAGGCCAAACACAGGCCAGAAAGGCCATAACCAGGCCTGAAAGGCCAAAACCACGCCAAAAGGCACAAAAGGAGACAAACGGGCCATTTCTAGTTATGTGTCTTTATTTTTCTCAGACACACGCGTGGGTGTCGCGCGTCGCTAGTCACGCAGCAGCTCTCAACTTTGGAATCATCATCTTTATTTACAAGTTTCATCACAAATAACAGTGTCTAATTAAAAAAAGTTTTGATCTTGCTTTAGTAATTTGTATTTCAAATTTCAGATTTTTTTATTTTTTGTACAAGTTTACTGTTATTGTTATTATTTTCAAGTCATCAATCAACATACTTAAAGTTTGGTTGTTTACAGTTTTTATTGAAATGCAACAATTAATTAATTAATACAAAGGTCCAGGAAATAAAAAAAAAATCCATAACATTCATAGTAGGTTTAGTATTGATCTTGTGGAATGGGCTGCTTTTCGTACAACCGATTGAGTAAGAATTTTCGATTATCGATAGCAAGTTCCGTCGATTCCAACCAATCAAATTCTTCTGTGTCTTTAAGCTCTTTTTGTGTTTCCATCACTTTTTTGAAGGTGGGATCTTTTTTCATTGCACGCATCCACTGTAGATTCTCTAAGAGTACTTTTCTTAGCTCTTTTCTGTAAACAGGAACGAGAGTGTTCACGGCTTTACTACGAGCCACGTTTTCTGAATCTCCGTTTTCTTGGTATTGATTGATCAAAGCGTTAAGCTGGGTCTTGTGGCGTTGCTCGGCTTCATCAAAAATGCGTGACCACGGCTCTAAGTTTTCTGTTTCTTCTTCTTGGGAAGACTCCGTTCCTTGACTGGAAACTTCGCTTTCTTGGGAGAAATCGCTTTCTTCACTGTCTTCATCATTTCCAGCATGTTGGAAACGAGTAGGGACTGGAACTAGTCAAATTTGCACGTGATCATTTGTATCAGATTTCTCGGATAGATTCTTGTTTTGAGCGTGACTCTCGAAGGAACTCTGGAACATTATACTTCTAAATGTAGCGGAATTTATCTTGTACGTCGGAAATAGCGGAATTCTTTCTCAAGGAATGTTATCATGTAATCTTCGAATTTATCAAGTATTAAAGAGTTTGGTCAAATACAACATTTTGGTGCCGAGACCCGGGAGTGAAAGCAAGGAGAACAGAGCACGTGTTTTGTGACCTTCGCCATGTCGGATGTCAAAAAGAAAATTCTGGAGCGCTCAGGGTTCAGAGTTCACGTTCGTAAAGTTATGAACGATGTGAAGGAGTTAATCAACAACGGTGATGTGGAAAGCGTCCGACTGAAGCTGAAATCGCAAAAGATTAACCTGGAAAAAGAATACCGGTCAACTCGCCTACGTGCAAACTCGCCTATGCCAACTCGCCTGCGCCTACTGGTTAACTCGCCTACGTAGGCGAATTTAGAACATGGCACGCTTGTTTAGGTTTATGGATTAAAGAACGAGTTAGATAGAACATAAAGTTATTTAAAAGGCATACATTACTTGAGTGAACTCGCCTTTGTCAGAAAGAGAAGTCGCCTACGTAGGCGAGCTGACAAGTTGTTCGAGTTTGTTCGTAGGTGAGTTTGCACGTAGGCGAGTTGACCGGATACCTGGAAAAACATCAGAAGGAAATTGCATCGCTTGATCAAGAAATCGCAGAATTATTGCAAGCCGACGCAATCGAAAAGGAAATCCTGGAGCGCTGCGATTTTAACGCGTCGTTACAAGAAACGATCTTATTGATAACCTCATGTTTGTCGTCTCCTAAGCAGGAAGCGAATGATGTCGAAGAAACGGTGACATTGCCATCGCTGATCGTTCCTTGCTCAAAATGGCGCGAAGGGCACAAACAAGGCAAAGCTACCGAAGCTCACGTTACCTAAGTTTACCGGGGATGCCACAAAATGGACAACATTTTGGGACAGCTTCTCATCTGCAATTCACATGAGTGAGGATCTGAATGAAGTCGACAAATTTCAGTATTTGAAATCATTATTGGAGGGCGCTGCAGCCGAAACCATTTCTGGTTTACCTCTTACAAGCTCAAATTACAACCATGCGGTCGATCTCCTAAACAAGCGCTTCGGAAGCAAACAAGTTCTCATATCTAAACACATCGAGATGTTAATGCAGCTACCAAAAGTGAGTGATACTGGTGATCTTAAACAACTGCGGCAATTGTTGGACAAAACAGAGTCGGCTGTTCGAAGTTTGCAAGGAATTGGAATTTCCATTGACGCGTACGGAACATTCCTAACCCCAGTGATCATGGCGAAAATTCCTCAAGAGTTGCGTTTGATTTTGAGTCGTGGTATGAGCGACGAGTGGGACCTCGACACATTAATAAAGTCGTTTGCAGAGGAGTTACAGATACGAGAAAGGTGTGCTCTGGGTCCAGTGACAGATCAGTCGAAAATGAGAGAAAAACGAGAGTTTGGATATGGATTACGGTTCGGTCAAAACAAGAGACCCCCCACGTCGTCGACACTTGTTTCATACAACGACAGACCTCAACAAAATAAGGAAATGTGGTGTACTTTCTGCAGTGGACCGCACCCTTCGGCAAGATGCGCTGTTGTTACGGAGCCAGAAGCGAAGAAAAGAATTCTCCGCCAAAAGGGGCGATGTTTTGGTTGTTTGAGGAGTGGTCATGTGAGCCGAGATTGCCAAGCGAGATGTTATCGTTGTGGCGGGAAACATCATGTATCGCTATGCGGCGTGCAAAACTCTTCACCACAATTCACGCGAGCAAGAAGAACCAATCAGGAACAAACTGTGAGTACAAATTTGTATTTCACCCAAGATGTTAAGAATAATTCTGTTTTGCTGCAAACTGCCAGAGCCAGGGTTGGAAATCCTAATGGAGGAAATTCTTGCCATGTGAGGGTTTTATTTGATTCATGTTCTCAAAGGTCTTACATAAGTACACGGTTGAGGAGCAAGTTAGGCCTGCCCTCATTTGGAAGTGAAACTGTTCTGATTAAAACGTTTGGAAACAATGAAGCCTCGTTGAAGAAATGTGACATTGTTCAATTTGCACTGGAATGCCAAGATCAGTTGAAAGTGTTTGTCAATGCTAATGAAGTTGAACTGATTTGTGGACCCATAGCCAACCAGACCATTGAGATTGCACAGCAAAGTTACCCTCATCTACAAGGCTTACCTCTTGCTGACTATTCCCGTGGCGATGAAGATCTTGAAGTAGATATTATGATTGGTGCTGATTATTACTGGTCCATTGTCCAGAACCATGTGGTACGGGGGGAGTCGCATGGACCTGTAGCGGTTCGTACAAGGCTGGGTTATGTTTTGAGTGGTCCTATTAACATAGCAGGTGCATTGCAGAGCTCATCAAGTGTTAACATGTCGCATGTTATGAAGACAGAGTGTCAAGTAGTTGAAGAAGACTTAAAGTCAGTTGATGTCTCTCTGAAAGAAGAACTGAACAAATTCTGGGACTATGATACTCTGGGAGTGAAGAATAGAGAAGAAGAATTCTATGAAGATTATCTTGCCAAAGTAAAGTTCAATGGTAGCCGTTATGAAGTTTCTCTTCCCGTTAAGGAAGAACATCCTAAAATTCCAGACAACTACTTGGTAGCACAGAAACGCCTCAGCTCCTCATTAGCAAGATTGAAGTCCAAGCCTGACATTCTACAACAGTATGATGACGTCATTAAGGACCAACTGAACTCTGGTGTTATAGAATTAGTTGACAAGAGTCGTGATCAAGAAGTAATACCAGGAACTGTGCATTACATTCCTCATAAGGAAGTCGTGAAGGAAGACAGAACCACTACCAAACTACGAGTAGTGTATGATGCTAGTGCTAAATCTCAGAATGAACCAAGTCTGAATGACTGTCTGCTCCCTGGTCCAGCCTTAACACCATTGATCTTTGACATTCTCCTACGATTTCGTCTCCACAGAGTTGCACTGATTGGTGACTTGGAGAAAGCATTTTTAAATGTTGAAGTGGATCCTGAACAGAGGAATTTGTTAAGGTTCTTGTGGATAAATGACATCAGTTCCTCGAATCCGGAAGTCATCATCCTTAGATTCACACGGCTTGTGTTTGGCCTTGTCTGTTCACCGTTCATTTTGAATGTAACCCTGAGAAATCACTTAAGCAAGTATGAGAACATTGATCCAGACTTTGTGAACACTGTTGTCAGAGCTTTGTATGTGGATGACTTTGCATCTGGAAAGGATTCGGTAAAGAACTGCTTCGAACTTTACGGAAAATTGAAGTTGCGATTCAGAGAAGGAGGTTTCAACATGCGAAAATGGGCATCGAACAGCGAAGAGCTAAATCAGTTGATTGAGAAGGAGGAAACTAATCTGTCATCATCAACTCAGCCACCTTCGGAAACCAGTCCTTCTTTGACAAAGTCTAGTGTTCTCGAAGAAGACCTCATCAAAGTGATGGGAGTTCCATGGGATAGGATAGAAGACAGCTTCAAGTTTGATCTCGCAACCTTTGCTACACAAGCATTGGATGGAACACTGACAAAGCGGAAACTGTTGAGCATCACTGCTCGATTTTATGATCCATTAGGCTTGCTGTCACCAGTTATGTTGCCCTTGAAGTGTATGTTTCAAGAGATATGTCCGCTCAAGATTGGCTGGGATGAGGCCCTGCCAGAAGAACTCTGTTTAAAGTGGAAAGAAGTAGCAGAAGACATGTTGAGAGTTTCAGTGATCAGTGTACCTCGCTGTGTCCTGGCTGGGATAGAAGCAGAAGATGTCAAGTCTATTCAACTACACGGTTTTGCAGACGCGAGTAAGATTGCTTATGGTGCAAACATCTACATTCGGGTGACAACCTCTAATGTCAGCTATTCGCAGCTGTTAGCCTCTAAAACTAGGGTGGCACCCTTGAAGGGAGAGACAATTCCTAGATTGGAATTGATGGCAGCATTGACTCTAGCAAACCTGATGACAGCTGTGTACAAGGCATTGGCTTGTACCGTCAAGGTTGATTCTGTGTTCAATTGGATTGATTCTCAGATTGTATGGTGGTGGATTAATGGAGAGTCAAAACAATTCAAGCAGTTTGTGCAGAATCGAGTAACAAAGATTCGAAGTCTCTGGAGTAAAGAACATTGGGGATATTGCCCTTCTGAACTTAACCCAAGTGACATTGCCTCGCGAGGAACTAAGAGTTCCGATCTTGTATCCAATGATCTATGGTGGAAAGGAGCACCATTTCTAGAGAAGGAGAAGGATCAATGGCCAAGCCCACCTAATTGTCCTGTTGGTGAAGGCACCCTCTCAGAAGAAACTACAAAGAAATTGAAGAAAGAAGATGCAGATGGAATCTCACAAGTAATGACCGTATTGGTCCAAGCCCCTGAAAACATCTCTGAAGTTATCCAACCAGAGAGATTTAGCAGTCTCAGCAAGCTTATCAGAGTAACCGCCCTTGTATTGAAGTTCATCAGACGGATTAAAAGAGTTCCAGAAATGCATTCAAATGTTAGTTCACAGGAAATGAATGCTGCAAAAATTCTCTGGCACAAAGACGTTCAAGGGAAACTTGATGAAAGGGAGAGATCAAGTTCGACTTGGGAACAGTTAGGAGTCTTTAAAGATGAAGATGGAGTATTGCGATGCAAGGGAAGGATTCAGAATTCTTCACTTCCATACTCAGCCAAGTTTCCAATCCTGTTACCGAGAAAGCAGCACTTCACAAGATTAGTAATTGCACAAAGTCATGAAAACGTGAAACACAATGGGGTTGGAGAAACTCTCACTGAAACTCGGTCACAGTTCTGGATAATCAAAGGACGACAAGCTGTCAAGGATGTACTCTCTAAGTGCATTACATGTAAGAAGATACAAGGGAGAGCTTTCAGTAGCCCACCTCCTCCTCCATTACCTTCATTTCGAGTCTCAGATGATCTGGCCTTCTCCAAAGTTGGTGTAGACTTTGCTGGCCCCCTTTATGTTAAGAATATCTACCAGTCCAAGGGAGACATGTTCAAGTGTTACATTGCTCTATTTACATGTGCAAGTACCAGAGCTGTGCACCTTGAACTCACACCCGATTTGACCGCCAAGTCATTTCTAAGAGTGCTTAAACGTTTCTTTGGAAGACGAGGGATACCCAACCTGTTCATCTCAGATAACGGGAAAACTTTCAAAGATTCAGAAGTTCAGAAGTTCGTTCTTAACAAGAACATTGACTGGAATTTCAATGTGCCCACTGCAAGCTGGTGGGGCGGTTTTTTCGAAATCTGCGTCAAACTTGTGAAAAGGTGTCTGAAGAAAGTACTGGGAAATGCAAAGCTTAGTTATGAAGAACTGGAATCAGCCCTGATTGAAACTGAAGGAGTGTTAAATTCCAGGCCGTTAACCTATGTTTACAATGAGTTGTCAGAAGCTCCACTAACACCTTCTCATCTCGTAATTGGTCGACGTCTCTTGGAGCAACCTTCTGCTACCAGTGTACCTCTGAGCACTCTAGCCCGACGGGGACGATATTTGGAGAGTCTCCTCGCCCACTTCAGAAATCGTTGGAGGAAAGAATACCTGACTGGCATCAGAGAGTATCAGAAACTTAAGGAAGAACCGAGAAGAACCATTCAAATTGGTGACCTTGTGCACATATATGCAGACAAAACACCTAGACAGCAGTGGAGAATGGGGAAAGTAGAGAAGCTGTTGCGAGGAAGAGACAACGTTGTTCGCTCCGCCGAAGTGGCTACAGTAGACAAATCTCTGCGCAGGATTCGCATCAAGCGTCCAATTCAGAAGCTCTATCCTCTTGAAGTTAATGTGTTTGATGAAGGAGCAGCGGAGATGGGAGCTGTCCAGTGTGACAGAGCAAGGAACATTTGTGTAGTCAGAGATGAAGATATTCCAATTGTGGTTACTGCATCCTAACTTTCAGATCTAAAACTTTGAACATTGGACTGAGTTTAAAGAGTTATCTTTACAGTTTCGCCTTATGATTGACTCCGTCAATCAGGGGGGAGTGTGTTGGAAACGAGTAGGGACTGGAACTAGTCAAATTTGCACGTGATCATTTGTATCAGATTTCTCGGATAGATTCTTGTTTTGAGCGTGACTCTCGAAGGAACTCTGGAACATTATACTTCTAAATGTAGCGGAATTTATCTTGTACGTCGGAAATAGCGGAATTCTTTCTCAAGGAATGTTATCATGTAGTCTTCGAATTTATCAAGTATTAAAGAGTTTGGTCAAATACAACACAGCACCTTGTTGCAGGTATAAGGTATAGTTTGTGCTCGTCATCTTTGGTTTGAACCGCACGCGTTCTGACAGGAAACTAAACTTCAGAAAGTAACGCGTCTGTTTTATAGAAAATTGATGAAGGCGGGTTACTAAGCGTTCTCCTTCATAAATAAAAGAAGACCAGAAAGGCCATAACCAGGTCTGAAAGGCCAAAACCACGCCAAAAGGGACAAAAGGAGACAAACGGGCCATTTCTAGTCATGTGTCTTTATTTTTCTCAGACACACGCGTGGGTGTCGCGCGTCGCTAATTTTTAATTGTCTTATAAGCTCTCTGTGATAATTCCCTTGTTCCGTTCAGGGTTTTGAAACAGGTCGCTAATAGTTTCCGATATTCTATTTTAATATCACTATTCTACACTTTTCCGAGGGTGTTTGGGGTTCCAACGGTAAACTTGCTAGCCATGTTGTTAGGGAACTGACGGTCTGAGAATCGAAGTGGACGAAGATTTCGCATAAAATAGCTTGCGTGTAGCCGGTTCGGGTATTGTTATAGACACTGACTCTGCGACTACCCAATCAGAGTAGGTGTTAATTGGATATAACTTATTGTTTCTCAAACAAAATACACACGAGATAATTCACATGCAAATTTTAGAGCTCGAGTCAAACATTTGTTAAACATAATTAGTGACTGACGCGGTGTAAAGATGAATAAAACTTTATTTCACTCAAAAACTTTAAAAATCTTTCAAAGGATCTCAAGACAGCTCTATTTCCACACAGACGGTAATGCAATATATCTAATTAGAACAAACAGGAAGATCTTGGTTCCTTATATTGTTAAGCATAGCAATACATTTTGATCTGCGTACATCTTGTGCAAAAGCTCTAGAATAAGAAGATAACTGTTTATCTCTTTCTATCTCTTCAAGTTCTTCGGGGCTGATGACATAAACCTTCAAAAGGTACGTGTTTGCCTTCAATATGTCTTTCATACAAAACTTTCAACACTCGGAAACTATCGGGATGATGGCCGTCATCACTTGCGTACTTGAAATACGCCTGACGCAGCAAATCGTCTTTCTCTAAACAAAGTGTAGGATCTGGGTCGTCTCGAGAGTCTTCTTTCATTTTTTGGACATAAAACTTGTAAGATTCCCATACTTCATCCATCCATTATCTGTATCTAAGACCGTGAAATATTTTAAGACTTCCTAGACTGTTGAATCCGTTGTCACACATTAAAAATCCTTCGTCATATTTGCGTGCATGGCGCTGGCGCTGAATAAGTCCTTTCTGTTTAACCTCTTGGCGATGATTTTCAAGCATCTCCTTTATCTCTCTATAAGGATGGAATCTTGTGAACCGTGGCTGAGGTGAATATGAGAGCCCCTCCTTGATAGCATGCGATATTGGCTGGTCTATCCACATGAAAAAGTTACACTCTTTTTTGTGGCACGTCAGGAACATGCGATCTTGTTTACTTTTTCTCAATGCTAGCTTGTTAGAACAATCACAGACCAACTGAACTGCATATTTTTTCACATCAGAGTGTGTATGATGCGCGATACGCTCTATGTCCTCTTTCCATTCTGAAGCAGGGGCAAGCATGAAGCACATTTTCTCGGGACAGTAAACATACCTAAATCCTTGCACTTTTTCTACCAATTCCAACGTTGAGCGGGGATGAAACGGGCAGAACTGACCTGGTAAGGAACTCGCTTTATGCTCTGTCAGGAGAGGTTTAGGGGTCGATTCGACATGAACGTTTGGAACCATCCTTGCGAAATATAGCAGCGATAAAATAATCTTTACTCTAGTTGAATGATAACGCTTCCAAATTTTGCGCTGTTTTTATTAACTCTAACAATAGAGTCTTGACTATCCAATCCGGGTGGGGTATATGGACTGGGCAAGTTTGGGCTGGCCTATTGTTTTCATTGTGCTAGAGTGACGCTCATTAGTAAACCTAATCAATCCAAATTAGTATGCTGTGACGCCATTGACTAGGCACCTAATCCACCTAATCCATAGGCACCTAATCCACCTAATCCACACACCCACTCATTCTAAAAAAACATTCTATAAAATTTCCCGCGCATTTTTTAAATTTATTCTGGCTGCTCACTTTATGTTCATGGCTGCTCATTTACTGGGTATAATTCGGTGCACCTAACGCTACTAGCGGCCATATTGTTATAATGTTTTAGATTCTTGAAAATGTGCTGTCACCGAAAGACAATTAACCCTTTTGAAGCAGTGAATCGAAAGGATAAGTTCTAAGAAGTACTCAACAGTTTAAATGATGGAAAATGAACAGCTGGCGGCGAAGAAATTTTGGTATTGACTGGCCAGATTGTGTTTCGCAATGCGGAGAGGAAAAGGCAAAACATTACCTGCGCTGAACAAAGAATTTGTCGAACTGATGCCTAAACGTTACTGGAAATCCACTTCATAGAAAAATTAAAGGTTTGATTGTCAGTTTCCGTGTTCAATTAAAAAAGCTTTTTGTCTGTCTGTCTTTTTGTCTTCAACAATAATATTGTCTTCTGTCTTCTGTGTCAGATGTGTAATCTGCCCCGGGTCATGACGTTTTCGGAAAGTAATTTCCGAAAAGATCTCGAATAATACATGTAATGAAATAGATAAATAAGAAATATAAATAACCCTGAATAGCGAGTGAGTCAGATATGTATCTGCCCTGTCCTGACGTTTACAGAAAAAAATTGCCGGTATGATCTCGAGTAGATTAAAAATCTGCGAAGCGTATAATGGAATAAATCAGGCAAGCACAGCATCATTTGCAAATGACAGTATAGGCATTTGTTGACTCTCAGTTTGGGCTCACTTTCGTCGGTGTCGTGTTTAGTTTTCAACGCATTCAAATCAGCCTTGCAGTTATATTTCAGTTTACTAAAAAGCACATGCATGTGAACTCGTCCGAAGTTCTTCAAGCTGAGAAACACCAAAATATAACTACACAAAGTTGTCGTTATGTTCTTGTATTCTTTTATTTTTTCCATGGTCGACTTCCTTCCTACACTGATGGTATTAAAAATAGAAGTCTCAGTCACTTATTGGTTTGCTGAAAAATAAACCTTGGACTTGGGGTAGTCAATCTACATAACAATTGTAGTTTGGTTGTTCCGACTTCTTAACCAAATGAAGCATCATGTTAATTTACTTTGACGTTGTTCGCAGCGAATAAACTACTGAAACTGTCGCAACATGGCTAAGCTCGAGTTCGCTTTTCTCCATCTCACGATTATTTGCCTCCTTCCGTTCAGTTGTGCTGCTAAAGATACCTGTAGCGAGGTTCAGTGCAGAGTTCTGACGGTTGGAGAAAACTTGGCATCAGAATTTCAAGACAAGGCTTCAGAGGAAGGCGTAAGAATTATCTACTTCAATTTGCAAATCGGTAACGACAGCTATCATCCACTGGAGTTAAAAGACGAGTTATTTCCCGAGCGTTGGGTGTGGGCTGAGACGATTAACGAACCCATGTTATCCTTGCCGTACGACTACGACATTATGTCTCTGGGGCTTTTGAATTATCAGGTTAGGAGTATGACAATTCCGCTAAAGGATCATCCCAGTGGGTGCCTCGCAAGTTTGAATTCTTCTTGTCAGAACTTGGTGGTCGGAAGAGCGCTGTTAGACAATGTGACAAGAGGGGTATCTGGAAGAAACACAGAAGTGGTTTGCGTTGAAATGATAGAGAAAGACGCTGATCAGCCAGATCTCTTCCAGTTAAAGTATCACTGCTGCAGTCCAAATACAACTACGATTCGGTGTGGTCTTCCCGTTGTAAGTACCGAATGGTTCGATGCATTTAAAACAATTCTTACGCTGTTCTTGGTCATGATGTTCTTTTATTGCCCAGCGTTTATGTTGGCGCTTCCTGATTGTATTTTTAATCTTCGAAATGAATTTGACAAGGAAGATTGCAATTTGCGACTGAGCCGAAGCGGAAACCAAGATGAATCGATTGCTAATCACACGAGAAATGGATACGAGGCAATTGGTGAACTGAACGAGCAAGGGCCCGAGGACGGACATGAAAGTGCTGAACTGATTCCTGTAGATGATGTGAGTCCAATTACTTGTTCAACTCTTTTGCTTGCATATGTCCAGCGATTGCCCGAGCTAAGGCTGCCTTTTACCATGAAGCTAGCAATTTTTCTATTTTGCATTGCTCCATTTATCTTTTACGTTCAACTTGGCGTATATCTTACTTTTAAACATGAATACCTCGAAAGAGTGCCACCTGGAACGCAGACGGGTGCACCAGGAGGTAAACTAAATTTTAACTGTGCACAATCGTTCAAAACGCCCGAGGGTCGCTTTTCTTTATTCCTATGGGCATTTACTGCCCTCTTCTCCGTTTTGTTTTTGAGACCAAAAGATTTTTTCCTTCAAGGAGAGTATAAGGATTTTATGTGTAGATCTTATAGCTCTTTTGCCGAGTTTACCCGGATCACAGTTTCTCTGCCTGTAGCTGTCTTGCACGATTCTACCTTCCTGAACATGGGTGGCTTGATGCTTTTTCATTTAAAGATATTGCAACCAGCTTTGTCTTCGTTATTGGTGTCATACTTTTTAAGTGTGCACAACAATGGGCTAAAAAAGTTGCATTTTCTTGCTACCTGCTCTGTACCCCGTAATAGGAATCATAACATGTCAAGAACTAGACTTGCCCTTGGCATTTTATGGATTGTATTTTCAATTTTACCTGCATTGCTTGTTGGCCTTACATTAGTGGCGACGTGTTTGTTCTTTCTTTTTGTCGCGTTGCTTTTTATTCTACTGTTATGTTCACCTTTTATGTGCCTGTTTTTTGTCTTCGGACTAAAAATATTAGAATTTTGGGCCAACCAAGGTAACAAGTGTGTTAGATATTGTTTAGTGATGGTGTTTTACACTTTATGTTTCCTTGTGTACTTTTGTTTTGTTTTTGCGATGACAATATCGATCAAATTTATTGTTGGAATCTTCGGATTCACCATCATGGGATTAGTTCTTAACGCTCATATTGTAACTCCTTATGTAGCTTTCTTGGTCGTAGTTACAACAAATATTTACCTTTGCTACGCTAATTTGCAGAGCAGGAACAAGGAAATCAAGGGATTTATTTTGCAATCAGTCTGGCAAAAGGAATCAGAGACAGGACGCAGCAATCGGGACACAATTCCATCAAATCTGTTTTGGTTCGTAAGTGACAGAGCGTTTCCAGTTAGGATAGAAATCTGTGTAATGTTTGGCAAAATGGCAGCGATTTTAACCTTCTTGTTTCTAGCCGTATCTTCAATTATTTTCTTTGGAAATACGTACAACATTTCAACAGTAGTCTCGACCATCGCCGTGTTTGTAAGTGGGGTTATTCCAGGATTGTTTTTTAAAGGATTAACAAAAGGAAAGAACTTCAGTGGTTGGCGAAAAATCAAACTGAAAAGAGAAATTGAAACTGCAGTGAAAGACTTTGACAGAGAAAGAGGTAGTACAAGTATAAACAACGAAAGCGAAGAGGAAAGACCACTTATAATTATTAGTCACCCCACGGATCAGGTTTTTGAGACTTCGGAAGTTTAGCCTTGAGAGTCGTACTCGCATGGAGGGCGAAAAGGAGAGAAAACTACTTTTCGGCCTAAAGCTTCGTTCGCAGCTCGTGCTTGCTCGAAAAGGAGACGACTTTGTAGCAGTCGTGACAAGAATGACAGCTAATTTCGAGGGCGTTTTCAAATAACCTTTTGTTTGAGTATCAACTTGATCCTGTAGATCAATTGGTGCGAATTTTTACAAATGCATGAATTAACTATACAAAACCAAGTTACTCAGTGAGCTTTAATAATTTTAGATAAGTAATGCCATGTATACATGTGGGAACACCTTAACAAAAATGCGTGTAAATTAGCTGTCAGATTAGTCACGCAAGAACAGCCTTCCTCTTTTCTCTTCCGCCCACTTGCGTATTAAAATTTAGCCATCTTTCGTGTTACTGAGAGGGCGGAAAAGTCTTCTTAGAATAAAAACGAGAGTGAAACGATTTTGGGCATCATTGCTGGACTGATTCGTGTGTTAATTAAATGTACAACGTTTTTTTTCCATCTGAGGCAACTTACAAAATCAAAGGGTTTTGAATTTACCACTGAGCACAATCACGCTTCCTGATAATACTGATATGTAGAAATTGATATTCAATAAGTCTACGACCCAAAATCTCTGACACTGAATCTGCTAAAGTATATATTCCAAGTAACTCCAACTTTTATTTCTCGAGTAGATTGCGTGGAAACTGTATATCCCATAAGTACGTGTAGTTAAAAGGATTATTTTGACAAGCACCACATTGCTGCGCGTATAAACTGAATAACTTATAGCTGCTGTAACTATCTTTTTGGCTCCAATTTTACTCAGAACAACTTCATTTCACGCAATTTAGTAGTGTTAAATACCACATCTATGTATAAAAATCTTCATGTTTTTGTTTTCGATTATGTTTTGTATTTCTTGTTATACACTATGTTATGGATAGTTATGCATGTGTAATAATGTGTAATTAAAATATTTGTGCATTTTTATCTTTTCTTGCATGTACCAAGTACAACTGTTTAAAAGGTTTTTCTTAATATGCATCATATTCTGTTCATTGTGAATAAAATTTGTATTCTGAAATTTTATATATATTACACGCCATTTTTTTTATTACCTTTAAAAGCTATTGTCACCTTCAATTGTCAAAATTGAGGTCGCATCTCACTGTACTGAAGTTGTATTTTATGTTGCAGCCTTTACATTTCATTGTGCTGATCTCGTATTTTATGAAGGTCTCATTTTATGATGGTGGTCTCATTTTTTGTTGGTATTACCCATGAGCGTCTTCGGACAAGAACGGTATATCCCAAGAGCCTTTGTATTCCTTCATTTGGCCTAGTGGTCAAAAATTATTCGTACATCATCAATAATAATAATAATAATAATAATAATAATAATAATAATAATAATAATAATAATAATAATAATAATAATTTACCAATTTATATATCGCGTATTTACATATTCTGATCAATAGCGCTTTCACAATCATATATTTAAGAAAAAACGAAAGTACATCGGAAATACGAAAATAGTTATGCATCTGTAATAATAATAAATGTGTATTTTTTTCCTTCCCTGTACCAAGTAATCTGTTCATTGTGAATAAAATTTGTATTCTGAAATTTTATATATATTACACGCCATTTTTTACTACTATAAAAGGCTATTGTCACCTTCAATTGTCACCTTTTGGTGTCAAAATTGAGGTCGCATGATCTCGTATTTTATGAAGGTCTCATTTTATGATGGTGGTCTCATTTTATGATGGTGTTACCCATGAGCGTCTTCGGACAAGAACGGTATATCCCAAGAGCCTTTGCATTCCTTCATTTGGCCTCGTGCTCATTATTATAAGCTCCTGTCGTACATCATTACGACCAAGCCCCTCGAAAGCTCTGAGAGCCCTCACTACTTCACAAATAAGAGGCTCTACGCCGGAGGTGGGGGGTACTCCCATATATGGGCTATATACGTATGTGTGGTCCCAAAGGGTATGGTTTTTCAGTCGCTTTGGTCATAAATAGGGTATTAATTTCAGAAATTTTGCGGCCATTTTTCTAATAAATAGGGCATCGATTTTTGCACTTTAGTCTTGAATTCGTTTTTTTTTTTTTTTTTAAGAAGTTATTCCTTCATCATGATGTTTACTGTAACTCTGTACGTGCCGCAATGGCTTGTCACGCGCTCCTGTCACGCACTGGGCTCCTGAACTGAAGTTGAGCAGACACTATCAGGTCATAAATAGGGTATAAAATTTTTGGTTAGGTCATAAATAGGGTAGGGAAAATTGCAGATTTTGGTCATAAATAGGGTAAGGGTTTTGGGATGCGGGCCGCACACCCTTACCCAATTTTTTTGGGAGGGCCCCCCCAGGCGGCTCTACTTCTCGGATCACTTCCTGTTAATCGAAGAACATGACCGTACAACTGTTCCAACCGGAAAGCCAAATAATCTACCTTATCTTCATTGACATCACCACCGTCCAACTGCCTAGTAACGCTTAAAATCGCGTCTCGTATTAAGCAAAGTATAACTGAATTCCCGTCCGCCATTTTTCAGCAAAGGCTCTTGGGATATACCGTACTTATCCGAAGAGGCTCATGGGTAACACCAACAAAAAATGAGACCTTCGTGAAATGAGACCACCATCATGAAATGAGACCTTCATAAAATACGAGATCAGCACATTGAAATGGAAAGGCTGCAACATAAAATACGAGATCAGCACAATGAAATGGAAAGACTGCAACATAAAACACAAGATCAGTACAATGAAATGGGACCTCAATTTTGACACCAATACCGCCCCATAAAACTATGGCATTGCTTAGAATCGTTTAAGTGTTTTAAAACGTGAGCGGCCCTATCAGTGGCTAAGTGAACGCGTATGGAAAAATGCCGGGTGATTTCCATATCTGGGAAATCAAATCTGTTGCGGGTCATGGCGCCTGTCTAAACATGTCATTCACCGCTACAATGCTCTGCATGCATTGCATGCCTATGCTCACGTCTGTATCCGGATTGCTTTTTGTAGGGCTGCTTCTCGTCCGAAAAACGCAAAAAATATATAACACCTGTACTTCAAGCCGGGAAATACCAAAATATAACTACACAAACCCGTCGTTCTTGTATTTTTCAGTTTTTTGTGGTCGACTTCCTTCCTAAAGTGAGCGTATTAAAAATAGAAGTGTCACTCACTCATGTGATTTACTGAAATATAAACCTTGGAGGTGGGTAGTCATAACAATTGTTTGAATGAGGTATCATGTTCATTTACTTTGATGCTGCTCTCAGCGACTAAACTTCTGGAACTGTCGCAACATGATCGCTTTTCTCCATTTTACGATTATTTACCTCCTTGCGTTCAGTTGTGCTGCTAAAGATACCTGTAGCGAGGTTCAGTGCAGAGTTCTGACGGTTGGAGAAAACTTGGCATCAGAATTTCAAGACAAGGCTTCAGAGGAAGGCGTAAGAATTATCTACTTCAATTTGCAAATCGGTAACGACAGCTATCATCCACTGGAGTTAAAAGACGAGTTATTTCCCGAGCGTTGGGTGTGGGCTGAGGCGATTAGCGAACCCATGTTATCCTTACCGTACGACTACGACATTTTGTCTCTGGGGCTTTTGAATTATCAGGTTCGGAGTATGACAATTCCGCTGGAGGATCATCCCAGTGGTTGCCTCGCAAGTTTGAACTCGTCTTGTCAGAACTTAGTGGTCGGAAGAGCGCTGTTAGACAATGCACAGGCGGCCCATGCTCAAGCTGTGAGTTGTGGTGATCATCTTGCGTAATAACCGTCACGGCACAAATTTAAGAGTTTGTATGGGAATATTTACGATCGGGTTTAGGAGGTAAAAATTCCGAAAATTTCTCAATAAAAATTACATACCTTGTTTATACGGTGTACTGTTTGTTGTTTCTCTGTCTCCTTTTGCTGATTTGAGGTCATTTTAGCGAGTTATCGTTTCCTGGGTCTCACACTCCTAAGAGAAGGGCAAGGCATCACAGTCTGTTTCGGAGCGCCCCTTCCGAGAAGCGAAAAATCCCAGCTCAAAATGATAGAGCAGCCACAAATCCAACGCAGAATCCCAGCACAAATGTTTTAGTTTCATTTCAGATAAATAGCAACGCAATCCGGGCCCTGCAGCCGACGCCAAGCGGCAGTTTAGTTCCAATAATCTCAGATCTCAACAGTGTAAATGCCTGTGTACACGTTCACCACGACACACGACCGTTGAAAACACAATTTTTGTTTTGAGCCCCGGGTGCCCTCGGGTCAAATCGACAGGAGACCATTGTCTCAATCACTCATTCAGCTGATTCAAATTCGCGCCTGTCGATTAGACCATTGTCTCAATCAATCATTCAACTGATTCAAATTCGTGCCTGTCGATTTGACCCGAGGGCACCCGGGGCTCAAAACAAAAATTGTAAGTCTAGCACCCAAACTCTCTGACACTGAATCTGCTAAAGTACATGTTCCAAGTAACTCCAACTTTTATTTCTCGAGTCGGATTCCGAGGAAACTGCACGTGTAGTTAACAAGCACCGCGTGCGTATAACGACTGAATAACTTTAATAAAGCTGTAACAAACTTCTTGGCTCCAATTGTACTCAGAACAACTTCATTTTACACACGTTAGTAGTGTTTAATACCACATTTATGTATAAAAATCTTCATGGTTTTGTTTTCGATTATGTTTTGTATTTCTTGTGTTATACACTATGTTATGCATAATTATGCATCTTTACTAATAATAAATGTGCATTTTTTTTCTTTCTTGCCTGTACCAAGTACAACTGTTCAAAAGGTTTTTCTTAATATGCATTATAATCTTTTCATTGCTAATAAAATTTGTATTCTGAAATTTTATATATATGTATTTCACGCCATTTTTTTATTACTGTAACTGAGGCTATTGTCACCTTTACTCGGGAATTTCTATTACTCTGTACACAGGTCACATGGACTAAATGTTTTCCGGAAAATTTCTGTGTTTCCACAACGATTTGGACACAGCTTTGAACCATCAGTGCGCGCATTCACTGCAAAAATTGCGGGTCACGAGGGTGCATCACCCCACGATATAACTCAGCTGAAATTGTTCAAATTAAACAAAAAAAAAAAACAACAACAACAACAACAACAACAAAAAAGCAAAACAAAACAAAAACAGAAGGTCATTTAACAAGTAGAATTTTTGGGTGTTAACACTTCCTACCAACCATTAAGCCTGAGTATCCAGATCGGGCTGGGAATTCTCCCCCCTCCCCTTAGTAAGGTCTGATACTCAGGTTACTTAATTAACATTAAACAAACCTCCCGAACCGTTTGGCTGGAAATCATCCGCAAACATTGAAAAAAAAGTTTTCCGAAAATTATCCTCCCTTCTGACCGGATACAAGGAGATAAAGGAGTCATGCCGAGTCAGAGGGTCATGTCTTCCAGACTGAGTATTCATGTTGATTTTGGAAAACACTAGCATTACTCAATGGTCCAACCATTCACTGAGAACATTCGTTCGAATTTTGTGGCAAAAGCAACAACATCAGCAACCAAAAGGCCTCCCCCAATAAAAAGAGGAGAGAAAGAAAGAAAGAAAGATAGAAAGAAAGAAAGAAAGAAAGAAAGAAAGAAAGAAAGAAAGAAAGAAAGAAAGAAAGAAAGAAAGAAAGAAAGAAAGACAAAACAGGAAAAAAGTGACTCTTCTCCAGTACTCGTCGATCAATTAGTTCTCAGGGAAACTGATAACGAGCTTCAAACCGTCCACGTCTCAAACCAAAATAAATATATTTGGGGGGATCAATGGCGGAACGTGGAACAGAGGGGAGCGTTGTTAAAACGAATCTTCCTCTGTTTTCGCTCGAGGAAGTGCAGCAACACAACACAGAGAAAGATGCTTGGGTAATACATCGTGGCAAGGTGTACGATGTTAGCGAATTCCTTGAACGCCATCCCGGCGGCAAGGATATTTTGCTTGCGTACGCGGGGCAGGATGTGACAACATTGATGACTCAGGATGATCTCCACAAACACACAACGTTTGCGTACGGGTGGCTTGGAAAGTATCTGATAGGGCGTTTAAAAGGCGATGTAAGTAAAGCTTTCTGACTGCAAAGTTTTTCTTTAAAATAATTGTTGTTCAACGCAAGAACAACTAACAACACAAGCCCTGCATTTGTCTTGCCTTGTGGTGTAAATTTCGTACCTGTACTTGATCATTTTCTTTGCTACCTCTCTTTAACTAAGAGATTTTTACGTTGTGTAGAGTTAAATGCGTTGAATTAGCCATTTCATCCCGCGATAATTTTTTTATTTTATTCATAACTGAATGCCAGGGGTTTGCTGATGCATAAACGTTTACACATAAGCCTTAAGCTTAAGCTTAACTGTTCCTCATTATAAATTTTGTTGTAGTGCCCAACTAATTTACATCTTAATTACATTGAAATTAAATTTGGAAAATTCTTGAATATTTGAGCATTGGATGAACGAAAACAGAACCAGAAAGGAATTTTCACTGCCCTAGAAGTGAACACATTTTACATAGCCTCGATGTATTCTCATTATGTAATATGATAAAACGCACGTCATCAAACGTTTAACAGTTTGATCATCGTGTTTCAAGTCTTGGGCGTTTTCATTTTATTTCTGTTTGCATTGTTATTAAGCGAAACATTTTTGTAGGACAAGAAACTCGGTGATATAAATGGCATCATTTGCGCAGTTAAAAAAATATCAGTTCATTTTCACGTGATGTAACATAATCGCCATAATCAGCTTGAAAAACAAACCTCAACGCAGTATGATAATTATACATACCAATTGTCATTCAAAGTACTGGTGTTGCACTGTTGAAGTGGTTTGATACACTATTATTTTAATGTATTTCATAATAGTCCCTTCTTTATATTATAGATAGGTTTTTTAATTTTCCCCTTGTTACATGAAATTTTAAATTAAACAAGCTTACTAAAGTTAGAGAACTGCAGATTTGGATGCTAGCAAGGGTTTCCATGCTTCATTGGAGATGCAAATGACTAAAACTTTTGGCAGAAAATATGTAAATAATTGCCAAAATTGCATTGCCAAATGTTTGCACCACTGCTCACAAGTAGGGCGTTGTCATTGCCTATTGTAATTATTTTAGGCTCTTGTTTTACGCTGGGTACAGCTAAGATCAGACCCAAGGGATGGATTCTTAGAGATTCAGATGTAAAGATTGAAATAGATTTTGAAGTTAATTTTAATTTAGTTCATTCTCAGCGATGGCATATAGCCAGTTGGAATGCTTTCTTTCTCTGCACTTTTCACCTTGCCTCCTGGCCTGGGTACTCTTCCTCCATACCCCTTTGGGTAGCATTTTTTATGTACCAGTTCTGTGTATCTGTCTTTATACTTTGTCGCTTGGTTTTGTGTATGTAATCTTTCTTCTGCTCAAAGATGCTAGCTTTATAGCTACCCTCAAATTTGAGTTGAAATAAAGGTTATTTAACTAAGTATATAAGTTATGTATGCTAATGGCACATGTCCTTGTAGCTTGTACATGGAAGTACCCCACTCCAAGGCCCTGCCTTATAACTACCTTGTCACTATAACCACCTCAGTATTAGAATGTTTCTGCCTGAATATAAAGTTTTGCAGTCTTTTTCTTATCTAAAAACCACCTCATTAAAGCAGCCGATTTCTGTGGCCAGATGGTGATGGGGTTCAATGGTTATTTCTGATCACTTGTAACTGTCATGTATTGTTGTGACAAAATACAAACTTGACTGGTTCTATCATCCGTACATTTTAAATTTGTCTTCTAAATTTCAGGAAAATGACAAAGAATTTGACTCAACAACTCGCGAGAATCTTCCTATGGATGGATGGCGGGAGGTATGTTTGGAAATTCTTTCCTATGGCTTTTTTGGTTACCATAACTGTTGTTTATTTTTAAGTACGAGAGGTAAGTTCAAGAATGGAGAGAGTGCATCCATGGATAAATACCAAATTTGAGGGATTTACATTGATAAATATATAAAAAATTTAGCCAATTCTAAAAGCGGAGCTCCACAATATTATCTTTTTAATACCAGTTAGTTAAAATAAGAATGAAAATAATCGTTTTGTTTTACTTTTTGTTGATGTGCAAAAAATGTAAATGCTTTGTTTATAGACTAATAATAGTGGAAGTGACTCCACTCAAATGATGGGAAACAAATAATCCAAATTCAACAGAACAGGTTAAAAATCCCAACTGGCATAATAATCCAATACAAGACAAGGTAACATAAGGTAACTCTATTTAGACACAGTAAAGTCGTTCAGGTAAGTACAAGGAGAAAAAGAGAAAACTAACTATAAGTAACAACTAATAATACAATACAATAAAATACAAGAAATAATTAGGTCTACTTTAATATTATAATAAATTGACAAATATAGATAACAATATTGGAAGAACTGCTATGATTTCTTCCAAGACTTGGGATGAGGTGTTAAAAAATAGTAATCATGTGGCTGAACAACCTCACGCACTAATTACAGTGTAAAGTCAGTGTCAATTGACATGGCTTACCTTTTGGTAATGCCAACAACCAGTTTGCTATTTACAAGCACGGCCAGGGAGTTGAACTCGGGCTGCCAAGAACAACTCCAGCAAACAGCTAGAGTGGGACTTGAACCCGGAACGTACTGTACCTCCAAATTACAAGTCTAGCATCCTTACTGCTTGGCCATACTGCCTCCCTTAAATGTGTAAAGTTGCAGCTGTGAGGTTATCTCCACGTGTCCCTTATAAAAAGTATTAATGGTCCCCAATCAGGGTAAAATCCCAAACAATAAACCCCTTCAAGAATTCGTAAGACTCCAAATTTCAGATGCAAATAGAATGCTTATTTTACCACAGTCAATTGTTTCTAATCTCGCAATCTGATTGGCTAATTTTCTGTTGTCGATTAAGAGTCTAGACAACGCTGCTCGCGTCAATCAGCGTGTGGAAATTTTGACAGTTATTGTAAAATTTTCGTTGACGTTGATATTGTGGTAAAAAACAAATCGAATGTGGTTTAGCATTGTCTGTACTCTTATCGACAACGATATTCGTCATTACAGTGGTCAAAATTTGTTGTGGACTCACCAACATTTTGACCACTGTGATGACGAACATCATTGTCGATAAGAGTACAGACAACGCTAAACCACATTTGATTTGTTAAATAGATTTAAGCTGTGCAAAGATGCAGCTGCCATGGGAAGATCAAGGTTCATTCACATTTTACTGTGATCTGTGTAATAACTTTTACTGTTTATAATGTTTTCAAATCATTTCAGGAGCTTATTGATTGGAACAAAGCAATACTACCACAAGTTGGAAAGCTTGGCCCAGACTACCTAAACTGGGTTCATTCGCCAGTTGACCGGCCTTTGAGACTCTTTGAGTCCGACTTTGTGGAGTTCTTTTCAACAACACCATGGTATGTTGTACCAATCATCTGGATACCAACGATGCTGTACGTTTGTCTTGTGGCCATTCAAGATTTAAGAGCAAGGAATGGAATTGAGAACTTTGATGCATATTTTCTGGATTCAGAGGCCAAGGTTTTCTTTGTCTTCTCTGTTCTGTTCCTATGCGGTGTTCTTGTCTGGTCACTGATTGAATACTGCTTGCATCGCTTCTTGTTTCACCTGATCAACCATGTTCCTGCTGATGACCCATTTTGGATTACCATTCACTTTTTTCTTCATGGACAACACCATAAGGTAGAGTAAGTTATGATTGTTATAATTTTATGGCTGAGAGTATAACCAACCTAAATGACTTGTCAGATCACTTTTTGCGGTTTTAGCTCGATCAGAGTCACCGGAGTTTTTGCATGTGGCCTTGAATTCCTTCAGGAAACATTGCTTTAATGTTTTATCCACTGCTTTGCACTTTTTTGCAATCAAAACTTATGATTATGGGCAAGATTTCTGTTTTTATCACAAAATGAAGCAAAAAGCAGGGGATAAAACATTGGAGCAATGTTTGATGAATTTTTGCTTTGAATTTCTCCAAGAATTAAAAAATGGTTTAAGGAGCTATATCAAACACTTAAAAGAGTGGTTCAACTGATTTTGAAACACGTTGAATTTTACTATAAAAAAAATTGGCTGGCGGCACCTCTTTTTTCGAAACATCAGCACTCACATCACTTGTCGGCCAAATTAGTTATCAAGTCTGTTTATAAAACCATTGAACATTCACCACAGTTTTTTTAGAAACTAACCCCCTGATATACCTTTTTCAGCCTATTATGTATGCTTTAATACTTTACTTTTTAAAAGCTGTGTAATAAATAATTAAAATACTGGTCTTCACAACTGTGCTACTATTTTAACATCAGGTTCCTTTTGATAGTGGAAGACTGGTCTTTCCTCCAGTAGCAGCTGGGGTATTGGCAACAATGTTCTACTACATGTTTACTGTGCTGATGCCGTTAGCTATTGGCAGATGTGTATTTGCAGGTGGCTTGCTGGGCTACATCAGCTATGATCTCGTGCATTACTACCTACATCATGGATCTCCAACGCCTGGGAGCTATCTTCACCAGCTGAAAAGATACCATGTGTCACACCATTTTGAGGACCAACAGAAAGGTGTGTTAAAAATGAAAGAAAATGTTTAAAACATTTTGTACCACAGAAGTGCTGATCCACAGACTTGTATGTCAGTGCCACAGATGACATCTCATGGTTCTACATTTTTTTTCCGAGTGATGTTTATGTTTCGAAGGTAGCATGTGTCTTAAAATGGGCTCAATATCTTTGTCATGGTATTTTTTTTTTCTTCATGGTAGCCTGAAATCTGCATCTTTTAATCATTAACTCGTTTTACATGTATCAAATTTAGTTTTCTACTAGAGGGGATCTTTTTGTCTGCTATTTTCCTCATTGTCTTTAACAAAAATGGTCCAATCAGAATGCAATATCTTAGTGTATTTCAGGAGAGATCGGACAGGAGTCATCCCTACCTCTGTGACGTCAATTTAGCATCATTTGATTTATTCATTATACCCGGATCAAATTTGTGGCGGCCATATTGTTAACATGTTGTGGAGTCAAGTGTGCCGTTTTCAATTGGAAATTTAACCATTTTGAAGCGGTAAAATCGAAAGAATAACTTCTAAGGAGCACTCGACATTTAAAACGGTGGAAATTGGAGAGTTCCTGGCAAAGGAATCATGCTTTGTTTGACAATTCTAGAACCACAATGTGTGAAGGCAAGGTCACTGATAAGCATGACGTTATGAGAAAGTCATTTCCGGTATGATTTCTAGTAACACAATGATAAAATATCATGCAGTAGTGGAATTTCCGGTGCAATGATAAGAGGCGTAACACAAGGGAAACAACATAATGCTATCTTTGTCACTCAAACTATTCCATTAGCTAGGATAGTTTTATAAATCTACAAAGCACACAATGGGAATCAATGAGGCCACATTAAGCATCACGCATAAATGCCAGTATAGGCATCTTGTTTTTTTAATTGTTTGGGTATTTGGAAAAGGTAATCACTTATATAAACACCTGATATTGCAAACTTGATAAAGGTCTAAAACATGTTACATCCATCAAGCTAAAAAATATAGTTCACATGTTACAAACTGTCAACAAATTAGCTTGTTTACAAAACAGCTTGAATTAATTATTGTTCAACAACAACAAAATTAAACTTGTACTCTTGGTTAATAGCACATTACAGTGCACAAATGTGTAATCAAATGCTACATTTCTTTAACTTTGCAACAACATATTTAATATTGCTGAGTGTGAATTTCCACCAAATGGTAAACACACAAATTTATGGCCAAACCTGCAGACACCAACCCAAAGAGACCATTGTTTGTCTTTTAAACGATAGTGTTGTCCAGAGTACAGGGCATTCAAACAGACATTTTGTCAGACAGAGTGTACTGTTTGTCATATACGTATCAAAAAATGCCTTTGTTACATGTGACTGTTATGTAAATTAAAATTAAATGTTTATTACTTATTAATAATTAATTAAAAATAAAAATTTGTGTTTGTACCACAGGTTTTGGCATTTCCAGCAAGCTGTGGGATTATCCATTTGGCACCTTCCCAGACAAACTTGTCAAGGCAGCCTAGGATGGATTGAATAATTTGACTTAATAGTTAAGGGTTTTAAGTGTTCAATAACTTGTATAATTGCAAGGCGTTATACAAATATTTGTAACATAGTTATTTATTAGGTTAAAATAATGTAATTCTTAGACAGAGATTAAGGGAAATTTCTAGATCATTATTGCCTCACATGTATCCTATATTGCAGTTTTGCAGCACCTAAATAATTTATAGAAAGGTACTGACAGGTAAACTCTGATGTTAAAAACCTGGCTACTGCATTTTAGGCTGCTGCCACTAATAGTAACTAGTAATTATCATTACAATGGAAAACGTGGGACTCCTGAGGACAGAAATAATTAAAATAAATAATAATTAATAACAACCTTTATTTACCCTTGGCAGTGTGGGGCCAAACATTAGACTCCAACTCTAAAGACTGAAATAATTTAAATTGAACATAACATGGTTAAAATCCCAGGTCAGCTGGTTATTTACAAGCGCGGCCGAGGAGTTGAACTCAGGGCTATCGAGAAACAACTCCAGCTAGCGGCCAGTGCAGGATTTGTACCCGTGACCTCCGGATTTCAAGTCCAACGCCCTAACTGCTCAGCCAAGCTGCCTCTCTTGTTTGTTCTGTGAAATGAATGCAGTCATGGAAATTATGTTAGGTGTCCCAATACTAGTACTAACAGTGTTTGACCCTCTGCCATTAATAAAATTATCATAAGATTATTAGAACAAAATGGATGAACTTAACTTTTTTGGATAAGGCCCTGTCCACAGGGACATGTCTTCTTTCAAACACTTTCTGTTTTAATTTTCCGACAGCATGACTTCACACCAAATGCAAACTAATAATCAAATTAAAATCAGTCTCCAGAGTCCAGGTCTGGCATTTTGTTAAGGCATGCGCAACGTAAAGGTTCAAGATCTATCTTATTGTTTGATCCAGTTAAATGGCCATGGGTGTGAAAAAAAGCATGTGGACATGTTAATTTGGTCCTTTTCTTCGGTTGCATTTGTTGAACAGGACTTGTATTCAGCTGAACATCTTTCCTGAATTGAATTGGCTGAGTGTAGAACACAACTAAAAACCAGCCCATTATTTTATAACTTGTGGATAGTTTTTATGCTCTTTATTTATTAGTTGTACACTAAAAGCTTAACTACAGGAACCATGTTGGGGTAAATTCCGACACAGCATTAAAACACCAAACTGAAAGAAATAAGATAAAGTGGAACATTACGTGATTGCTGCTGTGAAATCATAAATTAATACATGTATTGTTTAAAAATTCAACATTTGGAAATATGAAAATAATTGAATGTGTTTTACGTTAGAACAAGATAGTAACATTAATCTGCTCTGTTGAGAAAAGTAAAATTAGTCCACCAAATTTGTTGTTCTGAGCCTGCCAGATTTACCAATGTCAAAGTGGAACCTTAGTACAGTGCTTTATATACATTGTGTTACAACTGGATGAAGTGAAATTCAGATGGGGACATACTCACTGTTCAAATTAGCCTTCTAGAGACATGACAAGTAATCTGTTTTAAATTTCAGATAGCAGACTTGCTATAAACTAACTAAACAATGATTTGGCATCTTCCACTAGTTGCAAATCAAATCTGTGCATTTGATGCACATGAATGAAAATTCTATTAAAATTCTCATATACATTATTTAAAACATTCATGCCTAGTTTTAAAATGGACCGAAAGTAAAGGCAGTATTGCTCATCTCTATACATCAACTCAGGTCATAAAAATCCATAGGAAAGTTGATGTGAGGGATAGCGTCAGCTCTATACCTCAACCGCGGTCAAAGGTAAACAATAAGAAAAGATGGTTAAAGATAAGGCTTTGAGAGCTCAAAACCAATAATTATGTTTTTTGTGAGTTTGTGAGTTTACAAAACCATTTGATCATTACTAAAAAAAAAGGTTTGAAGTTTTTTAAAGTGGAGTATCAGTAAACACAGTGTCACACACGCAGTGCCAATCAGTCTCCACACACTTCACTTTAAAAAACTTGAAACCTTCTTAAAGGGGAAATATCATGGGTTTTTTAATATCTTTTCTTAAAAATGATGAAGTAAGACCTTCAATCGGCTGCCAAATAATATTCTAGAATGACGAGAGGAAAGAAATCAACTCAATTTTTGAAAGGAACAACTTGTGATCTGTTCTAGTGCATTTTGGAAACAAAAATGCAAGAACTTGTAATGAAAAACATTAGCCTAACATTTTTCAAGTTTCAATCCAAACTGACCTACTCTGTCTCTGGCCAGAGGCACTAATCAACGGTTTTATTGCTCTGGGCCAGGGTGATAGTTTAAAACGAACTTGACAATTATTTCGTTGTTTCTGCTGACAGACAAACATTTTTGGGTTTTATAATGACAGCAAATTTACATGATACTTCCCCTTTAAGTTTGCTAATTTATTATGAATTTATTATTGGAACAGTTACCATTAAAAACCTAGCTCAGACTGAATTTGACCTCTGTATTATTCTTGTTTATGTCATCGAGGCACATTATATTTTAATCAACTGAGGGTATATTTGTTAGATTTAGAAAAAAATTGGAGACAAGTAATTTTTGTAATTGAAAGAAATTTTGCTAATTAATCTAATTAGTATGTATAAATTAGTGTTAACTTTTCTAATGTATTTTTCATTGATTGATAAGTCTACACACTCAACTATTTATTCGTCGTCACTGTGATTACCAGCTTGTACAGTTGTGACTGGCCCTTCTTAGAAGGAAAAATTAACATAATATTTATACTTGTGGTTTAATTTAATTTGTTATTTAGTTTTAACTAGTACGATCATCTGGGGAGAGTAAAATGGACTTTGAATTAGTTATTAATTGCACACATAGTCTTGTGGCTTGTCATTGTAATGATTTTAGTTTGTTTAGTGTGACCATCTGGGCAGAATAAAATTAACTTTGAGTTGGGGATTACTTTCATAAAGTTAATTTGTGGCTTGTTGTATTGTTCATTATGAACAATAATCTGATGGGCAGGTATAGTACTTTAGTGGAGAGGTCTGTGCCATTTGTGAATCTCCATTCAGTTTACCACCACCCATGGCATCTTACACCTCAGTGATCACATTATATTGTACTTTTAAAACACACCTGGGTTCAAGCAATAAAATTACTGCAGAGACAACCTGACTGTATGTACTATATGTTTGTTTATATTCCAGCTAGATTAAGCACAGCAGAGTGAGGAGCGCCTGGTGGAGTCCAATTATATTATTCTGACTGTTAAAATTGCAACATTCCAGCACCAGCACATACTGTATTCCAAATCGCTACATTTCATACAAGTCAAGAAACTGACTGTGCAGTGTATTAATTTGGCATATTAAACTTCTGCCAGTATATAAGAACCACTACAGCCTGACAAAGAAAGCAGGTCTTATTTCAAAAAATTAGTAAAACTCTAAAAACAAAGGCTTAAACCTGACTTTGCTTTGGAAGACTACAATGGGAAGTTTATGGATAGCCGATTATGCTGTTGCAGAGCTCTGAAATTGTGAATGGCTAAACTGCTCAGTCACAAACATTTGGTATTATTTTGTGATTTTATGCAAAGTTTAGTTTGTCTTTTTTTCCTTAATTAAGGACTAATTTGTTGATTAGCCCTGGTTATGATTTGTGGGAACATTCTTAGTTGCCTTAAGTATAAAGTATTTAATTGTCAGTGTTTTGTTGTAAATAATAAGGTAGGTTAATAGAGGTAGCAAAAGTCGGACCAGGGGCCTAAGTGGCCCATGCAACTGGAGCTTACCCATATAAGTTCTACAGTATGGAAGAAACTACAGCTGAGAAGTATTGCTACTCCCCTCCTGGATGGGATGCTAGTCCATTGCAGGGTTACCCCCAGCAGTGTGTTGCCGGTACCCATTTATACACCTGGGTGAAGAGAGACAATGTGGACAAAAGTTTCTTGTGAAAGGAACAACTTCAGCAATGAAGACCCCAACCTAGTTTTGAACCAGTGACCCTACGATCTGAATCGAAAGTCTGATGTGCGAAACTACAACACATCCACCAAAATGTGAAACTTCTATAATTTTAATTATTTCTGAATTGTGTTATACCCCTATTTCAAAGTGAAGCCTGCTTTTATGCTAAAGAAGTGAGTAGAAATTCGCATACAAATGAAACTCCGTTTCAAATGAACAGTAACGTTTTGCGGCTGCCTCTCTGCACCGCAAAGGCAACTTCAGCCATCCCCAGAAATTGTTTGTTATCCTCTATCCAGCTGATTCAGTTTCAATCCAATCAATTCAAAGAGTGAGAAAAAAAAAATCATATTAAAAGCTCTAGTGTTTAATAATGACCACCAAACTTTGGAAATGCAGGGCTGTCAACCTCACACGTCTTCAAATATGAAGAATATGATTTCCCCGGCCAGCAGTAACAAAGCGCCATACAGAGGCGTCGCATCAAGGTCAAATTCACGGCTTCAGTTGGGGGGGGGAACCACGCCTGACATTACCGACTTTTATTGCCAAAAAGTCAACAGACTAAGACGACTAGGAAAATTCGTCAATTAGCCGGGAGATTACAGACATACATCTGGTTCAAAATCTGGAGACTCCTGGATTCAGTATCCGGGAGAGTTGACAGCCCTGTCAGAAAGTGGTTTGTTGCAAAGTGAAAGCCACAAACAAAATAAATAATTCATTGTCAAAAAGGCAATTTGATACTTCATCGGTGCTATTTACACCTGTAAGACATATGCTCTGTAATAAAATTAATTTTAATTTCTGTACGCGCTAGGGTGTTCAATAATTATTGTAATAATTATTTTTTGTCACTGTGAGGCATTAATAAAAATAATAAGTCAGAGTCAATGGAAGACACAAAGGCTATATAAATTTGCTTTATTTTCAGTGATACTGAGCCATTACTTAATTTATTTTGCTACTTTCACTTTACAATGTGATTTTTAAATCATCTAATGATTTACTAAATACACAGTCTGAGAGTGTATAATTTATCTTTGATAAAACACTGTTCAGTAAATGCCGCATCAAAATCGTTGCCATAGCTTTTCCCTTACAAAACTGGGAGGGGCGCCCCTCCCCATATTACAAGTGAACAGCTTTGGGAACGAGGTTTATGCCACATTTATACAATTGTTTAACAACAGTTTAAGCATTTTGGGTTAAATACTTTTTAATAATAATACATCAGGGTTTTTTGCACATTTTAAAAACTTCTAGTGTTTTATACATACTATGAAAAGAAAAAAATCAAATATATATATTTTCAAAAAATTGAGAAATACTAAGGCGGTCAGACTTTATGCTGATGTTTGTTGTTTAACAAAATCTGGCACCCAAATTAAAAAGCCAAGTTTCAAGTAACTGTTGTCTATATATAATGTTAAGCCAAAGTGGTGGTGGTGGGGAGGGGGTGGGTCAATTTCTATGACAGCCTAGGGCATTTCGCTGCTGGTGGCCGAATTATAACCAGTGTGGATGCAGTATATTTACTTGAAAGGTGAACTCCAAATTTCCAGTTTTGGGGACCCAGGAAGGCCCGGATTTCAATTAAACAGAATATCATTTGGCCGTTTTCCAATTGTTTTCAACCTCATGAAAGCAAGGCTAAGTGCAAAGCTTTTCGTGTGAATATTTCAGAAGCAGTTTAGAACTATTATTTGGCAGTAAGTTGTCTAGAAAATTCTTGTGGGGTAAAATTGACACCAGCTTACAAAACATGGAATCATGCTAAATATAAAGCTTAACTCAAATGGCGACTCATTCGAGTTGTATAGAGCGTGTCCACAGTGGCCATGTTGGAGGAGCGAAACAATAGAAATTATGATTTTCCTTTGGGAAATACATTTATGTTTATGCAAATATTTTTTACTGTTTGGCTCATCCAACATGGTTGCCGTGAACACACTCTATAGCGGGGTCAACCTATCAAGGAGCTGTATTCATGGTGATGAGCCATTCTATGGTTATGCATAACAATGTACACATTAAAATGAAATTCACGGTCATGTGTCTTAACACACCTTGTGAACAATTTTTTGATCACTTCACACTTATATAGTTGTAACTACAGACTTAAGTGCTCAAAGAAATCAAGTGTACATGATGTGTAACACTGTCTAACATGCACACACATGCAGCGCTCTTGTTAATAAATGAGAAATATTAAGCTGGCATGATTGCTTAACGTTATATAGTGACTGCTAGGTACCCTGAAGTTTGAAGGGCCATGTTGTCATTGTTTCCTAGGGAGGGGGGGTGCACTTGGTTCTGGTCTAGCACTGTAGGGGGGTTGTGCATAGTTTGGATACCCAGCAGGAGGGGGTGCACCAGGCTGCCCTGGGGGAGCGTAATAACCTGCCGCCTGCCCTGCCATGGGGTATTGGGCCCCAGGGGGTGGTCCATAGTGGCCTGGTATTCCCTGGGGGGTTGCCGCAGGGTAGCCCCCATAGGGCTGACCTTGCATTATACGCCTTTGAAAGAAAAATAGCAGTTTAAAAGTGATATTTCCCAGGCCTATCTTGGTGACTTCTGGTGTCTCCAGCATGCAAGCTAGCTCCCAGCCTCTGTTTCCCATTTCTGTTATCATTGGCATCCAGTCTCCCTTGGCCTTTGTCTCAAAGAATCCAATCTGCAGATAAGTTATAACATAATTTACATATAAAATTATGAATTTATTAATTTATTAAAGGAATCTTAACTTGTTGACTCCCAAGAGTGTACACATGCTTCCCTGTACATCTCCTCTTATAAGCAGCAAGCTTGGGCCTTTTATGATGTTTTAGGTTTAAGAAGACTGAAGCGATTCCTGCAAGTGTAAACTTTGATCTACAGCATATAGTATTGTACACTTTTCAAGTTTAAAAATTCCCAGCAAACATTGGCGTAGTGCTACAATATAAAATCATACAAATCAACATTGTACATTCTTTAGTTAAATATTACTTTGAATTTAAAGAAAATACGAAAATTGTGTTACTTTATAGCCATAATCAATGGAAACACTTTTATGAACAACAGAAATCAAATGTGGTCATGATTTGAAAATTAATGTGACTTATTACAAAATAATTAATAAAATACAAATTGAAGGGAAAGTTATTTATTTTAGTAAACTTAATTTAGTGCAAAAGTGGAGGTAAAACTTCCAAATGAAAGAAGTTAACTTGAGTGGAGACCACATATTCTTTTTATCCCTGTAAAAGAGTATAGTACTGAAAGTTGATTCCAAAGGCCTTCTGAAGAAAAACACAGGGCTGAAAGTTGCTGCAGCCAAATCTGTGTTTTGAAGAAGATGAGCTATTTACCAACTAAATTTCTGGAAGAAATTTAATCATATAAAACCATAATAATTTACACACTTATGATACAACATCAGGGTTCAAACCATTTACAAGAATGATTACAGAAAACAAGAATTAGCATAAATTATGACTGGATACTAAAATTCTGTGTGAAGCCCATTTGTCCAACATTTAATGACAGCCCTGTATAGATGCATGCATGCATGACTGCAGCATAAAAGCAGTCGCTCTGGCTGCTGTTGAACAAATTAATTTAAAAATAATATGAAGCAGGGACACTCAATGGCTCATTTCAGTGGGGGCCTTGATCGTCTCCGGAATTCTTCTTAATTTCAAAAAGTTATAAAGAAATCTGAAGTTTTCTTCGGCAAAATGTCAGCTCAAAATTTTGTAACACTGAAAAACTAGTTCCTTTCATTTTTGAAGGGGCAAACATATCGTTAAAAATGCAAAACAAGATCAGCTAGCCTTTTCATCAAGCCACCAACATACAGCTAGTAAATTCGGGGAATAAGATTCCATCGCAAACACTTTCTGCAACTTAGATTTTCAGCTAACCTTTCTGCATCTGAACAGACCAATCTGTACTAGCTTACACAGTCAAATAATTATGTCTTTAAAAGGGCACAAATCAGTAAGTAATCATCTATAGATGGTACAGGGTCACTTGCTGCACATGATTCGCTCTTTAGAGAAGAAAGAGTAAGAGCAACTTACCTTGACAGTGTGTTGGTACTCAATGATGGTGCCTTCATATACAGGTGTTTGGTCTTGCATCCTGGAAGATTCTTTCTCAAAAAACCACACTGAATTGTGATCCCCAGAAAGGGAAAAATCTAGCAAGGAAACAGGAAAAATTATCACATCAAATTATTTGTTTTATACTATAGTAAGCTATAGCAGTGAATAACCAGATTAGTAGTAAGAGCAGTTTATTTGTCTGTTACTTTGAAATATTGTTTAATGAAAGAGAAAAATATTTTTTATTAATTATTTCAAAGAATTTCTAAAAACCACCTTGCATTGCGATTGCCAGAGAACAAACATTGTCAGAGACTGGAATTAAAAATAATCACAATATACAGGTGCATGATTAGGCTGCTAGACAAGCTCTGTGGTTGACTTGAATTACATCCAAGCTAAATATGTCATCTGCCTGTCAATTTGATTCCTTAATTACCAATTATTTGTCACAGTCAGCAGATTTAGACAGCTGTTGGCCATCTGTAAGCCATTCGCCGTGCGACAGATTACCAGAAGTGGGCTGTCTGGTTTACGGGGAACTGTTCTTCAATTCTACCAGAGTCTTAGTAGGGGGGAGGGTATTTTCGTATTATAATTTATTTTAAAATTTGATTTAGTAACAAGGAAGCTAAAGGCCTTTTCTGGGTTTGAAATTGAAATTTAGAGGGTTTTTTGGTGATAAAATGTTCTTAGACTAGTGGATTTTTGCATGATTTTTAATTTGCCAGTGACCATTGCAAATTATTTCATAGTAAAAATTTACATGAAACCAGACTAAAAAACACATTACTTAATCTCCTCTTGCTTTGTCTGTTAACTGACTGTCTTTAAAAACACTTATACGGCAAGCATGTTTGTGTGGAGAAGTTATTACTTTGTTCTGTTAATTCAGGGCTGAAGACCACAGTAGTTGCAGCACCCATGGCTATTAAACATTGTAAGACATATGACAAGCAAACTGCAAATTAAAGTAAAATACATACTTAAAGGTCCTTCTTTTCAAACATGCATGTACCAACTACACTTTTTGTCTAGTATCATGTTTTAAATATTGGTCTCAAGTTTACATAAACATTTTATTACGGTCTGGCATCTTAAGGATTTGAGTTTTGGTCGGTCTCACATATTATTGTTTCCTACTTTTGGACCAGCCTCATTGTAAACTGGCTTGTGTCAGTCTGAGTTCATACTGGTCTCATGTAATCAAAGCCGTTCTTTGTCACTGATTTTCACTGTTTTGAACCTCTGACTTTGGTTCTAAAGTACAAAAAAATATTTAAGATTCAATATACTAGTTACTATCCCTTGGTGTAAATGTTGTGGTTCAATAATTTATTTATTTATTTATTTATTTATTTTTGTTAAAAATTTTCAAATCAGAGTTTGATTTTTATTTCCCTTTGTCTCAGATTATGGTTACGGTAATGAATGCTTAACAAAAGGAAAAAAAAAGTAAACTGGTTTTAAAAATTTTACTCCCCCCCCCCCCCCCCAAAAAAAAAAAAAAAAAAAAATAGGCAGTCTCAGACTGCATGTGTCTACTGCAGTACTGGTATAGAAATGTGATATAAAAGAATTGAAGAAAAGGGAAATAAGACTGAAATGAAAACGAAGAGGGAGAAGTGGAAATAGGATAGAGATAAAAAAAAAATGGTTGTAAAATGTTGCACAGAATACTGGTGAGAAGAGATTAAGCTGGTATCGTTTACCACAAACATTTTGTATGAAGAGAACTGTAACTTTATTCTAACATAAACAATATATTATAGACCATAAAATGACGCCATAAAATGTCCAAAACTTGGCAGTGAAACCACTCGCCTGCAGCTCGTGGTTCCACTTGAGTTTTGAACATTTTTTGACGTCATTTTATGGTCTATAAGAGTATAGACCATAGAAAACTGCCGTCGATTTGTTAAATATAATCTTACAACGTGAACCACAACTTTGTACTAAAAGCAATGCAGCAAAGTTCTAAACATAAAGTACTGAAAGCAAAGTTGTAATCTGAAACGTAGGCATAAAATGCAACAGAAACTATTAATTAATCTATACTGAACTTATGAATGGCAAGTATCATTCTTTAACCCTTTGACTCCTGTCGTGTTTCCATAGTTTTCGCATAAATTAACTTTTTCCTAGAGCGGTTTAAACTGAATAAAATGCGCAGTAGATAAATAAATATCGTTGGCTTCCAAAGCTGACGTAAAATAATATAGTTACCTATTAATCATTTGCCGAAAAACACACTTGAACGCAAAAATATTGCCAAAAATTCATGGCATGTTGATGAAGACCTTTGGCATATGAAATTTCAACCCGCTTATGCAAATTGTCCTTGATTACGCATTTGTCGCTTCTCAAACGCATATATGAATTGACAAAGACACAAAAATCAACAAAAAGCTTTCTAAAACAAACATTTTATTGAAATAAATGATGCATTTGCTATTAGAGGCAAAAAACTTTCAGTTTTTATGCGTGCGTGCAAACACGCACGTAAAACTTGAAGGCACTCCGTGTTTGTTCAAAGCGATCACTCGCAGTAAATTCGGGCACGTTTGCGATGAAAATTACAGAAGTTACAGAATTCTGGTTCAAATCATCACTTAAACTATTTGTAAAAAGCAAATCAACATCGAAAAACATCATTTACCGTATTGTTGCCATTGTCCTGATCCGCAAATACAATTGCTTAGATCTCGGTCAGTCGAGGATTAGCGTCGGCTTTCGATAGTATTCCATTTGGGATTCCTGTGGCATTTACACTCTTACACTCTTTCACTCTTTCACTCAACCTGATGACATAGTGTCTACGCTTCTCTAGAAGCCGTAGACACAAAAATCAACCACAACATAAATACCTCCATGGCTTTTTTTCCCTTGGTCCCAGAAGATATCCGTCAGCTTCCAGCCTTTTTGCAGATGTTGAGCAAAGTGCCCCATCCAATCACACGTGACTTTGACCAGTTTTCCTGGTCCAAGATACATCACTTGCACAGGAACATTGATCAGCTGGTACGTATATAGGGTGGGGTTTGGGTGACATGGCATGTTGAAGAACACATCGCAACCATACACTTGAAGAGAAAAATTCATCAGTCCTGTCTGCACATATAATTTAAGGCATTAGAAAGTGTCCCTAGAATTACTTGAAAGACCAGAAATTAACCAAATGTACAGTGCAGGTCAGTATTAACAGACGCGTTCTTGATGCAGCAAAAATGCGTATGCGCGTATTTTTAGACTTGTCTAAAAGTGTGCGTTTTTGCCATTGTTATTCATCGTCGTTAAAGTTCTCTTCGTGTGGTATTGCCAAATAAAACAAAAGAATTCAACGGGTCGCCGACAAACACAAAATTCGCATAATTTTTATGAAATCAGCCAACGACAGCTATCATATGATATTTCTTTTCTCAGGCAATTCAAAAGAACAATGAAAGATCAACAATTTTAACACAATGAGCTAGCTCGTACATACTTTTAAAATGAGTCTGACTTGATGCGCATCTGCAGATTTTTAGATGCGTATACGCGTCGTCAGCAGACACGTTATACACGTATGTTTTGGTCTGCCTAATTCTGACCTGCACTGTAGATGCAATCATTTAGTAATTGCAAGTAGCTTGTTACCTAAGTCTGTGTCCTTCCTTTGGCGAATTTGACAGGTAATCTGGTGTCTGCCTGCCTGCCTGCCCACCGATGACAGAGAAAGTTTTGACCTCTTACTGACACAATTAGACCCACCATCTTCCTTTGTCAAATGCAACTCAGCTGTTTAGTTATCCCTTTGTATATTAACTAATTAACTGTTTTGCTTTAAAGCAATTTAAACTTGAAGTGACTACATGTATATACTGTATATTGGCTGTGTTGTAAAGGCCACTTTCAGAATAGCATCCTTTGATTACATCACTGCCAGCTTGAGAATTCAATAAATTTGTTTTTCCTTTATAATTTTTTATCCCCCATGGCCAGTGCTACAACAGTAGCTGACATTTGTATGAGAAAAGCAAAACCTCAAGTTGTCAAGTACTGTCGGTACCACTGTGAAAATGCTCGTTTAACAGCCTGAAAAGTCACTCTTCTCTGATTTTACATGATTGTACATCTAGCTAGCTAGTGTCCGTGAGATAGTAAGTGGGATGCCTGTGACACCAGCCCTAAGACATTGTACATGTAGGTAGTGCAACAAGAGGAACATGGCAACTTAAAAAAAGTGTTTTCATGTGAGTGTCTGCCTGCATAGAGACCTAAAGTGATGAGGTCACAAAAACTAAATTTGGTTTTGCTGAGATAAAATTTCTAAAAAAAATGATGACATTTTTCACCATGCTCTACCTGAACATCTTAACTCTACCAAAACATCTTTTGAATTAAATGCATTAATTGAATAGACTTACCTTCACTTTTACCGCCAATTGATGCTAATACTCCAGCGCTTTGCTTCTGTCCTGTTAATTCCACACACACTAAACGACCACCTTGCTTGCAATATTGAGCAATCTACCATTAACAACAAAACAAACACAACATTTAACAGAGATCTGGATCGATACTGGAAGAATAACAGCTCCAAAAGGCAAGGTTGAGCCCCACAGCTGCATGACTCTTACTATTAACTCTGCATGGTTTCTATCATGATGAAAAACTGAAAACAGGCGTTTTTCACAACTGTATGCACAGAACAACAACAGCAAAATAGCTTGACATCAGCATGGGAGAAAATGGAAGCTGTAAATTTACTGCTCAAGGCCCTGAGAAAAACCCCAGACCACCCCCCACAACTTAGTGAAGTAGACTGCTAGCCAGCACTGTCTCGAGTTTAACCTCACCTAAATTACATTTAGCTCCATGCAAGGTTTTTGCTGGTATTGACAAGAAAGCCTTCAAGGAGGTATTCCCAACAAATGATCCTATCTTGTCCCTATACTTTTCTTATATATATAACTACTGTGCAGAAGTTATGAAAATGTCAAGAAAATTCACCTGAATTGGGTGAACATCATCCTTAATTATCATGACCTCAGGGGTTGAATAAGCATTGATATTAACAAGGAGAAATTTGATGCTGATCACTGTTAGTGCTTGAATACCCTGCGAGCAGAGGCCCTTCGATCTTCCTAGATAAGTCGGCTTACCTAGGAAGATCGAAGGGCCTCTGCTAGCGGGGGTAGTGCTTGAAGGGTTAAGGGCATAATATTATTTGTTGTTAATCTCCTGATAAATCATCTTTTCCATGTCAGTTATAATCATTACATCTTGCTCATCACAAAAATATGTTAACAAGAGTGTTATGATATTTATATATTTAATAATAATAATAATAATAATAATAATAATAATAATAATAATAATAATAATTTATATATATATTACCTACCACTGAAATGATGCCTGACTGGTTAGCAACATCATTACTTCGGCCAGACAGCTGATTTAACAGCCCTGCCCGCTCTACCGTTTGAATACTTGACTTCACTACAAAAGCTTGCCAGGAATGATACATGGCGGCACTGAATAATATTTGATAAAACAACCAAAAATTAAAAGCTTATAATCAGGGGTTGGATAATTCACAAAGCCCTCTTAAGCTAAGATGTAACCTACAGGAGTGCTCATTGTTTGAACATAAAGGTTTAAGTACACTGTTAGAAGTTTACAATACATCATAGGCTTGGCCTGTACACGTAGCTTAACCTGGGAGATCGGGGTTCACAAGTTCAGTCTATCACACCTGAATGATCACAAGAAACAGAATGCTAACTAAAGATTCCTGTGTACTAAAACCATGATCAAATATTTTATTACAACATGAACATGTACACATATCTTTATTTAAATTTAATTAATAATTTTTATTTCTGTGTCAGCTTTTCCATAGACAAAAACAGTAATTTTTTTTTGGTGGTGGTGGTGGGGGGGAGGGGGGGGGAGGGGGGTTAATATGTGTTCATTACATAATTTGTACAGTCAGTTTACATCCTGCATAACAAGTATTTCTCATAATAAAATGAACATTCAAATTCCTGTGTACAATGTCCAGCATTGGGAAACAATTGTTTTTAAAATACTTAATGCTGTAATGTAAAGAAAAAAATGTAGGCTTACACTGTATACCATCAATAAACTAGGGAAATTTCTACAAGAGCTCTGAAATCTCACTGGCATTTGTTCAAAACTTAAATGTAAATTTCAAAACTCCATTCAAATTTCAAAAATACTAGTCACACATGATGTAGATTGACTGTAAATATATCATATTGTGAAACATCACCCAAATTAACAATAACTAACTCAAGAAATATTAATTAAATGACTAAAGCTCCTTGAGCATTAAAGGTTTTTCCTTCAGCAACAAGCGTAAACTAACTACATAAACTACTCAGTGCTCATCTTTGGGTTTAACCTACAGTACTGAAAAAAAAATTCTTTCATACCCATGGGGTCTGGAGAAGATTCCTTGGTATGGTGTCTCGCTTGCATTCCATCCTGTCTTGCCAACCCCTGGTACAGCCTTAAATGTCTCCAGAATGAAGCCTTGTAAATAAGGTTCATTAAGTTTGCCATATTTACTGGTAACATCTGAAGACACTGATGTCTGTCCACTTACAAGGCCAAAAGTAGCTGCAACATACCAAGTACATGAACTTTAACCTCTCAAAAGTTCTCGTTAACTCATTCTCAATTAAGTGAAACAAGAAATCCTTATAATGGATTGAAAGCACCTGTCCTACTCCTCCCCCAACTAACTGATGGGGAGGGAGGTGGAGACTAATTTTGAAAGGGCTTGTAATAATTTATTGAACTTTGACAGTATTAAATGGACTATTTTACCAGGCATTTAGTGGAATCCTTTCTTTACTCAGCGTTACATGCATTGGATACACAAATTAATTGACGGAAGGCCTAATATTCGGTGTACATTTGGTAAATTTCAAAATGTACACGAAATAGAAACTACATGGTATTCAGTATCTAGAATGATTAATGCTCAAAGGTGATAAAAGACATTAGCAGCACTCTGTAAGGTACCATATCGATATATATTGACTGCATTTTTGCCCTTCCATTGCATATAACATAATTTGGGATAGAAAAATAACAAATTAATGTATTAGTTATAGTAACAAGTTCAGCCAACTTACACAATGCTATTGAAGTTGGAATAGAATGAGTTTTTTGACTGACATAGGACGGTACAAATGTGAATTAAGATAAAAGTTAACAGTCAGCAGGGGAATTGAAGGGTCTACTTTGGACTCACATGTAAAATGAGGTGCAAACAAAGAAATGTTGTACTTACTCTGTCCAACAGTGGTAACATCAACAGTTACAAAGTGAAAAGCAAATCTCAGTCCTGGGTATGGATATGGATCAACAGGAAGGGGAGTGTGTTTACCCTTAGCCTGTTGATTAGGCTGTTGTGATGCACTGGTATCATTTCCAGCAATAAAGTTCCCAACCTTCTTCCTATCAGAGAAAAAATATGACAGTAAAATGCCATCTAGTAGACTGAAGGATGGTGCCTACTGAATAAGGAAGTATTTTTGCACGGTTTATGTGCAAATACGTTCTGCGCATCTTGTGATACTCAGGTTTCCTATGGGCCTGGCATAGTAAATCGAACGTTCGAAAATCGAACTCAATCGAACTCAATCGAACCCAATCCGTGGATTGAGTTCGATTGAGTTCAGCAATCGAACGAAATCGAACACCAGACTTTCAGTGAGTTCGATTTCCAAACAAATCGAATTCAATCGAACTCAATCGAACTCAATCGAACTCAATCCATCTGATTGAGTTCGATTGAATTCGGAAACCGAACTCAATCGAACACAATTTAATTGATGGAGACATTGATACCACCTCCTTTTCGCGAGCGACCTTTAGGGTCATCAAATGGTGGCCCCGGCACAGACTCTGCTAAAGGTGAAAAGAATGCATAAGTTTTACTTCCCCTGTTTTTCATAACGGCTGCAGAATATTAACTACTTGAGGCAAATTAATACATTCCCGATTTATTTCGGTTGGATCTGGTCCCGAATCTATTGAATCCCTTACGAACAGCATTTACAGGCCACAGGGAAGCAACCAGTTCCGTTGACCGTCCGCGCTCGTTTGCAATTCGGAATGCACGGCTTTTCTTGCCTATTTTCTTTAAAACCTTGAAAACTTCGCCATCCTTGACGTCAAAGCGGCATTCCTGGTAGCCTTTTTACTACGCATTTGAAGCTTACAATCCACAGCGTATCTTAAGCCATTTCTACGTAATTTCTTCGTTTACGAAAAACACGTGCGCTACACTCCGGACTGAGCTGACTCCGAGCTTCCAAGAACTGGTTAGGGACTTTCAAAGCCTGTTTTACACAAATCATAAGTTCGAAAATCGAACGTTCGATTGGGTTCGATTGATTTTTTTTCTTTTCGGTGAGTTCGATTTCGTTCGATTGCCAAACTCAATCGAACTCAATCCACGGATTTAGTTCGATTGAGTTCGATTGAGTTCGATTGAAATTTAGTTCGATTGGGTTCGATTTACTATGCCGGATATGGGTGGGAGCTACTAATACTGGGATTTTTATCAAAGCTTAAACACGTTTAAAAGCTGTTTCGTTAAACACAGTTTAAACTTGTTTCCTTCATAAAAACTGCTTTCAGATTTTTGTCAACTACAGATTTAGCACAAATGAAAGTTTACTTGAATCCTATGTTAAAGCCAATGAGTGAGTGAGTGAGTGAGTGAGCGAGCGAGCGAGCAAGTGGCTGACATGCATATGTGTCTGATCCAAGCCCACTCAAAAAACTCATGAAATCATTCAGCACTTGCTTTAACTGTCGTTATATACAGCTGCTAAAATGCAAATTGAAAGTAGCCATTGACTCGATGATCCATAAGGTAATATTACAGAATATTAAGATAGACTGTCAACTGTAGCCAGTGAAGGAGTGTGATGGGAAGTTATTCTTATCCATGGTTGCTAAAAAGCAAATTGAATATAAAAGCAGACACAGGCGAAATGAATTAAGAGGAATGTTTTGATTTTCAGGTAAAATTAAGCTAAGTAAAGACAACGCATAAAACAAAACGTCGACGATCAACAGAGCGGTGAAAAACAAAATTTTCGATGAAAACGAAGTCGCTTAAATACACCGATGGAAGGAGAATAACCATTTCTGTTAACTTGATAAGCTTATCTGCGTTATGTCGTACCTTAAAGAGTCCATCTTAGCTCACCATTTGGGAAAGTTGATTGAGCCAAACGCCCAATTCCAAGAACCCATATCTGGCAGAATTCTGACAGGCCCATTTCCGAAAAGCAGGCGAGAAGCATGGGGACTAACATCTGTTCCAGTTTCCTGCTCGATTTTCTCCATCCTCGGAGAGTGGGGCGAGGAAAAAGTCGATATGGGCAGGAAAAATGGTTGGTTCAAATGGTTCATTTATTTCACACTATTTACACAACATTAACATAGAAAGAAAAGTACTACAACAGACTTTTCTTCGTCGAAGTGTTTCCCGCCCGCTTCGATTTTTCCCTCGTTCCCACTATCTGCCATCTGCCACTATCGGGCATGGTATAAATACATTTGGCGCGAAAATAAGCTCAGATATTTGTCCGCGGAGATTATCTGCTCCGAGAAGCGAGCTGTTTTCCGAGAGCGAAGCTCGAGGAAAACTGTGAGCTTCGAAGAACAGATAATGTCCAAGGACAAATATCTGAGCATATTTTTAAAGCCAAATGGAGGCTATTGTGGTTATTATCCTTCAAATATTTTTCGCAACATGTAGCAACGAGCTTGAGTATTTGAACATTTCGTTTAAGAACAGTTTACCGTCAAAAACGTTTAGAGCGTATTGTTGTTTTCTGATACTGCTTTATCGACCAGCAGGTTTATCTCTCCTTCTGTCACAAAAGCAAACAGTTCCCCCATCTTGACATTAATTTTTATTGTAAACAAGACGCGCCTTGAAGTTTTTGAAATTGGGGAATATCACTTGGGGAATATCATTGGATATTCCCCAGTTTTAGCTGGGGTATATTCGGTCACGTGAGGCGTTTAGACCAATCGCGCGCGAGCGAAAATATTTGATGGATTATAATGGCTCATATACCATGGCCGCTAAACCAATCAAATCTCTGGAATTGCATTACACAATGATCAAGTTTTAAATAAATAGTGATAGCTAATAGATAAACAGGTCGATAGTTAATGAATATTAAGACGATATATGTACCAACGAATTATCGAAATTAAATCGGTATACGTATTAAAAAGGTTGAGTAACGTTCGGGGCACTCCCGCTTCATTTGTTTGGTTTATATATTGGAAGATAACAGTGCGACGCGCCTTACCGTGGCCAACCAACAAACATTTTTTACAAGTTAGCCAATCAGGATATCTTCCTCCTTGTTCATAAAATACAAAGCGACATGTTTTCAATAATTCGTGGTTGCGTCACTTGCCTGTTGGACTTTGCAAGGAGGCGTGACCGTTAATCAAATTCGCGTATCCTGACTGGCTAACTTGCATTGTAAAAAAAAAGTTTGTTGAGTGGCTACAGTAAGGCGCGTCGCACTTTAACTACAATAGAGACCTTTAGATTCTAGTACGAGTACGGGTACGACTACGAGTTTCTCCAATAAACAAAGAGCGCGCGCGCGTGAACCAGTGTCATTTTGGCGGGAAAACGTGAGAGCTGTCGTCATTTTACCACGAGTTTTTGTGAGAACATCGTAGTGGCGAAAACGAGTCCTCGAACGTAGGTGATCTCGTCTTTTTGGAATTACGAAAGGACTTCACTATCATCATTCAAACCAACTGCGTCAAGTTCGTCGTTCGTAAAGAGTGAAATGAAACTTGCTGTGATATATCTGTTCTTAGTACTTCGCTAAAAACTCGAAGTCAAATCTCGCAGTCGTACTCGTACTCGTACTAGAATCTAAAGGTCTCTATTAATAGAACACTTTATCAGACGTGACAATCAAGTATTTCATCCAAAAGAGGGAGGCCAGCCAAAGGAAACGGCAAATTGCAGTTCTTTATACAAACATCGGAAAGTTATATACTGTCAAGTTACATAACAGTCACTGTAAAATTTCGATTCTTCAGAAAACTCACAGCAAGCCTGAATCTATAATTCCAGACGTCAGCTTCGAATTGGCAACCCGCGGTAAAAATAAGTCGTAACAAAATTCCGATAAGAAACACAAGAGCTACTTTAAAAAAATTCCCAGCTAGCACTTATTTCTCTGACGAACAGATTTTGAAGGAAACAAATTTATTGAGTGCCCCTGTATATTTCTTACACGAGCCAGTAATATAATCTTAAATAATCTTAAAAAGTTATCGAGAAAATGTTATCAAACAAGGAAGAAGGCCTTTTCTCCATATCCCTACAAGCCAGAAGCGGAGCGAAGTTTGTCACGTAATCAAACGTTTTCGTTTTCGTTTTTTAGTCGAAAAGTACAGCTACTAAATGTACTGCCCTGGTATTGCCCTGTGTGTCAGTTAAAAGCAGGACAAAAGTCAAAATATACTATTAACCAAGAGACCCCTTTATCCTCTCTTGGAATTAACCCCATATATTTCAAAGTGCTGAAGACTACATTGTGATCTGTGAATGGTTAGCAACAAGAGGATCTACTAAGAAATATTCAAGGGTTAAGTTTATTGGTAAACAAATGTAATGGGCTAGTGTATAAATAATAATTTATTTATTTATTTATTCATTAGAGATCTGAGGTAAAAAAAAGTAAAGGTCACCGTTAATAAACGTGATGCAGCGTTTGGTAAACCAAATCTGATAAAAACTCGAAAGGAAATCTTTCAAATAGTGTTTGCTATCAAACGGCTGGCAATTTTCCACAGATGCGAGAACAGTGACACACTCAAGTGAAATCCGCTCTAAGATCATATCAGCAATTGGTTAGCAGACTTTACACATATACGAATACAGCGCATATCTTAGTGAACACCCAGAGAGAAAATGTTGTGTTCCTGTGCTCCAAGATCGTTTTGTTTCCTTTTAAAGATATCTTTGTCAGTAAGCTAATACAGATTAAACTGTTGGGATGCTTTTGCCGAAAATTTAAACTGCAGAAAGTTTAAGGAAACGGAATTTTATTGACCGAATTTACTAGCTAATGTTGGTTTTATGATTATGCTATAGCATTTTCTCTTTCCTCGCATTTTCAACAACCCATTCACCCAATCGAAAACGCCGAAAGGAAATATTTTTTCGGTGTTACGAAATTTTTCCTTTTGAGCATAAGTATTGATTTCGCGCTATATAAGTATTATATTGTTTTTGTTATTTTTTATACGACGGTATCATGCTACCGAAAGAAACCGTAGGGTGCCCCTAAAGTCACGTAACTTCCCGTTGGAAGCTCGAAGTGTTCCGTTATCGCGGAATATCAAACGGACTTGCGAGGCCAGAAGGTCTGGCCTCCCCACCACGCAGGAACCAGCTCCAGAATGTTATCTTCACACCACAGATGTTCACTCTTAGCCTTTTCCTGTTCCTTACACATAAAAAAGAAAGAATACGCGTTTCTTATTCAGTGTCGTACTTGGACATCTCAGTTTCACGCGTATTTTACTTCCAGTTGAAGAGCAAGACTCACCGTGGGCGCGATGGATCACTCCAAGATCTTTCTTGTTCTATTCTGTTTAGCTACTGCTTGTGTCACCTTGAGTGAGTCGTGGGGAGCGCGTTACGGGCCAGCGGGGAAACGTGAGTAACGCATCACTCTTTCATTCAGTATGTTAAAAGCTGTTTGTTTTGATAATCTTGTTTTCACCTTACCCACCTTTAAGTTTCTTTCAGAGAAACTTTGGTTTAAGTAATCCAAAGTTTGATGGTTCAAAATTCCCTTTGTTGCTGCTTTTCTCCAAACCAGGTGGATCAAACTTTAGAGCTTGTGAATGAGATCTCGATTCAAATTAATTAAAAGCTACTGAGCATGCACAGCACTTTCCTTTGCGATGTAAAACTACGTTGGTCCTAAGCTTTGGACTTTGAATGAAATCCAAACGTTCCACCGTTCAAATGAAAGTCGTCGAGTTCTTCTTTTCTTTCCTTTACCACCTTTTGCTTTCATTAATTCTCCACACAATTATATTTTGGCATTTTGCAGTTTTTTTCCCTTGCTTTACCGCGACATACGTTCCACAGTCTCCTCGATTGTGATTATTTACGACTTATTTACTTCTGAAAGTCCTCGCCTGCTGTTTAGCATCACATCAACTTCCTTCTTCTTCGCATCTACCTCCCATGTTTGTATCATGTATGTAAGTACGCGCGCTGGTTTCTATTTAACAATTAGATTACGAGCTCGAGATTTCTATCGCGCGATAGCTGATGAGGGCGCAGCCCGAATCAGCTATCGCGCATAGAAATCGAGATGGAATAATCTGATTGTTTTAGTACAAATCTACTTGTCGTTCAAAACTTAACAAGTAAATTATCCAAATCCTCCCCACAGACACTTCGAAAACGCGAAGAAGCGGGCTGAATTTTGTTGACAACCGCTACTCACTATATCTATCACAGAATTGATAGTGGGTAGCGTAGCCAATCAGAGAACGGCATTCGTAATAGAACGGTAGTAGATTTATACTTAATTCCGTATATAAACATAAGCGTCCCTCGCAAACGCCTCTCGGAAACGTTCGTTTGGCTTCTCACGCAATCGTTGGCCTTCCTAAGAGCGCATGCGAGGGAGTGCTCTAGAAACATGAGTGCTCGGTGGTTTGGGATATTGACGAGAAGCTGTTTTGAAAACACTGCTTAACATAATCGAGTGCCCCCATGATAATTGAAACAAAGTACTCCTAATAAGCTTATGTGTGATTAAGGGTGATTTTATTGAATCCGGGATGGAAAAACGTGTTTTAAATTCGAGTTTCTTTACATTTGGGTAGATCTGAAATAGGAAATGGATTTGAGACGCGATGTCTGAAAAAAGGGACAACAAATATGTGTCTAAAATAGGATCAGTCTTTCAAAAATAGGCAACACACCCCCACTAGATATTCCGACAAGAATCGCTCCCCAGCTAGGCATATATTGAACGTATTTCCGTCAATCTTTTGAAGGCGGTTACAAAGTGCCAGCCGAAGACTATTACCCAGAGATGTCCGATGCTGCTGGGAGAATGAAGCCAAGACGATACCGTATCGGCGAACAAGATAGCCCGGCGCAGAAGCAATAAATGAACTTGTAAAGTTTTAATAACTGATAAGTAAATATCTCATTCAAAACTTGTCACATGGTGATTCAACTTAACGGATTCAGTATTAAAAAAGTAATCGCTTCACTGATGTCGCTAGCTTGAGAACGTTCCCCGTTTATTTCTTTGTTCTTTGGTCATTCTTGAGCGCTTGTCATTTGTATGGAAAAACCGGTGAGAATTTTCCGCCAAATGGAAACAATACAATTCTCGTGCGCTTTCCATTTGTATGGCAAAAACAGTTGTTCCGTCGGGGAAGCAAATGAAACGGTTCTTTCCATTGGCAATTGTAGGAATAAACCGCGTATCTGACCAAAGAGCATGATATACTTCGGTCATTTCTGAAAAAAACGAGAAAAGAGGAATACGTCTGAAGGTATTCCTTTTTTTCCCAAAAAATGTTTGAGTGGGAAGGACTGTTCCATTTGTTGACCTACCAGAACGACTGGTGTTTCTATTGAAAACAGTTGTCAAAAGGAAAGCGCTCCTTACTACCATTCATATGTTGTACATTGTCATTCCAGAAGAGAACAAAAAAAGCGCACTGAATTAAATTGTAAAAAAAATTAAGGTGGCTCTAAACCCCTCCCTAGCTACAATTTCTTTGAACTCTTTGCAAAAAATAAGAAACAAAGTCAAAAAATAAGTAATTGTAATAATACTGACAGAGAAACAACGACAACATGATATTAAATGTGAATAAGGGAGAAACGAAGACTCGGAAAAAATCCGAGTCCCAGATGGGATTTGATGGGTTCAAATCCCATCTGGGACTCGGATTTTTTCCGAGTCTTCGTTTCTCCCTAATTCACATTTAATAGTAATAATACCTGTTTCGTCGAGGCAACCCAGCCGTTTACTACAGACAAAGAATGTCGACCCACTACTGTATCGTGTTTTTTTTTCCGCTACAAATTCTACTCCAAGGTTAATCATACGCAATCGAGACGACTTTTGCGCCGAATTTACAGAAAGGAAAGCAAGGATACGTGCAAAATTTTTATTATGAATATTAGTTTTCATGCTTATGCAAACAAAACTAATTATCATATCAAAAGCTTTGCACTTAGCCTCGCTTTTGTAAAAAATTGGAAATATCGCAAGTTAGTTCAAAGAACGCAAATTTAATTTTTAGGTTACGTTTTTTAGGGCATCGTCGTCCTTGTTGCTTAAAGACCCTTTATCCTGGACGACGCAACGATGGAACAGCATTCCATTCAGAGGAGGAAGGGTCGGGGTGTGGGTAGTACTAATCTTATGTATTTCATGCTATTCAATCCAGACTCAAATGTCGCTCTCGTAGGCAACCTGCTGCTTGCGTGCGATTTACAACCCAAAAGAAAAGAATTGCCTCTGAAATGTGTCCTACAATAATAATAATAATAATAATAATAATAATAATAATAATAATAATAATAATAATAATAATAATAATAATAGTGATAATGATGATGACGATGATGATGATGATGATGATGATAATGATGATGATGATGATGATGATGATGATGACAATCTTTATACAGGGAGCCCACATCATGAAAGTGATATTCAGTGGGGCCCTGTAGATTGAGAAAAAAAACACTACTAATGCTTTAAAAGATCACAAATGCTTTAAAATTACAAATATTTTAAACCTCGTCAACAAACAAAGAGAAAAAACAATTATAAGAGAGGAATAGTCCACAAAGAAGGAAACTATATGCAAGTTTAACTTTTATTTGCTTTTTCTTTGGACAGCGTCACTATACCAGACAGAATAGTTAAATCAGGGAAACTCAGCGATTCATTTCGGTGGTTATCTGTTCGGAAAGACTTTCTCGCCTCAGGAATTAGGATGTAGTTGTAAAGAAAAACTAAAATTTCACTCTTTAAAAAAAGTCTGGTTCAAAGCTTTAGAATCCCACATCCAAAGCGCGCTCGTGAAAAAATTCTTACTTATAAAATCTTTTGAGGGTCGTCAGCCTGAAGAATGATCACAAATAATAATTTAGGATTACAAAAAAAATAAGGCAATTTTCTCTCTTAGTATAAAAGCAATAATTATTACACCCCCTCCCTTCCCCCATTTTAATGTTATATCCAGAATCTGGCCCTTACGCTGGTATCAATCCTTCTCTCTTCTCAAACGAAAAGTTAAGTTGTCTCAGGGAAAGAGCTGAGCAGCGGACGACAGGTCTGTTAATTAAAGCACTCTTGTTTAGATGGATTCTGCTTGCTCTGAAAGTAGCCTTTATTCAGGCTCTGTTTTCGTTTCACTATTAAAACACTCCGGGATATCGCAGGTTATCTCCAAACTGTCAGACTCCGAGCATTCTCTTTCTTCTCTTAATTCCTGTAACGTGTAATGGATCTAGCGAGCGGCGAAGCCGCGAGAAACGAAGTCGCGGAGGGAATGCTTGCTCGTTCACATTTTACCGTCACTTGTCGCGCGATCTGAGAAAAAAAGTACGGCTACTCGCGGTCTACAAGCTGTCCACACATAGCAGACTGGGATCAGTGTCAGATCAATCTAACAGTCTTAACTGAGTGAAATAATGAATTATATGATAGTGGATTCGCTGCTTAAATTTGTTTGCCTGAGAAGGAAGAAGAAGAAGCAAAAACCCTTGTTACTAAGGGCCAGCAACTATAGGTTAATTAACATGTGCCATAATTATTTTCTCAATTTACTTAAGGATGCATTCTCGACTCCAGAGCTCTTCCCTTTTGCGCATGACTGACGGCGGGAAGGCGTATGACGTAGTCAAAGCCGAGCGACTCTGGGGTCGAGAATGTTAAGGTTGTGCCTACTTTTGTTACTGCGCATACGTTCTGCGCCTCTCGAGATACTTGGGTTTCGTATGAGTGGTGCCTACTATTACAGGGGTATTTTTGCACGGTTTAAAACTATGCGGAAAAAACAGAACTTAGCAAGTGCTCTTGGTATCCAAAAAGAAAATTGGGGGTAACGATGCATTTTTCAGAGATAATAAAGTTTCGATTTGGAAAAAAATTCCATATATTGCTTTGTCAGTATTTTACAGCTTTTTGAATTATTGTTGCTTAAAATTGTTGCTAAAAAATGCGTGGTTACACCAAATTTTCTTTTTGGATTCCAATACCCCTTGCTAAGATCTACGTTCCCTGTATAGTCAAAAACCACACAATTTAAATACTTCCTTATTAGTAGGTAAAGGTAACGTCGCACAAGAGCCTAAGTGGCCAACACGGCCGGAGCTTAGCCCGGTTTCTGTAGCATGAAGCAACTAGGAGTATTGCTACTCCCCTCTGGATGGGATGCTAGTCACAGGGTTACCCCCAGCAGTATGTCACCGGTACCCATTTATACACCTGGGTGAAGAGAGACAATGTGAGGCAAAGTTTCTTGTCTAAGGAAACAACACAGCAATGAAGAGACCAACCTGGCCTCAAACCAACGACCCTCAGATCCTCCGACCGTCCGATCGAAAGTCCGACACGCTAACCACTACACCACCGCACCTCCACTCTTATAAGTAGGCACCGTCCTTAATTTACTGAATTTATTTGATTAATGGGAGCCTTCTCAGCTTACCCTTCAAGCCACTATACTGACTAACATCTAGTTTCTCATTAAAAGATCACTACTTGTAATCAAACATACAGGTTATGAGAATAACGGAAATGATCACAAAGATGACATATTCTTCATTAAAAAAAAGACAAATTCTCCCTACTAGTACCATAAGAAAATTATCATGAACAGTAAAGAAAATATCCATGTTGATATTGGGGCTTAATAGTTTTTGTAGGGTTTTTGATAAAATCACCGTGGATAAATAAAGTTTTCCATCCATCCACTCATTCAAGAAACATTAAAGCAATGATCACCAGTTCTTGAATGTCTTATTATTTTCAAACTATAGGTGGTTTGCATTGCCGCCATGTTGGTGTAAAAAACAAAAGACAATTTGCTCACATAGTTTGCTTGCATAAAAACGGCAGTTAACTCCCAGAGGAGAAAAATCTTATTGAGTGTCACCAACATGGCCGCCATGACGTCACATGCAAACCATCAACATACTAATTATTAGTACCAGTGAGAAGAATACATACACTTTTATAATACTGGTTCTTGTTTTTTTTGTTTTGTTTTAAAAACTCTAAAATCAAGTCTTTATTCAATATAACGTCAATAATTTTAATAACTAGCCTATGCGCCTGTGAAGAGTAAATTATGCTGTGATTATAGCTAATGAAATGCTTAGAAAACTGAATTGCTCAACAGTAATAAGTAGAGCAAATCGATGAAAATATGATCTCTAAGAGTGTAGTTTTTGAAACACTTATAATATCATTTAAAGTTTAGATTTCCTCATCCTGGATGGCCTAGGTTCCCATATTTCAATCCCTCTCTTATTTGTCACTATCATCACAGAGGCAGTTTTACTTTCATCTTCAATCAACTCAACAATGCCATTGGCAACTAACTCAGGCCTATAGAGTAAAAAAGAAAGGAGAAAAAAGACAAGAAATCAACATAGAGGAATTGCAGCAGCAGAAAGACGGCAGTCAGGTATCAATATTTATTTAAAATAGCAGTCACACTGTACCCTTTGTGAATGGGCCAGTTTCTCCTCAGTGGAGTAATAAGCCCAACAAACACAATGTGATCACTGAAACAAGCTAGTTAGAGTACTTCAGCTTTGTACTGGGACTTTGCAACAGCCGTGAACAACTACCGAAAAGAGCTGTGTCTGTTTTGTTGAAACATGCATTAATAATTTATAATAAGGCCAATGAATCTCAGAGAAATACGTAGTGTCTGGTGGAGAAACCACTATTTGCAGGGTAGGTTTTTAATGCAGGTGTTTTGTTCAGACTGGCTTTTTAAAGCCAGTGGGTACAAGTACCTGGGTCACAGCTTGTAATAAAACCCCTGCAACATAATACTTCATTTCAAATTAAAAATTAAATAATATGCTTCGCATGACTAGTTACCTGATCAACCCTTGCTTGATGTGGGTGTAAAATCCTGGGTTTTCTCTTTTAAGCAATTCACCAAGTTTTGTTGCCGCATTGGAGCCCATCTGCGTCTCTGTGAAGGAAGGACATATACAGTTTACCCGGATTCCTTCTTTTTCTTTGAGATCCTACAAATGAAGTATAAAGATTTAACTGAAAACAAGAATGAATGAATGAATGAATGAATGAATGAATGAATGAATGAATGAATGAATGAATGAATGAATGAATGAAAAAACAAACTTTATTAAGTTAACATGTCTAAAAATATCTAGCAGAGGGAGATCCCTCTGCTAACAGAGGGAGATCCCTCCGCTAATAGGAGACATCTAACTAACAATTAAGTGACTATGAGATGACTATGGTATGTAAAAAGTACATGTAAAAAAATCAAATAAATATCTGTAAATAAATAGACACTAAAATTAATAGACAATGTCTGTCCAATAATATACATGTGCCGATTGAAACCTAATAATATTAATAAATATAGTCCAGCAGAAGAGCGGTGTCTGAATCAGTCTGGTATGGCAGTTAAAATTCAATTTGGTGTACAGCAAGAGTCAACGAGGTCTACCACATCATGCAACAATAATTATTAATTGGAGCAGGAATTTGATTTATATCCTGCTCCTCTCATGTGCTAAGTTACTTAAAACCTAAAGCACTTAAGGACCAGTTGCGGTTTAATGGCACTATATAAATAAATATTATTTGTTATTATTATTATTTATTATTATTATTTATTTATTATTATTTTTATTTGTTATTGTTATTATTATTATTATTATTATTAAATAATAATAATAATAATAATAATAATAATAATAATAATAATAATAATAATATTATTATTATTATTATTATTATTATTATTATTATACAAAGGCATTGAGATTGGTGCAAAACCCTATAGGGTGACAAGTCACACATGAAGTTTTGACTGTGAAAAAAGGCCCGGTTCTGCAGACGCCATACTTCACATTCAATGAATTAAGTTCATCCCCATCCCCATTTACTGGTAATTAACTTACCTTTGAGCTCTGGGTTAGCCCCAGAACAGCACATTTTGTGGCAGTATAAATGGGTGCTTTTGGGAAAGGAAAAAGAGCTAAAAGAAACAAAAACAAGCTGATAAAATCAAAAGTAGTAACTACGTTTAACAAGCCAATTTTATAATAGGGCTTAGTAAAAGACTTGGAGCAAGCTTGCGGTTGGTGTGGTGTGGTGTGGCATTAGCATTTATTTGCATACAGTTTGGTGTGCTGATGGTAATCATTTTGGTGCTTGCCGTTATTGCGCCACTGTTTTGAGCCTAGTTTCAGGACCATAGGCGGTAGCATGACCAGCAGTATCCTTGTGTGGCTTATGCATGCGCCTTCTCCACGCTTGGAATTTTAATTACTCTGCTCAGCATTTGTGGCATCTTTGGTATCTGGCATTTTTTAGGCTTTTCTTTCCCTCTCTAGCTCCCCTCCCTGTAGCTTTAGTTTTTGTGTTTGTACAGGGTTAGGGTTTGGTTTAGGGTTGGGTTAGTTCTGTGACTATTGTTTATTTAGTAATTTTTTCCACTGAACTTTAAGTCTCAGTGTGACAGGTGCTAGGGTAGGGTCTGGGTTTGGTGGGTGGGGCTCATGGCTGGGTTACAGGTAGGGCAGGCTTTTGGGATGTTCTACTGCCCTGGGTGTGGGTTGGCGGTACCAGCCCCATGGCTCCTGGCCACTTTTCTTGGGGACAGTTCTTTTTAGAAGCAAATAAGGAAGCATGCTACGGTTGTCTTGGCTGGAGTTCAAAGGCTTCTCCCACTTATGATAGAAAGTTTGCAGATTTTGAAATCTTGTTGAAAGACAATACATGCACTGAAAATTGTTTTTTGGACTCCTAGTTACTTTTCAATAATTTTGAAGCTTAATTTAATCTGTACACATGGCAATCATGACAATGAAAGAAGAATGCATAGCATATAAGTAGTTATTATTATTATTATTATTATTATTATTATTATTATTATTATTATTATTATTATTATTATTATTATTATTATTATTATATACATGTAGGTCTGGACAATTACTGTGACTTGAGTTTTTGAAGAGTCAGATAGAGAATAGTGAACAATCACAGGACCAGGAAACTTTAATACATGAAGAGGCTAATTAGGCTGCTACACATCTGTACCCAATCTTAAAGCACCTTCACTCAGCAGACAGAAGTTGACAAACTTGAGTTGGCAAACTTCTGTTTCACATGTAAAACGTTCACAAAAGTAAAAACGTACCAACATAGCATCTCAAACAAGCAACATGTTGCAGATAGCACCCTACAAGCTAACTCTAGACCTAAGAGATCTGAGGGTTGCTGAGTGAGGTCTGCTGGTTGATCAGAAAATCCTTAGAAAACAAGGACTTGAACCAGGTTTGTGAGCCTGCAAGAGTGGGCTCCCCCATCAAACCCATGTTTTTGCAAAAACCGCTGGGCACAAGATCTGGTTTTGCAGGTGCTTAATTTATATATTAAGGTCTTCGGTTGTTCAACATTAAATCATTATAATAATTTAATTACTGTAATGCTGAAGAACCAATACACAAATAAAAATTAATGCATTCGCATATAAAAGTAAATAAAAACTGAATTAAGTAACATGTAAGTAGCTTAATAAATATTAGCAGTAAAATGCTATTTTAAATTATAAAATAAATGTTGTCATGTCCCAGAACTTCATACCCGGTCATGGATTGCACTGACAAAATGCATTTACTTTTTCTTTTAGCAAATAAATTGATAAATGAATATGTTGAAGCTGAATCCACATAGTGGTTCTCCCATAGATTAAACTTAGGAAATATTTGGTAATGTTGATTTTCATGGAGGGTACCCATGGAAAACCCCTCGGAATAAGGACAAGAGCCAACAAACTCAACCCACATGACGTGAATGTGGGCTTCAATCCTAGGCCACAAAGATGGAAAGGTGGGTGCTCTATGGACAGCACCAACCCTGGCCTATTAGCTAGGCCAGTCTGGTATCTGATTGAAAATTTTATTTTAGTATTACATACCTGCCATGGACGCCACATTGACAATAACTCCTCCTTTTCCACCATGAGAGTGGCCCATGTGGAGGATGCCAAGAAACTGACCAAGAATCACACCTTTCTGTAAGAAAAGACAAAAAAATGTGGAACAAAATAATAATTAATTGCTAAATGACTAAAAATTATTGAAGGGCTGAGAGCACACCATTAGAATAATAATTATAGAATTTTTAATAGAATTTTTGGGCCGAATTTTCGTTGCACTCAAACATGTTGACCTTTTGTATGTTAATTTTCAGATTAATTTCACTTGTTTACATTAGACTCGGTGTTTGAGAATTTCCAGTCCATACAGATATTGAGTCAGTCAAAAAAAAAAAAAAAAGAAAAGGAAAGAAAGATGTGGAACTTGTAACAGAATATTTGGAGTAAAAGACAAACACAGAGCAATATTTGTTGATTGAATTGAAGGTCGCAGGTAAAAATTCATACACTCTTGTCGTGAGTGAAATGACAAATTGACCTAAAATTTCATTTAAAAGATGTTATGCTGTCAGCCCTTTAAAAAAATAATTATAATTATGCACACATCCCATATGGGGACCTGGGACACCAATGCGCACAGGATCTGAGTTCAGGATAATGGAAAATTAATTTCTTCCAGTTCTGGCAAAAATCTTTCATGAAAATATTAATGCTTGTGGAGTAAAGGTCAGCTTAACAAAGACACAGGGTCAGATGTGAATTGGATAGCAATAATTATTATTGTCAGAAAACCATGTTTTAGACTAAAAACATCAAGTGACTTTAAACTAGAAAGAGTGATTGAAATACTTATTGTATTTACCAAATTCACGTCGACTACTTTTTCCCAAACTTCCTGTTCAATTACTGGAGCTATACCAGCATTGTTGCAAACAATGCTTATCTGACCAAATGCATCCTTTGTCTTCTGGAATGAAGCTGTGCAAGAAACATGATAATTATTTTATTAATTTTATTTTATAGTCACAAATTAAGACATAATTATTTTGAATATTTTTTAAACATTTTTTATTATAGAAAATTCCACATATATATACATTATTAATAATTATTACATACATACTTACACTTACATGTACGTACACTTAATTGAAGACAGTAAGCTGAATACACCAAGAAAAAAAACATAACAATCAATGAATACAAAGGAAAAAGAAAAAGGAAAAAATCTTACAATAATTAGGTGATAAGAACAACCTGTTTAATGTATTAAAAAGTGGTTAAGAAAAAAAGCTGAGTAGCTTTCCCCACTTTTTTAAGTGCAAAGTCCTCTCTCCCTCGCAATATGGAGCTCTATAATATAGATACGTCCTGTCCTGGCTACGAAACCGCCAAGAGAGGGAAGACTACCATCACATGTACATTTCCTTATGTACCTGTAGATAATATTTCCCTAATAACAGTATGTGACTAAACAAGAAATAATCCTCTTCTATGCCGAGCTTACCAAAGATTACATCAGTTAGATTCAATGTTGCATCATGTGCATAATTCCTCTTGCAAGTCAACTCCAGGTGTATGTAAAATTTACACTGGCAAAATTGCTCCCAGTGTACCTCACAAAAATAATAATGTCCACGCACGTTTATTATCTAAAACCATCGAATAACATACATGTATTCACTTAAGTCTCATTACAATAAGTACCTTTCATTTGGGAGTTTGATGTAACATCACAGGCCATAAACAACACACGTCCGGGCCCGTACTCTTTTTCCAGTCTGTCTTTGAGTTTAAAGCCCTTTTCTCTATCTACATCTAACATTGAAACCTGCGTAAACAGTTACGAAACATTAAAAGTAAATATGGATTATACCAGCCAACAAGGATTTAAAACTCACTTAGGTGTATATAAAGCGAAATCTTTGTTGTCTTTATTCCTGTGCAAACTGCAAATTATGCAAAGCCCTTTGCAAGCCACTCCATTTATAAAAAAATATCATGACATGGCATGACAATTTACAAATGAAATTACTGTTATGAATGCAGGCCCTATATACAAATAATATCATATGCTAAAAAATCAATAAACTATAACTAAAATTTACGATATCCTCTATTCAATTCTTAGGAAAGAGACAATTTTGTCAGGTTTCAGAGAGGAATTGGATAATAATGTCAGCTACTCCTCCACTGTTTCCTCAAACACAAAGATTACCCTTAGTTATGAAAGAACATATTGTGTAAAGGGCAAAAGGGGGATTGTTCATACTTTTAAGTAAATAATTTATATAAGAGGCAAAATTACTGATACTTTGTCAACATAACAAAAGAAGACAAGATTTAACAAAATGACCCAAGGACTAATTTAGTTCACTGATTGTAGTTTTTAAACAATTATACGTCAAAGTTATCCACAAATGACCAATTAATGGCGGCAGATAGGTAACAGTGGCCAGTGTGGGAATCAGGAGGAAAATGTGATGGGAAAAGGTAGAAAAACTAAATTTGGCAAACAACCTGGAAAAGTAAGAGCAAGAGTAATAACCATCAAGGAGCTGACATGGAGTGGCGGTTATGGGCAATTTCCATCACGCCTTCCCCATTTCCCAGTGTATTTTGGGGGCAAGCAAACACTCAGTATTTACTTTGTAGAGTGCCTCAAGTGCAACCATCTTGAATCATTCCAGCTCCCTATGTTTGGAAATCCAAGAATTGGTGACCCAATGCAGGAATAGCTGTTAATCCTGGGGAGGTGGGGGGGGGGGGGGTGTTACTCAGTGAATTTTTGGGTGGGGGGGTGCCACTGGGACTCGGAAACCCTCCCCCTATATATACACTACCAGACAATATTCAGCCGCATTTTACCACTCTATTTTAGACTACACACCCAAAACAGCTACCCTATCCTAGACTCGAGTCTTAATTTTTATTCCTGGGGGCGGGAATCTTGTTCCAGACTAAAACTCTATCCTAGACTAAATCCAATCAACTTCAATTTCGTGGCTGATAGTCGCTGACAGTATAAAACTAATCTACTACAACTGCAGCTCTATATATAAGCTTAAGCTTCAATAAGTTATGTGAACGCAGCCATGTTTAGCTAAGGCTTATATCTGTTTATAAGTTGTTATAAAACGCTGATCAAGCTTACTTTACCGCCTCTCTTTAGCAAAGCCCTGCAAATCTGCTCCCCGATTCCTTGTGCTCCTCCTGTCACAATGGCCACACTTCCTTGGATCTTCATAGTTCAACGCTGTTTTCTTTACTTACACTCAGATAAAGAAATATAATTTTTGGACGTCGCTCTTCAGCTCTCCTTCGAGCACTGCCGTGCCAAGTGCCACCTCGACCGAGAAAGATTGGAAGTTTGGGTACCATTGTTAGTACCGCATAACCGCGGTAAGACCGCGGCAAAGAACATTTGATTGCTTAGTGACCATCCCGGGTGACCATCCAGTTTACTGCCGTTCGTAGAACTTCTTGAATCCGCTGTGGCTCAGTAGATGGACAGAAAGACAGCCACACTGCAGCCACAATAGACTTGCCCACAAGTAACTTCGAGAAAGAGAAGCGATATGTCCATGTGTGAAAAAGTGTGAACCCCCAATTCGGAACCCTCAGATTTTCGTCACAAATAAAGTGTGCATCTGTTTCAACTTCTCTAACTTTTCAGAAGAAAAAATAATACTATACACACAAAAATAGTTAAACATCTGCGTTTCGAGCCAGGTTAGCTGAAGGCATGGGGGACCCCATGGGGGCATAGTCCGATTGTGAAAAACTAGCGAGCGCGCAAAAATCCCACCCGGGGAGGCGGAGGGGGACTCACGAGGGTAGAGTGCAAGAAGCGAGTGTGAAAGCTGAGTACTTTCCTGAATCAAACTCGTTCCCAGGGTATCTCCTCACCCCGGGAACGAGGTTGCCCCTGAATAAGCTATACAGGTTGTGCGTTTTCCAAATGTAATGGTTTTGGAGCCGTTTTAGCCTGAAAATAGGTAGACACTTTGATTTTGGTCTGACAGTCTAAAAATGAGTATGAATTTAAATGGCCAGGCCTGAAGAAGGGGACCAGAAAATTACACATTTTGGTCCAAGGAGTACCCCCCCCCCCCGGCAGTTGATAGGTGAGAAACAGTAAGAAGGCTGTTAACTGAGATGACTCCACCTGCTAAACTTCGCCTGAGTATAGTATGAATTTTGTTGCAAATAACTTGCCAAAACTGTGGAGAATAAATTATTGCTAACGAAGATGGCTCGGAGCTCCTCACAAGTCGTTTCGAGAAGTCGTAAGATCGTCCGGATTGTGATAAGCACTATTCGTAAAGCCCCAAAAGAGATTGTTATCACTCGAAAGTTCTTACGAATTTATTTCGGCTAATGAGAAGAAGGGACACTGATATGATACAAAGCCGGAAACGCGTGAGAAGAAAAACAGTCAACGGAGAGTAGCCTAAAAACATGCTAATATATAATAAACTCACGACTGAGGCGGAAATGGCTTTAATATTAACTGATAACTGAGAATCCAACACCCCCTTGACAATTTTTACCCAGGTACAGTCGAACGAGTCGCGCAAAAGACCGTGGGCTGCCGTGCATAGCGTTTTGGTACGGCGTTTCCCGTACTCTTCTGGTTGGAATTTCTCTAATCGACGAGAGAAACTACACGTCGTCCAGTCAAAAGAACGTCCTTTCAAGCACCTTGGATTAACGAAATTGTAAAAATGAATTAAAACTAAATGACGTAGTTAGCGTCACCGCGGGCGCGCTAGGCCCGTAAACGCTTCGTATCTAGCTGATGAAGACACCCTCCCCCCCCCCCCCCCCCCACGCCTCCTTTCTGAATAGATATTTCGTGATAAACACCTCAAGATTGTAGTTTGGGTATTGGCCGAGAAAAACATTTTTGATACGCTTGAAAACGTTACTCGTTAACTCAGGCGATGTTTACTCCTGTATCAAAGAGATTTAAATATACATTGATTACAACAACAAAACAACAAAAATACTAAGAGGCATTTCATTTTCAGCGACGGCAATTGATATGAATCCAAGATTTTCATGGACATTAAAACAACTGTGTGGCATAGTAACCCTCTCTCTTTTATTTCGTGGTGGTCACATGGAAAACGCCGTTCTTAAACAACAGGTTACAGAAATGACATTTTCGCGCCATTACATTGCTATTTTTGTTTTATCTTCTCCTTGACTTGCTGCACCTTTATCACTCTAGTCTTGTTTTATCTGATCCGCCAAAGTATTGACTTGTTCATGCCCCGGGCGTTGTCTGATATCCAACTGTTTATTGTTGAAATAACAATCTTCGCGAAATATGACGCATGGGACCTTCAATTTCCTTTTGGCCTAAAACGAGAACAAAAAAAAAAAAAATAAAAAAATAAAAGAGAAATTTAAGACTAAAAGTAATCTCTGTTTTCTCAAAGATAGTAGACCGAGCGAGAAAAGGGGAGACAGTTTTCGCGACTTTCAAAGCGAGTTTAGGTGGTTTATATAACCGGTTGTTGTACTAATCTTTTCCCTACATTCTCCTTATCTACTGGTAAACAACAACAAGAAGCGAGAGTTCTGGGGAGGTGACTGGTTTGAAATTTGAAAGTCTTACTCGAACTCAATCTTGTACTCGTACTCAGATCTTTAGATCCCTATTGACCTGTCAGTCCAATCTTGTTCCTAGGGTTTCTTTAAACCAGCGACACACTTGGCGATTCAGTATACGCCGATCGCGGCGATCGGCGAAACTCGCCAGGCGTGGCCGGTGCAGCGATTGTGATTTTAGCCGATCGCCGCCATCGGCGTGATAAAGTCGCCGATATCTAACATGCCAAATATCGGCGATTAATTCGCCGGCATTCGCCAAATGTGCTTGTTCCCACGACTTTCTACGGTCATCGCCACATCGCCGCGATCGGAGTAAAAAATCGCCAAGTGTGTCCGCATCAATCGGTGGGCGATCAAATTCGCCACGATCGGCGAATAAAATCGCCAGGTGTGTCGCTGGCTTTATCTGCTAGTAAAGAACAAGGAAGAGTGGGAATTCTGGGGGAGGTGACTGGTTTGAAATCTGAAAATCGTACTCATACTCAATCTTGTACTCGTACTCAGATCTAAATGTCCATATTCACTTGTCACACCAACCTTGTTTCTAGAGACTCCCAGTATCTGGTAAGCAACAGGAAAGAGCGAGAATTCAGGGGACGTAAATGGTTTGAAGTTGTACCCAGGTCTAAATGTTCTCAATAACAGGAGAGAAACCGCTCAAATTAAAAAGGTCACTGAAAGGTAGTCGATTCTCACCACAAATTCGCTGCGCTTTCCGCCAGGTTGCCAGTTCCCACCACCTCCGAATGTAAATCCTTCGGTTTTAAGCTGTATAAAAACAGTTAGCACAAAGAAAATAACGTACAACGAAGTAAAAGCGAAATTCTTCATAGCGTGTGTACTGTACGTTTGATTGGGCACACCGCTTCGGAGTCGGTAGTCATCCAAGACAAGTCAGCTCGATGAAAGGGCTGCCTTGAACTCTGAGGCCGCTTATTTTTTTTCCGCGAGGATGGGGCCGAAGAGCTAGAGAAAGGAGAGACGTGCAGCAATCAAGTATATTTCCGTGCAAAGCCACTTCAGATTCACAACAAACTGCACATAAAAGGTGCAATTGAAATTAAAAGATTTAAATTCATATACAGGGAACAAAAAGGTTAGATTACAGAAAGTCGGCCGTCTTATTTCTAGCTTTCAGTATGTAGACTGTCAAGATCCCAAGATTTGGCTTAATTGTAGCGGCTTGTTTGTGAAAAAATCCGACCGGACGAGCGTTTTTCATACCAGTATCAACAATCCATTTGCGGATTATGCTTTAAAAGCTCTATCCCAAAACTCACTAATTAAAATCTTCGAGACCAGAGCGACAAACCGATGAGTGGTGCCTGATTGTATAAAGTCAGTGATCAGTGAGTAATTTCAAGTGCAAAATATACACGGGCGGACTGTTCCGTGAGAAACATAAAAGGATCATTGCAAATAAATGCTTAAAATTTAAAATGCGAGACAATGATTGGTTGTTTAGGACTAAGTTACACTGAGTGTGAGATATGTCATTCGTGGCATGCTTCGTCTGGTCTATCAGTTATACAAAGAGGATATTAATATTTTAGTTTTGTTGAATAAATGAGCTTCACGAGCCTTTCTAACTGAGTCACGTGTGCTGCATATCAGCTCAAGGGGGATTAAGTGAAGGTCGTTGATTGAGTGGCCAGGTTGGTTGAAATGTAGCCTAAAACCGGAGTAGGATTGCTTAGCTGATGGTGCGGTTTATCATCACAAAACTCTCTGGGGAACTTGTTTAGTTGGTTTTGTTGTTTTAGTGAACATTCTCTTTATGTAAGTGTGGGCACTAGTAGTTAGTTGTTTTTCAATTTTTACCCAGGTACAATCGAACCAGTCAAACCCAAACCACGTCCACGCGACCTGAGCGCGTGCGAAAGACCGTGGGCTGCCGTGCATAGCGTTTCGGTACGTAGGCAAGCGACTTTGACTCTTCTGGTTCAAGTTTCTGTATAATCGATAAGAGGAACTAAACGAACATTAATCAGAACATCAATTTCAATCTCCTCAGATAACCGAAATTGTAAAAAATGCATTAAAACAAGTTACGTAATTAGTGTCACCGCTGGCCCACAAACACTTTGTATCTGTTCAACGGCTTCTTTCTAAATAGGTAGATTGTGATAAGTGCGTCTTGTATTTCTGATGCTTGGCCGAGAAATGTCTCAGTAACGTTTTGATACAATCAAGCGGTGTCTTGTTTACTCCTGCATCAAGCAAACGCCCTTCAGTTCTTATGCTTCCTTCAGAAAAAAGTAGTCTTCCACCCCCGATGACAGAAAATTAAATATATTAATAACAACAACAAAACAACATAAATACTGAGAGGCATTTTATATTCAGCGACGACAGAATTAACAACAATTGATATGCTTCCCGGCAAGATTTTCGTGAACATTAAAAAAACTGTTGCATACTGAAACTCTCTTTTTTTATCCACCCCCTGATGGTAACTATGGTAACATAGAAACCCCTTATTTGAACAGCAGGCCAGTAAAAATGACATTTGCGCGCCATTACATTGCTATTTTTGTTTAATTCCTTCGCACAAATGTATCCTGTCCTTGTCAAACTATATCGTCTTGTTGCACCTTTACCACTCTTGTCTTGTTTGATCTGATCTGCCATCTTGGTCAATCTTGGGTGACAGAAAAGTCAAAGTCTTGGCTCGTTGAAAGTGTTGTCTGATATCCAGTTGTTTATTGTTGACACGACAATGTTCGCGAAATATGGCGTATGGGACTTTCAATTTCCTTTTGACCTATAACAAGAACAAAAATTAGACGAGTAATTTCTTTAAGACTGCGAGTAATCTCTTTTCTCTCAGAAAAAGACCTAAAGCTTCGCAATAACAAGAGACAGAGAGACCGCTCAAACTAAAAGGGTTGCCGAGTCTCACCATAAATTCGCTACGCTTTCGGCCACTAATGTTCCCTGCACCTCCGGCTGTAAATCCTTTGCATTTAAGCTGTATAAAAACAGTTAGCACAAAGAGAATAACGTACAACGAACTAAAAACGAAAATCTTCATAGCGGCTGTACGTCACGTTTGCTTGGGCACACCGCTTAGGAGTCGGTAATTATCCAGAATAAACCAGGTCAATAAAATGGCTGCCTCGTAACACTGAGGGCTTATATTTTAGCGAGGATTGGGCCGGAGAAAATATATACACCGACTGAGTATGTTGTCGTGCAAAGCCGCTTCGGCTTCACAACAAACGGTGCAGTTAAAATTAAAAGATTTAAATTCATTTACAGCGAACAATCAGGTTAGATTACAGAAAGTCAATCGTCTAATTTAGCTTTATTTCTAACCTTCAGTATAGCCACTGTTAAGATCCCAAGATTTGGCTTAATTATAGCGGCTTTTTTTGTGACCAACTGGATGAGTGTTGTATTCATACCAGTATTAACAATCCTGTTGATTACTTCAAACAGCTATCACAAAACTCACTGGAGAACTTGTTTACTTGTTTGTGTATTATTGTTGGTGATGTTTTTTTTTTTTTTCAGTTAACATTCTCTTTATATAAGTGTGAAGAACTAAACCGCTGCCATCCACATCTTTCCTACGAGCGAAGGAATTAGTGAAACCTTGGCAGGTTGTCAAGATATCTTGTTGATCGACATCCATCCTTGAATTTCAGTAAATTGAGAAAAGATTGCTATTAAGCCCTCTATGAGAATGATAAGGCAACGTTAATCGAAACTTAATGAATCAATCAGAGTATAATGACGACTTAAAGGCGTTCAGTCTCAGTATAAGCTAACGACGATCCTTGCTTTCCCCTCTGTCAAATATAAAATAACGAACTGTGTGCAACGCCAACTTAGTGATGAAGTGCAATAATTGTCTTCTTAATTTAGCTGGATATTCAAGTCGCAGAAATTCTAATTTAAGAACTGCCGTTGGCTTTCTGAAAATGTCAGGGTTTTTAATTTCTTTATGATGAGCATTTATCGTCGGTTTTCAATCCAGTGTCGTCGTATTACAAACCAAAATAAAACTAATTACTCTGCATGGCCAATCAAAAGAGAAACACCGCAATAAGCCAATCAGAATTCAAAAGCAAGTAGATGTAACCGGCGACAAGCGCGGGAAAACGCGTATGACCAGGTCACGATTGGTTAAGAAGGGTGGCGCGAGTTTAGCTAACACAGAGCATATTAAAGCAAAAACCAAAACAAATGAGAATTGCTTTCGACAACTGAAGGCAAAAAAACCAGGCCGTTTTCCTGGCCTGCAATTGAATTTTTCGGGGTCATTTTTCGGCAAAGAACATTTGATTGCTTTGTGACCATCCCGGGTGACCATCCAGTTTACTGCCGTTCGTAGAACTTCGTGAATCTGCTGTGGCTCAGTAGATGGACAGAAAAACAGCCACACTGCAGTCACACTGAGACTTGCCCACTAGGTAACCTAGAGAAAGAGAAGCAATATGTCTATGTGTGAAAAAGTGTGAACCCTCAATTCGAAAACCTCAGATTTTCGTCGCAAATAAGTGATGCATCTGTTTCAACTTCTCTAATTTTTGAGAAGATTATGATTTTCTGCGTAAAAGTACAGAAATAATACTATGCACACAAACATAGTTAAACAGCTGCGTTTCGAGCCAGGTTAGCTGAAGGCATGGGGGTATGGTCCGATTCAGAAAAACTAGCGAGCGCGCAAAGTCCCAACCGGGGAGGGGGAAGGGGGCTCACGAGCGTAGAGTACAAGAAGCGAGTGCGATGCCTAGAACCCTTTGGGGAGGGTGGGGGCTGGAGTACTCCTCCAAATCAAACTCGTTTCCAGGGTCTCTCGTCACCCTGGGAGCGAGGTTGCCCTAATCTCGTACCCAGATCTCTTACGGTCACTTTTCGACATTCCCGAACCGATTGAGATCAGGGTACGAGATTAAGGTCGCCCCTGAATAAGCTATACAGGTTGTGCCGTTTTAGCCTGAAAATAGGTAGACACGTTGATTTTGGTCTGACAGTCTAAAAATGAGTATGAATTTAAATGGCCAGGCCTGAAAAAGGGGACCAGAAAATTACATATTTTTGGTCCGAGGAGTACTCCACCCCCGGCAGTTGAGTTTAATTGATAGGTGAGAAACAGTAAGAAGGCTGTTAACTGAGATGACTCCACCTGCTAAACTTTGCCTGAGTATAGTATGAATTTTGCTGCAAATAACTTGCCGAAACTGTGGAGAATAAATTATTGCTAACGAAGATGGCTCGGAGCTCCTCCAAAGTCGTTTCTAGAAGTCGTTAGATCATCCGGAATGTCATAAGCACTATTCGTAAAGCCTCAAAAGAGATTGGAATCACTCGAAATTTCTTACGTGAAGAATTTCGGCTAATGAGAAGAAGGGAAACTGAAAACTCACGACTGAGGCGGAAATGGGTTTAATATTAACTGATAACTGAGAATCCAACACCCCCATGGCACTAGTAGTTAGTTGTTTTTCAATTTTTACCATTGCAAGTCCACGTCCACGCGAGCTGAGCGCGCGCGAAAGACCTTGGGCTGCCGTGCATAGCGTTTTCGTTCGGCGTTTTCCGTACTCTTCTGGTTGGAATTTCTCTGATCGACGAGGAGAACTACACGTCGTCTAGTCATAAGAACGTCATTCCAAGCACCTCAGATAAACGAAATTGTAAAAAATGCATTAAAACCGTAAATAACGTAGTTAGCGTCACCGCCTCCAGACCGCAGCCGCGCAAGGACCGTAAACTCTTCGTATCTAAAGAAATGGCTGATGAAGACTGCCCCCCCCCCCCCCCCTCACGCCTCCTTTAATTTGTGAATAGATATTTTGTGATAAACACCTCTTGTAGTTTTGGTACTTGGCCGAGAAATGTTTTTACATTTTTGATACGCTTGAAAATGTTACTCGCTAACTCAGGCGATGTTTACTCCTGTATCAAAGAGATTTAAAAATACATTGATTACAACAACAAAACAACATAAATACTAAAAGGCATTTCATTTTCAGCGACGACAATTGATATGAAGCCAAGATTTTCGTAAATATTGAAACAAATGTGTGGCATAGTAACCATCTCTTTTTTATTCCGTGATGGTAACCATGGTAACATGGAAAACGTTGGGTTTTTTTAAACAACAGGCTACAGAAATGACATTTTCGCGCCATAACATTGCTATTTTTGTTTTATTTCTTTGCACAAATATCCTCTCCTTGACTTGGTGCGCCTTTATCACTCTAGTCTTGTTTCATCTGATCCGCCAAAGTATTGACTTGTTCACGCCCCGGGCGTTGTCTGAAATAACCATCTTCGCGAAATATGACGCTTGGGACCTTCAATTTCCTTTTGGCCTATAACGAGAACAAAAATCACACGAGAAATTTAAGACTATTAGTAATCTCTTTTTTCTCAAAGATAGTAGACCGAGCGACAAAGGGGAAGGTAGTTTTCGCGCGATCTTCAGATTTGACCACAAGCACGACTTTCAAAGCGAGTTTAGTTGGTTGATATAACCGCTTGTTGCACTAATCTTTTTCCTACATTCTCCTTATCTACTGGTAAACAAGAAGAAGAAGCGAGAGTTCTGGGGAGGTGACTGGTTTGAAAATTGAAAGTCTTACTCCCACTAAATCTTGTACTCGTACTCAGATCTTTAGATCCCTATTGACCTGTCAGTCCAATCTTGTTCCTAGGGTTTCTTTAAGCCAGCGACACACTTGGCGATTTTATACGCCGATCGCCGCGATCGGTGAAAATCGCCAGGCATGGCCGGTACAGCGATTGTCATTTAAGCCGATCGCCGCGATCGGCGTATAAAATCGCCGATATCTGACATGCCAAATATCCGCCGGCATTCGCCAAGTGTGCTCGTTCCCCTGTGTTTCTACGGTCATCGCCACATCGCCGCGATCGGAGTAAAAAATCGCCAAGTGTGTCCGCATCAATCGGTGGGCGATTAAATTCGCACGATCGGCGAATAAAATCGCCAGGTGTGTCGCTGGCCTTATCTGCTAGTAAAGAACAAGAAAGAGTGGAAATTCTGAGGGAGGTGACTGGTTTGAAATCTGAAAATCGTGCTCGTACTCAATCTTGTACTCGTACTCAGATTTGAAGTTCCCAATTGACTTGTCACACCAATCATGTTTCTAGAGGCTACCAGTATCTGGTAAGCAACAGGAAAGAGCGAGAATTCAGGGGACGTAAATGGTTTGAAGTTGTACCCGGATCTAAACGTTCTCAATAACAAGAGAGAATCCGCTCAAATTATAAAGGTCATTAAAAGGTAGTCGATTCTCACCATAAATTCACTGCGCTTTCCGCCAGGATTGTTCCCAGCACCTCCGGCTGTAAATCCTTCTGTTTTAAGCTGTATAAAAACAGTTAGCACAAAGAGAATAACGTACAGCGAACTAAAAGCGAAATTCTTCATAGCGTGTGTACTGTACGTTTGATTGGGCACTTCGCTTAGGAGTCGGTAGTCATCCAAGACAAGTCAGCTCGATGAAAGGACTGCCTTGAACTCTAAGGCCGCTTATTTTTTTCGCGAGGATCGGGCCAAACAGCTAGAGAAAGGAGAGACGTGCAGTGATCGAGTATATTTCCGTGCAAAGTCACTTCAGATTCACAAGAAACTGCACATAAAAGGTGCAATTGAAATTAAAAGACTTGAATTCATTTACAGCTAGCGAACAAAAAGGTTAGATTACAGAAAGTCGGCCGTCTTATTTCTAGCTTTCAGTATATACACTGTCAAGATCCCAAGATTTGGCTTAATTATAGCGGCTTGTTTGTGAAAAAATCCGACCGGACGAGCGTTTTTCATACCAGTATTAACAATCCATTTGCGGATTATACTTTAAAAGCTCTATCCCAAAACTCACTAATTAAAATCTTCGAGACCAGAGCGACAAACCGATGAGTGGTGCCCAGCTGATCTCAGTGATCAGTGAATAATTTCAAGTGCAAAATATACACGGGCGGACTGTTCCGTGAGAAACATAAAAGGATCATTACAAATAAATGCTTAAAATTTGAAATGCGAGACGATGATTGGTTGTTTAGGACTAAGTTACACTGAGTGTGAGATATGTCATTCGTGGCATGCTTCGTCAGGTCTATCAGTTATACAAAGAGGATATAAATATTTTAGTTTTGTTGAATAAATGAGCTTCACGAGCCTTTCTAACTGAGTCACGTGTGCTGCATATCAGCTCAAGGGGGATTAAGTGAAGGTCGTTGATTGAGTGGCCAGGTTGGTTGAAATGTAGCCTAAAACCGGAGTAGGATTGCTCAGCTGATGGTGCAGTTTATCATCCCAAAACTCTCTAGGGAACTTGTTTAGTTGTTTTTGTTGTTTTTGTTGTTTTAGTGAACATTCTCTTTATCTAAGTGTGGGCAGTAATAGTTAGTTGTTTTACAATTTTTACCCAGGTACAATCGAACCAGTCGAACGCAAACGACGTCCACGCGAGCTGAGCGCGTGCGAAAGACCGTGGGCTGCCGTGCATAGCGTTTCGGTACGCAGGCAAGCGACTTTGACTCTTCTGGTTCAAGTTTCTGTATAATCGATAAAAGGAACTAAACGAACATTAATCAGAACATCAATTTCAATCTCCTCAGATAACCGAAATTGTAAAAAATGCATTAAAACAAGTTACGTAATTAGTGTCACCGCTGGCCCACAAACACTTTGTATCTGTTCCACGGCTTCTTTCCAAATAGGTAGATTGTGATAAGTGCGTCTTGTATTTCTGATGCTTGGCCGAGAAATGTCTTAAGTAACGTTTTGATACAATCAAGCGGTGTCTTGTTTACTCCTGCATCAAGCAAACGCCCTTCAGCTCTTATGCTTCCTTCAGAAAAAAGTAGTCTTCCACCCCCGATGACAGAAAATTAAATATATTAATAATAACAACAAAACAACATAAATACTGAGAGGCATTTTATTTTCAGCGACGACAGAATTAACAACAATTGATATGCTTCCCGGCAAGATTTTCGTGAACATTAAAAAAAAACTGTTGCATACTAAACTCTCTTTTTTTATCCACCCCCTGATGGTAACTATGGTAACATAGAAACCCCTTATTTGAACAGCAGGCCAGTAGAAATGACATTTGCGCGCCATTGCATTGCTACTTTTGTTTAATTCCTTCGCACAAATGTATCCTGTCCTTGTCAAACTATATCGTCTTGTCGCACCTTTACCACTCTTGTCTTGTTTGATCTGATCTGCCATCTTGGTCATTCTTGGGTGACAGAAAAGTCAAAGTCTTGGCTCGTTCAGAGTGTTGTCTGATATCCAGTTGTTTATTGTTGACACGACAATGTTCGCGAAATATGGCGTATGGGACTTTCAATTTCCTTTTGACCTATAACAAGAACAAAAATTAGACGAGTAATTTCTTTAAGACTGCGAGTAATCTCTTTTCTCTCAGAAAAAGACCTAAAGCTTCGCAATAACAAGAGACAGAGAGACCGCTCAAACTAAAAGGGTTGTCGAGTCTCACCATAAATTCGCTGCGCTTTCGGCCGCTAATGTTCCCTCCACCTCCGGCTGTAAATCCTTTGCATTTAAGCTGTATAAAAACAGTTAGCACAAAAAGAATAACGTACAGCGAACTAAAAACGAAAATCTTCATAGCGGCTGTACGTTACGTTTGCTTGGGCACACCGCTTAGGAGTCGGTAATCATCCAGAATAAACCAGGTCAATGAAATGGCTGCCTCGTAACACTGAGGGCTTATATTTTAGCGAGGATTGGGCCGGAGAAAATATATACACCGACTGAGTATGTTGTCGTGCAAAGCCGCTTCGGTTTCACAACAAACGGTGCAGTTAAAATTAAAAGATTTAAATTCATTTACAGCGAACAATCAGGTTAGATTACAGAAAGTCAATCGTCTAATTTAGCTTTATTTCTAACCTTCAGTATAGCGACTGTTAAGATCCCAAGATTTGGCTTAATTGTAGCGGCTTTTTTTGTGATCAACTGGATGAATGTTGTATTCATACCAGTATTAACAATCCTGTTGATTACTTCAAACAGCTATCACAAAACTCCCTGGAGAACTTGATTACTTGTTTGCGTATTATTGTTGGTGATGGTTTTTTTTTTCAGTTAACATTCTCTTTATATAAGTGTGAAGAACTAAACCGCTGCCATCCACATCTTTCCTACAAGCGAAGGAATTAGTGAAACCTTCGCAGGTTGTCAAGATATCTTGTTGATCGACATCCATCCTTGAATTTCAGTAAATTGAGAAAAGATTGCTATTAAGCCCTCTATGAGAATGATAAGGCAACGTTAATCGAAACTTAATGTATCAATCAGAGTATAATGACGACTTAAAGGCGTTCAGTCTCAGTATAAGCTAACGAGGATCCTTGCTTTCCCCTCTGTCAAATATAAAATAAGGAACTGTGTGCAACGCCAACTTAGTGATAAAGTGCAATAATTGTCTTCTTAATTTAGCTGGATATTCAAGTCGCAGAAATTCTAATTTAAGAAATGCCGTTGGCTTTCTGAAAATGTCAGGGTTTTTAATTTCTTTATCTGATGAGCATTTATCGTCGGTTTTCAATCCAGTGTCGTCGTATTACAAACCAAAATAAAACTAATAACTCTGCATGGCCAATCAAAAGAGAAACACCACAATAAGCCAATCAGAATTCAAAAGCAAGTAGATGTAACCGGCGACAAGCGCAGGGAAAACGCGTATGACCAGGTCACGATTGGTTAAGAAGGGTGGCGCGAGTTTAGCTAACACAGAGCATATTAAAGCAAAAACCAAAACAAATGAGAATTGCTTTCGACAACTGAAGGCAAAAAAACCAGGCCGTTTTCCTCGCCTGCAATTGAATTTTTCGGGGTCTTCATCTTGGAAAAGGCTATATACCATCAATATTAGACCGAAGAAAAGTGCGAAAGTTTTCTATAGAAGTACAAGCCCAAACTTGCCCTTCTTCAGCCCTTCTTCTACTAAGTCCCACGCAGCTACCGAACTGTTCAGTTGTCATTAATAAGGCCTGGCTAAACTAGGAAACATTGGCGGTGATTCGAAAAAAGTGAGTAATGCATGCTATCAACCATTACAACCAAATGAAAAGTAGAAATTGAAACTTTTTCGCGGATACATCATGAAGCCGCAAACTAAATCATGCGTATACAGTCGTGTAAATAATTTTATTCTGTATACTTGTATACATATTTATTAATTTATTTAGTGCTATATTTTATATTTAAACGCATAGAACAGCGCAAACTGTTTAAGGAGTACCTCATTTAAAAGCACTGCCCGCGTCGGACGGCCGCGGTTGTCAAGGTTTTTCGCTCTCCTTCTTTTTAACGGTGTGAGGTAATATTCACTAAGTGAAGCTAAGTGGCTGCGTTGAAAGTTCCAGAATGCTGGGGAAAGGTATCTAGTGGTTTCCCGTTGGCTTTAGCTTGGAGAAATAGGCCATTTTTGAGAACCCTAGACCCGGCTAGAGCGGCTGGAGCGGTGACAAACAACAAATTCGATAGTATTGTCATTTAGTCTACAGTGAAGTGTCACTTGCTAATGATGTAGGATAACCAGTTTTAACTGCCGCTTGTACTGTGGGCTCAAGCTCCGTATGGCAGGTGCCGTGCCAAGTACCACCTCGACCGAGAAAGATTGGTCAAGATTGGAAGTTTGGGTACCATTGTTAGTACCGCATGACCGCGGTAAGTCCGCGGCAAAGAACATTTGATTGCTTTGTGACCATCCCGGGTGACCATCCAGTTTACTGCCGTTCGTAGAACTTCTTGAATCTGCTGTGGCTCAGTAGATGGACAGAAAAACAGCCACACTGCAGTCACACTGAGACTCGCCCACTAGGTAACCTAGAGAAAGAGAAGCAATATGTCTATGTGTGAAAAAGTGTGAACCCTCAATTCAGAACCCTCAGATTTTCGTCGCAAATAAGTGATGCATCTGTTTCAACTTCTCTAATTTTTGAGAAGATTATGATTTTCTGCGTAAAAGTACAGAAATAATACTATGCACACAAACATAGTTAAACAGCTGCGTTTCGAGCCAGGTTAGCTGAAGGCATGGAGGCATGGTCCGATTCAGAAAAAACTAGCGAGCGCGCAAAGTCCCAACCGGGAAGGGGGAAGGGGGCTCACGAGCGTAGAGTGCAAGAAGCGAGTGCGATGCCTAGAACCCTTTGGGGAGGGTGGGGGCTGGAGTACTCCTCTAAATCAAACTCGTTCCCAGGGTCTCTCCTTACCCTGGGAGCGAGGTTGCCCTAATCTCGTACCCAGATCTCCCACGGTCACTTTTCGACATTCCCGAACCGATTGAGATCAGGGTAGGAGATTAAGGTCGCCCCTGAATAAGCTATACAGGTTGTGCCGTTTTAGCCTGAAAATAGGTAGACACGTTGATTTTGGTCTGACAGTCTGAAAATGAGTATGAATTTAAATGGCCAGGCCTGAAAAAGGGGACCAGAAAATTACATATTTTTGGTCCGAGGGGTACTCCACCCCCGGGAGTTGAGTTTAATTGATAGGTGAGAAACAGTAAGAAGGCTGTTAACTGAGATGACTCCACCTGCTAAACTTTGCCTGAGTATAGTATGACTTTTGCTGTAAATAACTGACTTGGCAAAACTGTGGAGAATAAATTATTGCTAACGAAGATGGCTCGGAGCTCCTCCAAAGTCGTTTCTAGAAGTCGTTAGATCATCCGGAATGTGATAAGCACTATTCGTAAAGCCTCAAAAGAGATTGGAATCACTCGAAAGGTCTTACTTGAAGAATTTCGGCTAATGAGAAGAAGGGAAACTGATAACTCGCGACTGAGGCGGAAATGGGTTTAATATTAACTGATAACTGAGAATCCAGCAACCCCATGGCACTAGTAGTTAGTTGTTTTTCAATTTTTACCATTCAAGTACAGTCGAACCAGTCGAACGCAAACCACGTCCACGCGAGCTGAGCGTGCGCAAAAGACCGTGGGCTGTCGTGCATAGCGTTTTCGTACGGCGTTTTCCGTACTCTTCTGGTTGGAATTTCTCTAATCGACGAGGAGAACTACACGTCGTCTAGTCATAAGAACGTCATTCCAAGCACCTCAGATAAACGAAATTGTAAAAAATGCGTTAAAACCGTAAATAACGTAGTTAGCGTCACCGCCTCCAGACCGGAGGCGCGCAAGGACCGTAAACTCTTCGTATCTACAGATCTGGCTGATGAAGACTGCCCCCCCCTCCCTTTCACGCCTCCTTTGTGAATAGATATTTTGTGATAAACACCTTTTGTAGTTTTGGTACTTGGCCGAGAAATGTTTTTACATTTTTGATACGCTTGAAAATGTTACTCGCTAACTCAGGCGATGTTTACTCCTGTATCAAAGAGATTTAAAAATACATTGATTACAACAACAAAACAACATAAATACTAAAAGGCATTTCATTTTCAGCGACGACAATTGATATGAATCCAAGATTTTCGTAAACATTGAAACAAATGTGTGGCATAGTAACCCTCTCATGGTGATGGTAACCATGGTAACATGGAAAACGTCGGGTTTTTTTAAACAACAGGCTACAGAAATGACATTTTCGCGCCATAACATTGCTATATTTTTGTTTTATTTCTTTGCACAAATATCCTCTCCTTGACTTGGTGCGCCTTTATCACTCTACTCTTGTTTCATCTGATCCGTCAAAGTATTGACTTGTTCACGCCCCGGGCGTTGTCTGAAATAACCATCTTCGCGAAATATGACGCTTGGGACCCTCAATTTCCTTTTGGCCTATTACGAGAACAAAAATCACACGAGAAATTTAAGACTATTAGTAATCTCTTTTTTCTCAAAGATAGTAGACCGAGCGACAAAGGGGAAGGTAGTTTTCGCGCGATCTTCAGATTTGACCACAAGCACGACTTTCAAAGCGAGTTTAGTTGGTTGATATAACCGCTTGTTGCACTAATCTTTTTCCTACATTCTCCTTATCTACTGGTAAACAAGAAGAAGAAGCGAGAGTTCTGGGGAGGTGACTGGTTTGAAATTTTTGAAAGTCTTACTCGCACTCAATCTTGTACTCGTACTCAGATCTTTAGATCCCTATTGACCTGTCAGTCCAATCTTGTTCCTAGGGTTTCTTTAAGCCAGCGACACACTTGGCGATTTTATACGCCGATCACCGCGATCGGTGAAAATCGCCAGGCGTGGCCGGTACAGCGATTGTCATTTTAGCCGATCGCTGCGATCGGCGTACAAAGTTGCCGATATCTGACATGCCAAATATCGGCGATTAATTCGCCGGCATTCGCCAAGTGTGCTCGTTCCCGCGTGTTTCTACGGTCATCGCCACATCGCCGCGATCGGAGTAAAAAATCGCCAAGTGTGTCCGCATCAATCGGTGGGCGATCAAATTCGCCACGATCGGCGAATAAAATCGCCAGGTGTTTATCGCTGGCTTTATCTGCTAGTAAAGAACAAGGAAGAGTGGGAATTCTGGGGGAGGTGACTGGTTTGAAATCTGAAAATCGTACTCATACTCAATCTTGTACTCGTACTCAGATCTAAATGTCCATATTCACTTGTCACACCAACCTTGTTTCTAGAGACTCCCAGTATCTGGTAAGCAACAGGAAAGAGCGAGAATTCAGGGGACGTAAATGGTTTGAAGTTGTACCCAGGTCTAAAGGTTCTCAATAACAGGAGAGAAACCGCTCAAATTAAAAAGGTCACTGAAAGGTAGTCGATTCTCACCACAAATTCGCTGCGCTTTCCGCCAGGTTGCCAGTTGCTAGAACCTCCGAATGTAAATCCTTCGGTTTTAAGCTGTATAAAAACAGTTAGCACAAAGAAAATAACGTACAACGAAGTAAAAGCGAAAATCTTCATAGCGTGTGTACTGTACGTTTGATTGGGCACACCGCTTAGGAGTCGGTAGTCATCCAAGACAAGTCAGCTCGATGAAAGGGCTGCCTTGAACTCTGAGGCCGCTTATTTTTTTTCCGCGAGGATGGGGCCGAAGAGCTAGAGAAAGGAGAGACGTGCAGCGATAGAGTATATTTCCGTGCAAAGCCACTTCAGATTCACAACAAACTGCACATAAAAGGTGCAATTAAAATTAAAAGATTTAAGTTCATATACAGGGAACAAAAACGTTAGATTACAGAAAGTCGGCCGTCTTATTTCTAGCTTTCAGTATGTAGACTGTCAAGATCCCAAGATTTGGCTTAATTATAGCGGCCTGTTTGTGACAAAATCCGACCGGACAAGCGTTTTTCATACCAGTATTAACAATCCATTAGCGGATTATACTTTAAAAGCTCTATCCCAAAACTCACTAATTAAAATCTTCGAGACCAGAGCGACAAACCGATGAGTGGTGCCTGATTGTATAAAGTCAGTGATCAGTGAGTAATTTCAAGTGCAAAATATACACGGCCGGACTGTTCCATGAGAAACATAAAAGGATCATTACAAATAAATGCTTAAAATTTGAAATGCGAGACAATGATTGGTTGTTTAGGACTAAGTTACACTGAGTGTGAGATATGTCATTCGTGGCATGCTTCGTCAGGTCTATCAGTTATACAAAAAGAGGATATAAATATTTTAGTTTTGTTGAATAAATGAGCTTCACGAGCTTTTCTAACTGAGTCACGTGTGCTGCATATCAGCTCAAGGGGGATTAAGTGAAGGTCGTTGATTGAGTGGCCAGGTTGGTTGAAATGTAACCTAAAACCGGAGTAGGATTGCTTAGCTGATGGTGCGGTTTATCATGCCAAAACTCTCTGGGGAACTTGTTTAGTTGCTTTTGTTGTTTTAGTGAACATTCTCTTTATCTAAGTGTGGGCACTAGTAGTTAGTTGTTTTGCAATTTTTACCCAGGTACAGTCGAACGAGTCGAACCCAAACGACGTCCACGCGAGCTGAGCGCGTGCGAAAGACCGTGGGCTGCCGTGCATAGCGTTTCGGTACGCAGGCAAGCGACTTTGACTCTTCTGGTTCAAGTTTCTGTATAATCGATAAGAGGAACCAAACGAACATTAATCAGAACATCAATTTCAATCTCCTCAGATAACCGAAATTGTAAAAAATGCATTAAAACAAGTTACGTAATTAGTGTCACCGCTGGCCCATAAACACTTTGTATCCGTTCAACGGCTTCTTTCCAAATAGGTAGATTGTGATAAGTGCGTCTTGTATTTCTGATGCTTGGCCGAGAAATGTCTCAGTAACGATTTGATACAATCAAGCGGTGTCTTGTTTACTCCTGCATCAAGCAAACGCCCTTCAGTTCTTATGCTTCCTTCAGAAAAAAGTAGTCTTCCACCCCCGATGACAGAAAATTAAATATATTAATAACAACAACAAAACAACATAAATACTGAGAGGCATTTTATTTTCAGCGACGACAGAATTAACAACAATTGATATGCTTCCCGGCAAGATTTTCGTGAACATTAAAAAAAACTGTTGCATACTAAACTCTCTTTTTTTATCCACCCCCTGATGGTAACTATGGTAACATAGGAACCCCTTATTTCAACAGCAGGCCAGTAGAAATGACATTTGCGCGCCATTACATTGCTATTTTTGTTTAATTCCTTCGCACGAATGTATCTTCTCCTTGTCAAACTATATCGTCTTGTTGCACCTTTACCACTCTTGTCTTGTTTGATCTGATCTGCCATCTTGGTCATTCTTGGGTGACAGAAAAGTCAAAGTCTTGGCTCGTTCAGAGTGTTGTCTGATATCCAGTTGTTTATTGTTGGCACGACAATGTTCGCGAAATATGGCGTATGGGACTTTCAATTTCCTTTTGACCTATAACAAGAACAAAAATTAGACGAGTAATTTCTTTAAGACTGCGAGTAATCTCTTTTCTCTCAGAAAAAGACGTAAAGCTTCGCAATAACAAGAGAAAGAGTGACCGCTCAAACTAAAAGGGTTGTCGAGTCTCACCATAAATTCGCTGCGCTTTCGGCCTTTAATGTTCCCTCCACCTCCGGGTGTAAATCCTTTGCATTTAAGCTGTATAAAAACAGTTAGCACAAAGAAAATAACGTACAGCGAACTAAAAACGAAATTCTTCATAGCGTGTGTACTGTACGTTTGATTGGGCACACCGCTTCGGAGTCGGTAGTCAACCAAGACAAATCAGCTTGATGAAAGGGCTGCCTTGAACTCTGAGGCCGCTTATTTTTTTCCGCGAGGATCGGGCCGAAAAGCTAGAGAAAGGAGAGACGTGCAGCGATCAAGTATATATCCGTGCAAAGCCACTTCAGATTCACAACAAACTGCACATAAAAAGGTGCAATTAAAATTAAAAGATTTGAATTCATATACAGGGAACAAAAAGGTTAGATTACAGAAAGTCGGCCGTCTTATTTCTAGCTTTCAGTATGTAAACTGTCAAGATCCCAAGATTTGGCTTAATTGTAGCGGCTTGTTTGTGAAAAAATCCGACCGGACGAGCGTTTTTCATACCAGTATTAACAATCCATTAGCGGATTATACTTTAAAAGCTCTATCCCAAAACTCACTAATTAAAATCTTCGAGACCAGAGCGACAAACCGATGAGTGGTGCCTGATTGTATAAATTCCGTGATCAGTGAGTAATTTCAAGTGCAAAATATACACGGCCGGACTGTTCCGTGAGAAACATAAAAGGATCATTACAAATAAATGCTTAAAATTTGAAATGCGAGACAATGATTGGTTGTTAAGGACTAAGTTACACTGAGTGAGAGATATGTCATTCGTGGCATGCTTCGTCTGGTCTATCAGTTATACAAAGAGGATATAAATATTTTAGTTTTGTTGAATAAATGAGCTTCAGCAGCTTTTCTAACGGAGTCACGTGTGCTGCATATCAGCTCAAGGGGGATTAAGTGAAGGTCGTTGATTGAGTGGCCAGGTTGGTTGAAATGTAGCCTAAAACCGGAGTAGGATTGCTCAGCTGATGGTGCAGTTTATCATCCCAAAACTCTCTGGGGAACTTGTTTAGTTGTTTTTGTTGTTTTTGTTGTTTTAGTGAACATTCTCTTTATCTCAGTGTGGGCACTAGTAGTTAGTTGTTTTTCAATTTTTACCCAGGTACAATCGTAAACGCGAGCTGAGCGCGTGCGAAAGACCGTTGGCTGCCGTGCATAGCGTTTCGGTACGCAGGCAAGCGACTTTGACTCTTCTGGTTCAAGTTTCTGTATAATCGATAAGAGGAACTAAACGAACATTGATAAGAACATCAATTTCAATCTCCTCAGATAACCGAAATTGTAAAAAATGCATTAAAACGCGCCCTATCAAATCTAACCTGACCTGTGAAACTAAAAATATAATCTACATGATCCAATGTAACCGCTGTAATTTACAATACATAGGAGAGACTAAACGACGCTTGAAAGACCGCTTTAATGAACACCGCCGCACCATAGATAACCCTAACACTAAATCTAAACCCACTACAGCCGCAGAACACTTCCTCACCGCTCCTAACCACACCGCTAACGACATGCAATTAATCCCCATAGAAAAAGTCTACTCTAACCGAGACTCAATACGTAAGGCCAGGGAAGCCTTTTTAATCTCAAAAGGCAGAACACTTTCTCCACATGGCCTTAATATTCGCGAAGAAATGTACTAGCTTTTTTCCTTTTATTATTTTTTATTCTTTGTTATTATTATTTCATTTGCTTCATATTTTATACTGTCAATCAATTTAGTTTAACGTAGTTCCGCTATTGCGCAAATATTTGTCAGCTATATAAGCGTATGTCCCAATGTAAATTTTCATTATACCAGAAGAAGGCTGGTTTGGCCAGCCGAAATATAGTAACCTTTAAACCGTAATTCTACGTTGTATCGGTCTCTGCTTCTTTTATCATTAAAACAAGTTACGTAATTAGTGTCACCGCTGGCCCATAAACACTTTGTATCTGTTCGACGCCTCCTTTCTTAATAGGTAGATTGTGATAAGTGCGTCTTTTCTGATACTTGGCCGAGAAATTTCTCAGTAACGTTTTGATACAATCAAGCGGTGTCTCGTTTACTCCTGCATCAAGCAAACGCCCTTCAGTTCTTATGCTTCCTTCAGAAAAAAGTAGTCCCCCACCCCCGATGACAGAAAATTAAAATAATATATTAATAATAACAACAAAACAACACAAATACTGAGAGGCATTTTATTTGAAGCGACGACAAAATTAATAACAATTGGTATGCTTGGAAGATTTTCGTTGACATTAAAAAAAAAACTGTTGCATGCTATAACCCTCTTTTTTTATTCACCACTGTTAGTAACCATGGTAACATAGAAACCCCTTTTTTGAACAGCAGGCCAGACATTTGACATTTTCGCGCTATTACATTGCTATTTTTGTTAAATTCCTTCGCACAAATTTATCCTGTTCTTGTCAAACTATATCGTCTTGTTGCACCTTCACCACAGTTGTCTTGTTTGATCTGATCTGCCATCTTGGTCATTCTTGGGTGACAGAAAAGTCAAAGTCTTGGCTCGTTCAGAGTGTTGTCCGATATCCAGCTGTTTATTGTTGGCACGACAATGTTCGCGAAATATGGCGTATGGGACCTTCAATTTCCTTTTGACCTATAACAAGAACAAAAATTAGACGAGTAATTTCTTTAAGACTGCGAGTAATCTCTTTTCTCTCAGAGAAAGACCTAAAGCTTTGCAATAACAAGAGAGAGAGAGAGAGAGGGAGAGAGAGAGAGAGAGAGAGAGAGAGAGAGAGAGAGAGAGAGAGAGAGAGAGAGAGAGAGAGAGAGAGAGAGAGAGAGAGAGAGAGAGAGAGAGAGAGAGAGAGAGAGAGAGAGAGAGAGAGAGAGACCGCTCAAACTAAAAGGGTTGTCGATTCTCACCATAAATTCGCTGCGCTTTCGGCCACTAATGTTCCCTGCACCTCCAGCTGTAAATCCTTCGCATTTAAGCTGTATAGTAACAGTTATCACAAAGAGAATAACATACAGCGAACTAAAAACGAAAATCTTCATAGCGGCTGTACGGTACGTTTGCTTGGGCATACAGCTTAGGAGTCGGTAATCATCCAGGATAAACCAGGTCAATGAAATGGCTGCCTCGTAACACTGAGGGCTTATATTTTCGCGAGGATTGGGCCGGAGAAAATATATACACCGACTGAGTATGTTGTCGTGCAAAGCCGCTTCGGCTTCACAACAAACGGTGCAGTTAAAATTAGTAGATTTAAATTCATTTACAGCGAACAATAAGGTTAGATTACAGAAAGTCAATCGTCTAATTTAGCTTTATTTCGAACTTTCAGTATAGCGACTTTTAAGATCCCAAGATTTGGCTTAATTATAGCGGCTTTTTTTGTGACCAACTGGATGAGTGTTGTATTCATACCAGTATTAACAATCCTGTTGATTACTTCAAACCGCTGTCCCAAAACTCACTGGAGAACTTGTTTACTTGTTTGTGTATTATTGTTGTTGTTGTTGTTGGTTTTTTTTTACAGTTAACATTCTCTTAATATAAGTGTGAAGAACTAAACTGCCATCCACATCTTTCCCACAAGCGAAGGAATTAGTGAAACCTTCGCAGGTTGTCAAGATATCTTGTTGATCGTCATCCATTCTTGAATTTCAGTAAATTGAGCAAAGATTGCTACTAAGTCCTCTATGAGAATGATAAGGCAACGTTAATCGAAACTTAATGAATCAATCAGAGTATAATGACGACTTAAAGGCGTTCAGTCTCAGTATAAGCTAACGACGATCCTTGCTTTCCCCTCTGTCAAATATAAAATAACGAACTGTGTGCAACGCCAACTTAGTGATGAAGAGCAATAATTGTCTTCTTAATTTAGCTGGATATTCAAGTCGCAGAAATTCTAATTTAAGAACTGCCGTTGGCTTTCTGAAAATGTCAGGGTTTTTAATTTCTTTATCTGATGAGCATTTATCGTCGGTTTTCAATCCAGTGTCGTCGTATTACAAACCAAAATAAAACTAATTACTCTGCATGGCCAATCAAAACAGAAACACCGCAATAAGCCAATCAGAATTCAAAAGCAAGTAGATGTAACCGGCGACAGGCGCGGGAAAACGCGTATGACCAGGTCACGATTGGTTAAGAAGGGTGGCGCGAGTTTAGCTAACACAGAGCATATTAAAGCAAAAACCAAAGCAAATGAGAATTGCTTTCGACAACTGAAGGCAAAAAAACCAGGCCGTTTTCCTCGCCTGCAATTGAATTTTTCGGGGTCTTCATCTTGGAAAAGGCTATATACCATCAATATTAGACCGAAGAAAAGTGCGAAAGTTTTCTATAGAAGTACAAGCCCAAACTTGCCCTTCTTCAGCCCTTCTTCTACTAAGTCCCACGCAGCTACCGAACTGTTCAGTTGTCATTAATAAGGCCTGGCTAAACTAGGAAACATTGTTGCGCAAACATTGTTTCTTGTTGTGTTTCCGAGGTGGCTAAATTAGCGGGAAGCAAGCAAAATGTTTTGCTGCCCCGGTGGCTAAACGAGGAAACATTGTTTCGGAAAACAGAGGGTCACGCATGCGCATAATAATAAGCTGACTTCGTTGCTAGGAAACATTTTAATGAGTAGCTCTGGAAACTAGTGAACATTGCTTTCACGGTGGCTAAACTGGGAAACATATGTTTCGGAAGCAAAATTTGTGTCCGGGTAGCAAAAATGTTTTTGACCTAAGGCAAAAACATTTTCTTGTTTCCGAGCAGCAGAATTTGTTTCCGCAGCATATGTTTCCCACACGGCTGAACTGGGAAACAGTTGCCTCCGCAACAGTGTTTCCGCAACAATGTTTCCTAGTTTAGCCAGGCCTTATAGTATACAGGACCTTGTTTGAAAAAGTTTCTTTATTCACTCAATAAATAGAAAAAAAAATGTTCTTCACTTCTTGGCCGAGAAAATTGTCTCTGCATTGTTCCCGATTTAATTAACGAACAATATTCGTCAGCCCTTCCATAGTCTACAGTTCAGAGTGAGTACAGTAAAATGTATAAACAGCATGCCAAACTCAGGCATAACGAAATCCCATTATAACGAACACAATTCAGAAACCTAAAGTTAAAATCTACCACAAATAGCGAACAAAATATCATCCTGCGACGGAGGTTGCATGCAAAAGTCAACCAGGAGTCATCAACAGAGATGGAAAACTCTAAATCATACAAGATTGCATAACAAAGACCGTTGTTCCCTGCTAGATGGCACGATAGTGACATCTACGCCGCTTTAGTATCGACTTTCAGTTTCCCATAAGTTCTGCCCACTTCTGAAAACTTGTTAAATCAAACGTTAGCCAAACCTCGAAATTAACGAAGATATTTGTTCGTTTTCCCTCATGGGATGGTTTGCATGGGTTTTGCTTCTCACTGGTTGAAAATTAAAAGTGGCACCATGGCAGTTTGGCTAAACAATAAACAACAGGAATAAATAACAAACAACAATAAACCTATCGGTTCTTTTCGGTGGATGCCTGTCCGGATAGCTAGCCTTAATCACATTAAAAGTTCAGATTAAGTAGCAAAGAAAATCTACAGTTTTCTTCGGCAAAATATAAGCTCAAAATTTACGGTAACACTGGAAAGTGACCAATCGAGCCGGAGCAAGACGAATACAAAAAAATGACGAGTCGAACTACTAATACGCTACGTAACTATTTTGAAATGTTTTAAATAAAGCTGACTTAAATTACACCAAGTTTACATACTTCTCATATCGAAATAGGCAAAGACGGCAGCCAGGAAGCATTCAATAAATTAATGTGGATTCGCCCCTCAAAATAAACTTGAAAATTAGTTCAGTACTCGGAGAGTCCATTCTCACCACAAATTCATGGGCTTTTCATTTTGCTGTGAATATTTCCTTCATCCTCGCTTTTAATCAACCTACGTACAACAGACTACATGTAGCATAAAAACGACAACAAGCAACGAACTCAAAACGAAAATCTTCATGTTGGCTTTAGGCACTACGGTTCTTTGGGTATCTCGGCTGGGGTAGGGGAGAGAGGGTTTCAACAAGTTTATTTTTGCGTTGCGTTTGAGATTTAGGTTGAGAGGTAAGAAAACGACGACTAGTAACAAGTTTAGGATATTCAAACGATTAGCGTCTTAAAATCAGTAATTAAGGTTAGGCTGCAAGACTTCCAATATTAGCGACTAATTTATGCAAAAGTTACTGACCGTTTTAAAACCAACTGCTTGACCATTTTTCCTTTTTTTTTTTTTTTTACAAAAACGATACCAGTTATGCACTTTGCTGATCTTTAAGCCAGGATTTGATTAATGGTACTGCCATAAAACTCAAGACGTTAATCTTTGCAAAGAAAATATTTTTAATCTCTTACTGGAAGACGCTTCCTTCTTTTGGGTCGGGTTTCAGGCTTAGACACTGACGTTGCTCAGAGGTTTATAAGCTGGACTGGGGGGGGTGGGCTCGACAAGTTCAAGCTCTTTTCGTCAACGACAAATATAAACTGTGTTATACAAATTCGCAACGACTTCAATTCTTAACTTAAGATACTTCAAAGGGTTCAGCGGATAAGGATCTTGCAGTTAGCAAATGTAACAACCTGAGAACTTCATTAGCTATTAAGCGATCAGTTTGGGCAAAATTTACTTTCAGTAAAAAGCCGACTAACCATTTTTCTCTTCACTTACAATAACGACACCAGTTATGTACTTTACGGATCTTTGCCTTGCATTAGATGAATGCTACTACCATAAAATTCAAGAAGTTAATCTTTTCACAGGTAATATTTTTAATCTCATAATGGCAAACTGATTTTCTTTTCACGGCGAAGTCAGCTATCGGTGAGTGAATACAGCTTCCTAATGATATCCGAAAGCTTTCTTGAGTAATTTAAAGGACTTAAGATTGCGATTATGATTTTCAAATTGAATGAAACTTTATGACGATGATACGATCTTAGAGTCTTTAATCAAAAGGGGAGTAAACTTTGGACGTTAATGGATAAATATGAAATATTACTAGATCCTTAGCGGCTTAAACCAAAATGATCTAAAAAAGAGCAAGGCTGATTGCACGGTCAGGAAAATATATTTTTCCAGTACTTCGAAAGGCACGGCCTTTCTTCTTCAGGGTATGTTTGAGACTAGCCCTGTGGCAAAAGACGTTTGTTCTACAATTTTTTGCTGATTAGATCCTTCATTACAGGATCCGGTACTTTTATTTTGTCGCGGTGGTCCTTTCAAACACAGTTACTGGTTTTTACTTAAATCAGAATGTTTTGTTGCACTAGTCAGAAGAAAGAGGTTACCTTATTTATTCGATTAACCGCCTTTGGCGCTTATTCAATTTTGGGCCCATGAGGGTAGGCGCTTATTATTTTCCCAGCGAGGACATTTTCAGAGAATAAAAAAAAAGGATAACAAGTTTATTTCGCTTCAACAAGAGAAAACAAAGTACAAAAGCTAACATGAACAAGCCATAAACAATATAAAAGTTCATCGACTATCGTATCTAAAACCATGGGCTTCTGCTAAAACCAATTTTGGAACACAACTGACGGTCCTCTTACTTCACGCTGGGCAAAAATGTTTTGTTGTTGTTGTTGGGAAGGGATGGAGTGGGCGATTACTACGTTTTTGGGCTTTAAGGATGGGCACTTATTCGAGGGTGGACGCTTATTAACTTTTTGGGCTTCCAGGGAGGTGCTCATTCGAGGTGGGCTCTTATTCGAAGGTGGGTGGTTAATCGAATAAATACAGTACTAGTATCGGTAACTTGACTCTTGACGATTTGCTGTAGCTGGGGGCCGCTGGCATGGTAGCGACAAGCAGTTGCAAAAAAGTTGAGACACTCAAAGCATTTTTCCTATTTCCTGCAAATAACGCACTCTTAAAGGTCAATGAACAATGTGATACACTTCAAGCCCCCCTCCCCCTCTCAATGTCACTTGACGCTTTATTTTTTTCTCATTCTAACCAACCCTGCCGTAATCCTTGTAAACAAATGAAAAATTCTCTGTCTTTCTTTCTTTAATTCTTTCCCTCCTTTCTATTTTACCTTGTCTTATTTTACTACAATGCATGTATAAAATAAGAATATGTAATTGAACTTATATAGACAGGCTCGCCGACTAGCACTATCTACCTGCTGGCCAGTAAGTTGTTTAAAATTAAGAAAATAAAGATTGTTGTTGCTTGAATGTCATTGCTAATTTCGTTCAATATTCATAAGGGGGGAGGGGTGGGGGGTAACAAGTAATACAATGGTGAGTGTCGAAAAAGTACCCAATAACAGAGAGTGTCTCAACCCGTATTGCAACTGCTTGTAGGAACGATACCCCGCCGCTCAGTGTCGTCAGTGGTTCTTGGTTTTTCGCTGTCAGTCGTGTTTACATTAATCGGCTAGAGGACCATTTTTATGGTTACCCTAGCAGGTACGACAAATTTTTCCGTTGTAAACACGTCAGGTAGCCATAACTCACCTTGCCAGGACAACTTTTCGCTGGCTTCCAAAGTCAAAACAAGGAAATTGACACTGACAAAGGTGAGTACTGAAATCTCGACCGTAAATACTGCAGTAAATCGAATTAAGCTACATTTTTTCACAGAAAGATATTTCTCTTGGAAAAAAGCGTATTTGGACGAAATTTTGATGTTTGTTACAAAAGGCAGTGGTAAATGGTAATTTCTACATTTTTGCTATCGACAGCCTTGTAGTTTGAGACTGGCTTCAAACGCCATCTACAAATGCGGTTAAACAATTAACTGAAAGTAAAAGAACTGGTCATAACAAGTTTGTTCGAAGAGGACCCACCTTGTACGGGGTAGGGGGGTTATCGAAGACACCATCTATCTCATAAACATTACCGACAAAATTTTATTGGCTTTAAATTTGAGTTGACACAGAAATATTCAGTTAGCAAGAGTCAGTATTGCTAAATAAACAAGAAAAGCGAGGTTTGAGTCTCATTGCCACTTTTTACTCCTGGATAGCGGGGTGGCTATGCAACAAAGATACCATCTTTTGAGGATAAAAAATTAAAGGGGGTACAGGCAGACTGGTTTGGTGGGCCCTGTTTGAGAATAGTAGGTTTTGGCGCTTCAATAACTTTCTGCTATTGGGTTAATTGAAGCGTGCCGCTAGGATTGTCCTGGCCCAATAAAAAGAAATCTGGGTTGGTTGACCGTGATAAATATTGACCACTACAATTTCTCCGAATCTGATTGGTTTAAATCGATCATATGAGGTGTAAAGGTGTTTTTAAAAAAGTCTTAGTTTAAAGACTGTAACTTACACTTTCAGTAAACCTTTTACGTTCAACTGAATAAAAACATGTTAAGCTTTGCAAATTTATTGCAAATTTCTACACCTTACAAACTACAAATAGGATGCTAGAGTTTTACAAGCTCACTCCGTCGTCATCTTGTTTAACAATGACATTGGATCTGAACTTTTCCTCTTTCTTGAAGGGTTCTTTTCAGTGCTGCGATCTTTCACTGCAAGGGTCCAGGATGGCGAGCACCATAAAGGTCCTCTTGTACGACCTCCCAATTGCAGTGTTCCCGAGCCGTTCTGCACAGTTCGTACTTTGCTCGTTTAGCCTGAACGATAAAAACAATTGGCACGGTCAAGATTATGGTACTCGCTTTGGAAAACGGTATAAAAAGCCAAGATTTTAAGCTTTCATTCTCAATGCCAAAACTTGATTCGTGTAATGATTCTGAGATTGTAAATAAACAATGATTTTTTTTTAATAAAAACATAAGATTACTGAATGAAAACCCAAGACTTTTTAAAGCTTTCATCCTCAATGCCAAAGCGTGAATCATGTCATGCTTCTAAGATTGTCAGTGATAAAACAATGATTTTTTTTTGCAATTTGATGCGCAAAACCACAAATTTAAAATATTTGAAATAAATTCAAGTAACTTACATACCCCATTCTTTGTAATTTTAACCCTTCTTCATTGCAAAGAATGTTTTAGACAAATCCCAATTGGCAACCGAATGTTTAACTCGTATGCTTGGTTTTAAGTTCATGCCAAAAACATAAATCGGTGAACAGCCTTGGTACATCTTCGACTTTCCATACGCTGACCTTTGAATTTTCGATCTAGCTGTCCTCATGAGCCATGATGAACTGTCATTCAAATTTACTGTAGTCAAAATAAAAGCTTTCTGCCACCATGCAACCCACCAATCTTCCCATGTCGGGTCTTCAAACAACCGTATAGCCGTCTGTATGCATTACGTGCCTATTTTTACAGCCTGCACCTTTTTCCGGTACCAAGTCGACCAAAGAAAATAAACTCAGTTTCTTCATTGGATAGCTCATTACAAGAATTTTATCACGGAAATGATGATAATTGATTCAAACCAATAAAAGAAAACTTAGTTCGGCTACCACCAAACCTTTGCGTGCAAAAAGACAACAGACCAAGTTTTTCAAGATCTTGTCGAATAATGAACAAGAACAACTTCGAAGGGAAAACTGTTCGCGCTAAAATCAAGTTTACTTCAAGAATATATCAATGTCATAATTACTTAAAAATAACGCTGGAAAACTCTCTATCGTCAAGTGAAAAGCTCTCTTACAATACAGTTTCTCTAATTTTCAGCTCCTTATCGCCAAATAAAAAGTCTGATCTTGATTTACTTGATAACACCGTTCAATGCCTTGCGGTATTGGTTGGAACTCTTTTTCTTTCGTTTTGGATTTCAAAACTCTCTCTGATTTCAGAAGACCCTATTTCAAGCATACACATTTCTTTTTGGAAACAAGTATTTAAATGCTCGACTTTCTGAATAGATTTTACGTCTAAAATGGCGCTAAAAGTCTATGTATTGTTAGTAAAAAAATAGAATTAATTAAAACCTGTATTTCATCTCTCTTCCTGGAGCTCATACCAAACGCTTCGCTTTGTGGAAGATGAACTGCGGCTACAAAGAGCGTCAGTAAAAGGAAAGCTGCAAGTCTTGTGTTCATGGTTTCTTCAGTTGGTGGAACTGAGAGCGATTCGAGGTTTTGCCCTTTAAACAAGTCGCAGAGGATATCAAGCAGTACAGGTGTAAATGAAGCCTTCATCCTCTTGTTTCACTTTTTAACTGTTTAGGATGGCACGGACTTGAACAAGTGTTAGTTTAATTTCACATTAAAAAGTGATTAAGTACCTCGAAAATGTCAAAAGCGGAACTAAACAAAAAGTGTTTGAAGTTAAATTACTTCTGTTAAGCCGCCACTTTAATGGTCAAGCCAAAAATTATCGAAATTGCGCCGAATGAAAAAGTCGTGTCAAAAGAAAAAAATCGATGAAAATACCTCAGTGATATTTCAAGCATGTTTCAAGAGAGTACTAAGTAATCTATAACTCTGGACTTTCACACTATGAGTGAAAAATTGAGCTTCGTCGTTGATAATTCCAGGCTCAGAAGTAAACGAGAATTTTTAATTGTTTTGAATCGCCTTTTGCCAGCTGTAAAAAATAATTAAAGAATCATTTCTTTTATCATTTAAATATTCTTATCAAGGTACTACTTCAATGCTTGAATTTGGAGAGAAAATTAACAAATTGCACTGCAGTCACGGTTCTAAATGCCGCTTAAAAATATATCGGTGTTGTATGTTGTTGCTTTCTCATCAAAGTGGAATTTCAAAATGATTTTAGATTTGTCTCTAAAAATTCTTAAATTATCAGTGCTTTCACGGCGAAAAGTAGAAAGTAATTAAGTTTCGTTAATATATTATAGATTCCGAAATAAACGAGAAGTACGTTTTTGAATAGTTTGTTGTTAGCCGTAAAGATCATCAAAGGACAGTTACTGAGTAGTTATCCGAATCACTTCAATAGTGTCGTGTGTTAACGAATGGTCGAGTGTCCGCTTCGTTCAAAAACAGGAATTGACACGTTAACATTTTTCGTACAAGTTTGGTATTAGGAAGTATCGATAAAACTACTTCGGCGACTGATATTTCGATAACTGTACAGAATTGACTGAATTTAAATATACCAGTTCAGAAAGAAGAATTTTTATGGTGCTGGACTGGACTTTAGATTCGGGGCACTGAGGAACTGCTAGATAAATTGGAGCGTGTTGAACGTCTTGAGCAGGCCACTTCCTTTCTCCTAAAAACACTTAATTCGGAGGGCTGGACCGCTTTAAAACAAGAAATTTGTACAATTAATTCGATCGGTCTCACAGTAAAAAGTATACTGACTTAAAGCGTTACTGTTTAAAGATTTTAATTCATTTACGCATTATATGTGACTTTGCCTGACTGTGTCCTAACACGGTATTCTTTTATAAAGCATTAAGTAAGCATTCAGCAGTACTTTCCATCGTTTTTCTGTAGCAGAATCAGAACAGCTTTACTCCATGGCCTTTAATGTCTGAGGATGTAGCTATCGTGATGAAACTGTTTAAAACTCAACAAATAATTATATTCATATTCATATTTTCCTATTCATTTATTCATCCTTCACGGGTATATTACGAACTCACAATATGACCAGCTCCCAGTTGGCTTTATAGCTCAGTTGGTAATTACAATGCACCTGCATTGCAGAGGTTCTGGGTTCGAATCCCATTCAACCTTGAAATTTTTTCAGGCCTTCTTTTCGCAACTGTTTCAGTTGCGTAAATAACTGCCAGGGCTTATCTTCAATTGTACAAATATAACCACAGTTCACAAGGTTTAGCTCTCTTGATTGAAAACAACCGGTACTTTGTGCTACAATAATACGGAATCATTTAAGCTTTTTCAAGGGAGGAGTGTATTTCAAAGTGTTACGATTGTGTAAGTTTAACTTCAGCGTCATTACACATTTGTTGTCTAATCGAAGGAAGTTTCAGGCGATCCTAAAATAGACCTTTCGCACGGTAATTGGAAATTTCGATGTCAGTAGGCCAAAAGCACCTTAAAATAATAATATGGCCAAGTTTTATAGTCTTGTCTTTTAAAATAGCGAAGGTATAGTTCCATGCACAAATTCAGGAATTTTTGCAGACGTTTGTATGAATACGAGAATAAATTATCCGTTTCCATACAAAAGTCTATAAAATATTGATATTTAACGAAACTACTATAGGCCTCAAACTTGGCTTTTCTTTTCTTTCTTTCTTTCTTTTTTTTTTTTTTTTTACTAATTTTAAGGCGTTCTCAGCAGTGTCAATGGTTTTTCGGTACCTCGCCTATATAAAAATTTTAAATTATAGTGATAAAGAAGAATGTCTCAATATATATGACACAATCAATAAAGAAGAATGTCTCAATATATGTGACACAATCAATATTATGCTTTCTTCGCGATTTTTAGAAGATTTGACAAAGGAGATGAGGGACTAAACAGTACATTAATTCTAAGAAATTTTAGAAAAAATTAAGTACTTTAATGTGATTGAAATTAATATTAATTTTAATATTTTCTTAATTTAAGGGTATTAAATGTTCAGGTTTAAAAAATAGTCACCGAACCTGTCCGCTAAATTTCTCTCTTTCTGAGCAATTTCATGTTGCAAAACAGTTTCTTTGTGAAATATTTGATCAGTTTTCATCAAAATACAGCAAAATCGTCGGGACAGTGAAACAAGTATGGCCACAAATGGAATTACTTCTGTACCACCAGCATTTTGACTGATTTCAGGTTACGCTAACGGTCCAGCGTTAGCTATTTTAATCCACCCTCGGCTTAATCTCTTGATAATCTATTGATATCAAAAGCGAAAATTGTCAGGGGCCAATGTTTTAGCTGAAATAAACTGCTTGTTAACTTCAATATTCATAATAAAACAATCATAAATTGCACATGGAAGTGATAATTTTACTTTATTGCATCTTTACATTATTGTCAGTAAACTTCCAAGGATTCCATTCAAAGTTTAACGTGTTCGCTGTATTATCGTTGTGTTAAATATTACAATTATGAAAGTTCTTCATTTGTCTTAAGCGATGCTTTTAGTTATGGTTGTGACTTGAACGCTCATTGCAGTGGATCAGCGCGTCTGGCTTCTTCCGAATCCTCTAGTATGACGTCCCGCTTGCAATGTTCCCGGGCCACCTTACACATGTTGTGCAGTGCACGTTTAGCCTGAACGATAAACAACAATATAATCACTTGGTGAGTATGTAACAGGATCTCAATTCTGTCAGTGTCGGAGTCATACTGAACATGAATTGTATTATGTGGTTACGTTGTTGACTGTAATTAAAATTTTAAAGCGTATTCATCAAAAGAAACCTCTTAATTATAAGCAATACTTTCCTGTGGTGCTATCTAATACGCTGTACAACTTGGTTTTAACTTTTGAATCACAGATAAAATTCGAAAGCATGAACATCCATAAAGCCAAAACAAAAAACAAAAAACAAAAAGAGAAAAAAACTTGGCTGAGCAGTCAGAGTTTCAAAAAAAAAAAAAAGGTTGAATTCAGCGAACGGCTTAAGTATAGGAACTTTTCATAGCTAAAACTTAGGACAAACGCAAAACAAACCCTTCCTAACAAATGAATTTGATTAACATTTAAAATCAGAGGTATATTTCTTGTGCAAAGTTCTGGCAAAAAAAGCAAAAAGAAAGAAAATAAAATAATGACGGCAAAAACCTTAGGGTGTACGCGTAAAAGGAACAAAGCGATAATTTTTGGGATGGCCACATACAACATTACTTCAACTGTACAATTATTAAAAAAGATACTACTAAAGCTTTGCAAACAGCCGAAAACAAAATTATCCCAAGATAAAGAAAATACATAACAGCTTAGAAAAAAAATGAAGTAAAACAATGCAACGATTCGAAAAGTTACTCCCAGCTCCAAGCACATGATCTACAAAGTCTCATGTACACTTAGCGTGCCTATGTTTTTGAAGCAGATTATATTATCACGGCCGGCTCCGGTTTGGTTTTTTGTCGGCTTTTTTATCGACCGACCGATCCACTTTTACGAAAGAAAGGTGGATGGGAAACAAGAGATATTTTAGGGATGTTCTTAAGTCAGCCAAGATAACAAATCAACTGAAATAAAGAAATTTAACCTGGGCGAATCACTAATAAAAACAGCTTGTCGATGATTACGATTGAATCTGCTGTATAACTTTCGATTTTTGATACAGGCTGGCCGGAAGACGAAAGGCCATGGTTTACAGAATATTTAAACTTTCTACCGTGATATGAGATCAACCAAAAAAAGAAAAATGTCTTCCAAAGGAAAATCTCTGGCGAAAAACAAAGATAATTTTCGCGCAGCAATGTGATCTTTACCATGAGCTCTCCTAAACTGACGTTTTGTTCCTTCAACATGTTAATCTAGCGTTCATTATAAATTTTATCCCGAGATCTCTCAGTGATATTAGTACATATAATGAAATAAAACTATTCAACTCTAGCTGGAATTGGTAGTTTACCGCTGTTGCGGTTGTTGTATCTTTCTTATTTCATTATTTTTTTTTGTAACAAACTGGCACTGATTTTCTTTTAAACATGAGGCAAAGAAACATGACACAATGTTTGTGCCTTCACTCGTCAATTGAATCGATGACTCCTCGTATCGATAAGTGATTGACATCGCAATGTTTATGATCCGAATTCCGTTTAAAACAGTGAAAATTTATATGGAAATTAGAACAAATCAATATTTTAAAACCTGTATTTCATTTCTCTTCCAATGATCGCCGCCGGCAAAGCCTTCAGAAGAAGGCAGAAGAACTGCTGCTACGATGAGCGCCAGGACAAGGAAACCGCCAAGTCTTGTGTTCATCTCTTCTTGGAGTTTGTGAGTTAAGGCTCTCGTCTTTCTTTTCAGTATAGTCCCGGAGGTTTTGACGTTCAATTTGTAAATGAAGATCTCTCAGTTGCTGCATTTTATAACGGTTGTTTTGGTACTTAAACAAATTACAACTTTCACAAATGTGACAGTCTAGGATGTAAACCATCAGGCATTGAATAGTTTGTTAGCAGAACAAATCATCAAAGAATCGTTATATCTTTGTGTTAATACGCTTACTAAGCCGCCAATTCAATAGGCAAATTACAAATAATCAGTTACCATAGAATTGTGCCGAAGTTTTACTTCCAGAAATGTTTGATAAAAGTAATTGATGGTTCGTTCCTTGACAGATTTTCATTAACATTTCGTATTTTACCGCCATTACCTTTTAAAAACACATTATAAAGTTGTAATTATTGAGTAATGTCTGTAAGTTTGCGTATATTAAAATCTCACTTAACTGCTTCTTGTGAATTACTTTTCTCCTCAAAATACAATTACGTCACGTGTTTTTTAAATGAGTCCTTCGGGAATCGCAATTTCCATTATTTGTTCATGTAGTTAAACCACAAGCGCCATTTCCGAGTTCTCTTACGAAAGAAACGGATATTAAAAGATTTACTTCGCTTAAAGTATCTTCATTAGCTTGCATGGAGTTTGTTAATAGTATTTACTTAAAATATTACTTAAAATTTTCTGTCATTCGCATAGTGCTTTTTAATTTCCTGACTGTCTGACAAAAGAAAAAAAGAGGAAAATAACTTTGAAATATATATTCAGACGAACGCTACCACGTGTTAAATTACCAGAATTTTGTTATATTTCTCCAACTTATTCTTGAATTTAAAGAGATACTTTTTAGTTTATTCGCCGGCAGTAAGTCATAATCTAGGATATTTTGGTCGAGAGACTAACGAACATCCTTCCAATTACGAGGAAACACAATTCAGTCAAAATTTTGCGTCATACGGATATTTTTGGCTTTTCGATTAGAATCACAATTAGTAAAACATTTTTAACAAGTGTATTCAATGATCTAATTTTTTTATGAGAAGAATGAACAATATACATGTCCGTGAAACAAAAAGTACAAAAAAAATCGAAATTTTTAAACATGGTACGAAAGTAACAATTCAATAGGCCATGCATCCTTGCTTTACAGTCAAATCCAGTACTCAGGATGCGACTGACGAATCATTCCTGGCTTAGCAATTAAATTCGTTGAGTTTTAATCCTGTCTGTGCCGATTTTTTTACAATCTTTTAGAACCGGTTCCTGAAATCCTAATATTTATTCCCCTCAAGTGTATTTTCTAGAAAACTGACTAAAGCACTCCGATTAAGAAAATTTGGCAAACACTTATTACATATTTCTTTCATATTATCTATTCAATACTCTGACGACTTCTTTGAAAATATCAAACTCTGACATATTTATGACGCTACAATGAATTTGGGATTTCATTTAAAGCAGTTTTTGTTATCTTTCCTTTCATTAGCTTTGAGATGGTGGCGATTTTATTCCTCTGAAATCATGAGTCGGTCTTTCTAAATCGCAAATATCCTTTCTAGCCAAAAAAAAAAAAAAAAAAAAAAAAAATATTAGTGTTGGTGCACATTACAAATAGTTTCCCCAGACAATTTTCTATACGATAATTCGTAAGTACCCGGCCAGTCGAACTTCCTTTATCGGAGGTCTTTAATTTCCTTAGATAATTTGTTTATCTGGATAAATGTTCCTAGTGGCGAGACTATCTTTTTGATGTCTATCTTAAACAAAATTCTAGAATTTGTCGCTGTCAAATGGTTTTTACAAATGTCATACCAATTTACAATTTCTCCCGTCAATGTTCACAGGGAATCAGTCTTAAGTGAGCCAGCACTTTTGAAAGATCTCACTTAACTGTTGCCTTAAAAAGTCATTTTGCTGTGGTCAATTAACGCTGAAATGGTAAACAGCGTCTGGGAGTGGGGGGTGGGGTAATATTGGACGCTTGGCAGGCTGTCAGTTCCGAAAACCCAAGAGAAACGAACCTTCGATTTTCTGGTCTACGTATGACAAAATGTCACGTATTTTGGACAGTTAAGTGATGACTTTGCGGCTGCAATCTGTTCAACCTAATCAGTAGCCATAATAGGGGACGAAGACGGTGAAGGCACTCCATTTCAGGGCTTGAACTTCCCTTCTGTGTTGGGACGTCTAAGACAGCGGCCTACGCGCGTGTAATTACTCAGCATCGCGCGCGGAGAAATTGAAAGTTTTTTGGCCGTTCAAATGGTGAATTTGGAGTCCAAATTTTAGCATTTGGCTTATGTAACTTTAGGGGGATAAATTCATAGATTCTACGACGAGTAGGAAACACTTGAAAGACTGATTCTGGAAAAGTATATTTGTTTGTTACTCAGTCGACTCGCAGAAAACCGTAAAAAGGCACCAAATCGTGGCGCTGTGTCGCTACAGTTGAATGAATGAGACCAGTTGGGAACAAAGGATAGCTTACACTGGTAGACCTTTAACTTGCAGTAAACTCTCTCAAGCGGTTTTATGTGAAATGTCTGAAATGGGATGGAAAACGCAAAAAGTATTCAATTATTTGTAGCTGTACTGTATTGTCAAATTAAAAAAGTTCGTCGAGCAAAACTGAGTTGTGCGAAGTTGGTTTGCTCATCCGCTTTTCGGCGGCTTGCATGTCGCTCATTACTTTCTTTTGACTTGAATTGAAGAAAGAGGTTTCTACTGTTTTGTAAACAAGTTCGATGGATGGACCGTGTATATAGAAACCTAATAAGGCAGCGCTACGCTACAATCTTTTATTCGCTTCAGGTGCGCAAGCGGGCTTTATGGCTTTCAAATCTCCGGCATTAAAATCCATTGAGGATTCTTTCACCGACATTAAATATTTGGATTTGTTTCTACTTGATTTCCCCAGGACGGTCAAAACACTTCTGTCAAAAAAAAGGTAAAAAATCTTCGTGTTGGTTGTTTTCAATGTGGAAACTGAAAATTCGCCACCGTATCGATTACGCCGGGGGTTGTTCAGAATGTTTGCTTTTTACATCATTTCCAATTTCATTTCAGATCCTCAGTACGTTCCTCATTTAAGTCGTTTAGCTTTCTTTCTGCCATCATTTATCTTGTAAAGTGTCTACGTAATGGCATTAATTGTAGAAATTTTATAAACTTATAAAAATATTAAATGAGTTGAAAGACAGCTCGGCAGCTTTAATTGCACTTTATTGTCTCCATAAAACAAACGTTCCGGATTACAATGATTACTTCAAGGACACAAAAATCAACATTTACTCGAATGATCATTAAACTTTCAAGCTGCCGGATAGTCATTCATTTCAAATTCTAGATAGCTGCAGATCACCTTCCCCGCTAAGTACTTGCGAAATATATAACAGGTTGCTTGAGGTTAATGACAGCCCTCGCTTCGTTTTGTAAACAGCGCATCTTCCCTTCTTGCCAAAGCTGTTATCAGTAACATGAGTGAATTTTTTTCAGGCTTTCTTTTCGCAACTACTTTAGAAGCGTAAGTAACTGCGAGAGTCTTTCTTCTATTTAATCATCGCTTTCACCCGTACTTCAAGACAAATGTAGTTTCATATTACGAACTCACAATATGACCAGCTCCCAGATGGCTTGATATATAGCTATAGTTCACTTGGTAGAGCACTGGACCGGCATCGCAAAGGTCATGGGTTCGAATCCCATTCAGGCTTTCTTTCCTTAGTTTACTTAAGTTGCGTAAATAACTGCGAGGGTCTAAAGCTCATGAAATAACTTTAGGTCATCGTACATAGTGACTTGAGTGAGACGTTTGGCTCACTAAAACTAAGAGGGTTACTTGGACACTGACGGCCTAGTTACTTTTTCCTTTAAAAATTGTTTGGAGGCTTCTCCTTAGTGGAACAATACGGGCATAATCAGGACATTTGACTGTGTACCGTGCTTGAGGAGTAGAGAATTTGAACGGGTTTTTTTTCTTTTGGTCTAGCAGAATTCATGCGTGGGGTTTTCCTAATTATGGGGAGTTGAGAACCCTTTGACAGACAGGATTGCGCCTTGTTAGCAAACGGCTCAATCAAAACGGCTTCAAAATAGTTTTTAAAGCCGGGTGTCATTACTGTATCACTGTTTGCAAAGCATGAACAGCGATTGATTAAAGGTGAAAATTTATCCTCAAGGAGAGGTCTTGGAACAATTGAGGGTAGGACATTTGAACGGCTTTTTGGCCCGAGAAACAGGAATTGGAACAACCTAAATTTTGAAAAGTTCAAATAAATGCCCTGGGGGTTGCTTGGGAGCGGGGTGTCGGATCGACGAGTAACAGTAAAAGTATGGGATGTTGCCCGAAATTCCGCAAAAAATACAAGCGATATCATAGAATTTCTCATGACACTTAACAAACGTCATTCCGTCTATTACGTTTTATCAGAAAATTGTTGACGTAACTGAGATATCTAAAAACTAATTTTAAATTTTGGAAAGTCCGTCACTTTTGAGCAAGCAAAGTGAGAGAGGTCTAAAATCAAGCACAATTCCAACTGTAATTTTAGATGTGTCTATACCCCCGGCCCCCAACCAAGATGGCGTCCGAACCCGTAAAAGGGTCTATCGTTATTTTATTAGCGTTGAGTAGTCTCTGGCTTGAAACGAAGACAAGCTTACAATCATCAAACATGTACAGAATTTAATGACCGCTGTTTCCAGTACAAAGCACACAGTTCCACGTACATTTTATTGTACGTTTTTCCAGAATGTTTGTAATTTGCTGTAATTTTTTTTTGTCTTGTCCCGCCTCGACTAGCTTTGTGGCTATTTGCGGGACAATCCCTTTATATAATCTAAATCTGTAAAATAAAATTGTTGTTGTTGTTGTTGTACGTCTGCGGGGTTTTGACGAAAGGGTGTAACGTATTTTTATTTTTTAGATAGGAAATTTGTCTGAACACATGTGCTTTTACCTGGTGCCCACGCTTGCAGTTCCTGTCCCAGCTAATTTAGCCTGGATTCTAATTTAAACTGCGAATTGGCTTTGCACAGGAGTAAACCCCGAGTAATTACGCATCCTTTACACGATGCCGGAGCCGATGCTAACAAACCGTTTGAAAAAAAGTTAATACTGTAGTTTGGGCATTCGCTTATGATCGAGGTGAGCCATTGTAACAATATTTGGTTGTAAATAGTAAAATTTCGTACCCTGTTTAACAACGACGCTTTGCGTTTACTCTGCAAAATAACGAAGAAACCCTACAGATCCCATGAGATTAACAATAGATATCCAAACACTTTCCTAGAATTTTTTTATTCATTCATTCATTTATTTCTGATTCTTGCAATAAATTGTCCGACTAATCATGAATGTCAGGTGAAAGATTGCCAGCAGTGTAAACCATGAATCAAAAATATATGATGCTAAGAATTGATTTGATTTGTCTTACACTACTTCCACTGATGGCATAAGTGGCATTCTGATTGAGTTTTTTTATTCTCAATTCAACTTTTAATATACAGCTATTTCGACAAAGACCTACCGTACAGTGAAGACTTGAGATGGCGGGCAATGCAATATGGATTCTGAAATTTATTTGGTATTTCTTAGACTTCGTTCCTTTCGGCATTATCGCGTACACTTTTATGCTTTTTTGGACAACCTTTGTCGAAGCAACTGTATATTTAGGATAACAATGCATGGTATACAGCACTACCACAACACTGATTCGAAGTTCTTAAAAAAATATACAAATAAATTGGCACATGTATTTCGTTAAAGAGACAGTATTGAAAATGTGGCCCCATCACAGTCAACCTAGTCGTGTAAAAAGGACCCCACCCAGTGTCCCCATTGCCTCTTACTACTTAAGATCAGGCAGTGTACCCCACCCCCCCCCCCCCCCCCCACCAAGTTCACGACTTATACATTTATTATTTTCTACTGGGAGAAGAATAGGCCGATAACAGTTTTTCAAATCGGTCCGGTATGAATATCTTGCATTTTTTCGAAATATATGTTGTAAGAGACTGTTACTGAGACGCCACCAGTCAAAGCAAAGATGAATCGAGAACGCGAAAGTAGGTCTTGACAAATCTTCACTCAATTTAAGAATCAGCATTACATTAGAGTCAGTTCAAAAAAGTTGATTTGATTCAAGAAAACGCTTAAATACTTCAAGGTCTACAAGAAATAAGCTTGATAGAAACTTCTTATTCCAAGAAGTCTTGTTAGTAGTGATAGAAGGGTATCAAGGCAACCGAAAGACATAAAAATGAAGACATAAAAATATTCAAATGACGAATATTAATGATAATAACAAGGACTGGTCCGCCTCGATTAGCTCAGTCTTCCTCAAGAGACAATGAGGTAAGAGAGCGAATCCCTGTGCCCCATGATAATTATTTTCAATCTTTTTTTAGTTCGCGCCATGCTATTTCAAGAAATTATAATCCGCCATTGAGTTTAAAATTAAATGACGTCACTCTAACTGACCAATAAGATTTCGACATTAAAATAGCAACGCAAACAAAAATAGATTGAAAAAAATTTTCATAGGAAGAGCCCGGGAGGGGGGGGGGGGGTACTCCCTTATAAGAGGCTAATGGGGATGTGCCGCTGGATGGGGTCGCATTTTCACGTCTGGATTGACTAGGATGGGGTTGCATTTTCAGTAGAGTTACTAGAATGGGGTCGCACATTTTCGGATTTATGGGGTAAGAAAAAAAATAAATAGAAAGTGACTTAGTTGGGATCGCGAAAATTACACTTTCTCAAAAACTGACCAAGATGGGTCTATAACTGGCCACAAAAAAAGACTATAATGGGGCTGGGGCTCTGAGAGGCCAGCGGCACATACCCAGCAAAACTGAACCCAAGTACCCCCCCCCCCCTCCCCCCGGGAGGAAGAGGGGCATGTATGGGGGATTTGCTCTCTTACCTCATAGTCTCTTGGTCTTCCTATAATACGTTAGTTCAATTACAGTCGAACCTCCACTAACGGCCACCTCTCCACAACGGCCACCTCTCTACAACGGCCAAATTTTTTTGTCCCGGCGGACAGTCCATACATTAGCTCTTGTTTAAACCTCTCTACAAGGGCCACCTCTCTACAACGGAAACGGCCACTAAAGTGCGTCCCCAACTGCCAAAATAACCTCTCGACAACGGCCAGTACAGTTCTTTTTTGTAAAAACCTTTTTTTATAAACTGATGCAGTAATCGACATTTGTCTTCGGAACATTATGTTTATGTATCCATTTTAATGATATACGTATTTTGATTGTGTCCATTTATATGCTGGTGAGTAAGCATAAATTGTCTACAATAATATAGCGAATGTTGCGAACCTTGGTCGTCTCGTCTTGTTAACATTTTGATTCAAAGCATTATTTACGTTTTATTGTGTATTTTATCTGTATATATTATTTAAGATTGGATTACCATTATAGGCTACAGTAAGCATGAACTTGGCACATTAAACATGTTGTACTTCCTGAAACAAAAGGTGTCATATTACACCCCCACCTCTCCATAACGGCCACCTCTCCACAACGGCCACTTTCTTCTGTCCCCAAGGTGGCCGTTGTGGAGAGGTTCAACTGTAGTTCAATAGTTCAATAAAGCTCTGAGGTATGTTAATAAAACCCCTATACTGCTCGTGAGTATCGATATAGGAAATCCTCGGTCCATGCATGTCAGTCGGTCGATGCAATATCGCGATATTTGGTATCGATAACAGCCCTCCTTATTCAATGCGGCCGGTATCGATTGTACAGCTTAAATTTGAATGGATTAGCGCAAAACAAATATACATTCAATTTCATGTGAATAATTTCATGAATTTAGTATGAATTTAGCATTAATATAGCATGGGTAAACAAGGACCAAAGACTCGATTTTTAAATCGAGTTGTTGATCCTTAGTCACCCATACCATAGGACATATGAATAGACATATAAATAGAATAAAAATCGCTCAGTTGGAAGTGCTTGTTTTGTTTTTATGCTCGTGCAACTAATTGTCTGTGTTGGTTTGTGATTGAAAAAGTTCAGTATAAAATATATATCACAAAAACGGAACCAAAACAATGCATTTGAAAGTGCTAAATGTTATGTTAAAAATATTTTATGGTAAATATATAATTACGCAAGCCTTTAAAAGTTGTTTTCTTTAGGCTGTTACCCTTCTTTCACTTTTCTCTGCCTAGAGGTAACGCCCATTTCGGTGTGGCGTTATTCAATTCATAGTTTCTGTAATCATAAATCATCTGATGACCATTCTAACACATCAGGCTCTTATGATTAAAGTAGAACGAGGTGTATAAAAAGTATCTTCCTGTGGTGCTGTTCATTTCATGTTTTTCTAAGTAACAAAGATATAAACTTTCAACACAGAGAAAGAGATTCTTAACATTCTTACCTCTTCAGATCTTCCAGCTCTGTTCCAGTTTGATCCACCGGCACCAAATCCCTGGCAAGGATTGAAAACGACGGAGGAGCAAAAAAGAAACGCCAACAAGAAAATACTTATAGCAGTTCCTTTCCTCATGTTTCGCCGGGCTGACTTTTTTTGTCTGAAACAAAACCTAAATTTAATAGCCAACCCAAAAAGCAGTTTTTGCTATATGGAGAATTGAGCACTAGAGAGATGCCTGTATTTATACACTTAGGTTGCACGCAAATAAAAGAGCTTGATGTTCTGTTAAGGGAATTGTGACCAACAGCGTGGTTTCCGGCCGTAAAAGGACGTTTTAGATGCGATAGTATGGTTTATCTGTTTCCATCTTACGATGTCGGAAGAAAGCAAAAGTTGTCAGGCGTATTATCATTTAGCGTGGCACAGAGTTTCCGTAACACGCTACTTTGAAATTGTCTTATAGTAAATAGCAGTGTATTTCTAATTGCTTTTCAGTATCAAACGCAATTAGAAAGTACTTCTTACGATAATGTAATATTCTCAGAAAGACACTTTGATCTTCAGTATATGCGATTAAAATCACTCTTTCAAAGTAAGTGACTTTTAGTTTCATTCTATACAAATAAAAATGAAAGGGCGTTCTGGTACGCGTCTTCCATTTTCATTGATAAAGGAAATTGTGCTGCCTAACAAGAAATCAGTCACTCACTTTATTGTCTTAATACACAATAGATCACGCAAGGTTATTAACAGCATGTGGCAGTATCTATTTGCCGTTTTTTGACACACACTTTCCGCCAAGTCAATTAAGAAAAACAAATAGATCCGCCGTTTTTGTATATGAAAAAAACGGCATGATTCAATTCACCATTTTCTAATATCCGATTCCTTGAAAGTGCCACCGACAAAAATGTTGCAGTTTAGTTAATTGAAGGCGGAAGGGTAGAATGAAACATTTAATGTTTCGGATGATTAAGATTCGTCCCGATTGTTCTGTTTTGATAACGTTATCTAATAATAGTTTGTCATATCTGGGTTTGGGTCTCTGTTAATATATTATAAAATTTACCACCAATTTTGCAAAGTTTGTGCAATGTTTCTCACTGCTAATTTGTCTTTGTTTTTGTTTTTTAAAACTTCTTGACTGGAGAAAAACTAACACGAAAACTAACTCACAAAATTCTTTGTCTGTATGTATGTTTTGCGCAATATCACAAAATGGTTATATTTACGTATAATTAATATGTCATATACAGCCACTTAAAAGTGTTGTTTTCACGCACACAAAAGATGATTCTTTATCACTTTTGGTACATTGTAAAACAAACAAGGAAGGCCGATTGAAAACACCAGGAAGAAAATTGTGTTTTTGCTTGAATAGATATGTAAGATTAGTGAAAAAAATATACCCCCACAGATGTAATTTATAGCTTCAAAGGCCCGAAAATGACCCCGCGAACTGCGAGGTAATACCCTCAATTAGAAATAGTCCTTACTTTCGTTTGATGACACGCGTTCGAGGGTATTCATTCTTAAGCTTGTCGTTTACACGAAAATAAGAGTTCAACTAAATTTCAAAGAAAGAAATATTAGAAAAAAACATGTGCAATATACAATCCGCTGCATAGGCTATCAGTGATTGCCGATTGTTTAAATAGCTGTTGTTTTTTTCAATGCAATAATAAAACGACGCGTTTGTTATTGTTTTGGGATCCGGATCATTACTGGCCGTTTATTTGTGCGAAGATGGTGAACAGCACATCAGAGTCGATCATTTCCGTAAAAAGGTTGCAAGAAAGTTAGCTACTGATTAAGGGGAAACAATTATGGGCATGGGGCTATTTACTATTATTTTTTGTCGTGTCTGGTGGATTTGGAACCTTGAATCTCATCGGTATTGCTGTTCAGCTGTTGCGTTTACTTACACCCTTAAAAGTGGCAAAGAACTGGTACGCTTTTTTTTAATATGTGCGAGTTTGTTCGCGTGGGACGAACAGAAGGAACCAAAAAGACCAAAATAAGTAGAGAGGTTTAGTGTTGCTATAGGACCTCAGCCCCCTCACTCACTACACTTAATTAACATCAGTCCATTAGGGCTCTCCAGTCCTGCAATCTTCCTCTGACCTATCGGTAAACAATTAAGGACGGTACCTACTAATAGCAAAGTATTTTTGCGCGGTTTATCGCTATGCGGGAAGAGCAGATCTTAGTAGCGGCTATTGACATTCAAAAAGAAAATTGGGGGTAACCACGCATTTCTTAGAGATAACTAAGGAACAATTATTCTCAAAAGTAGCAAAATACAAAGCAATGTATGGCGCTTTTTTCCAAACTGAAGCTTTATTATCTCTGAAAAATGCACGGTTACCTCCAATTTTCTTTTTGGATACCAAACTCATTTGCTAAGTTCTGCTTTCTCCGCATAGTTTTAAAGCACGCAAAAATATCCCTGTATTAGTAGGCATCACCCATAGGAAGCCCGAGTATCACGAGATGCGCAGAACGTGTGCGCAGTAACAACAGTAGGAACCGTCCTTAATACAGTTCATGTACGCTCAGCTCTGCTAACTTACTGTTATGTCAGGCGGGCTTCAGCCTAACATTGGGATCGACTCGATAAATCCACTCCATGATTAAGACACAGCTAGATGTCGAAGCCAAGGCATTCACCAACCACTGAAGAACCTCACTCACATCAGACAAAGACTAAACCACATGCACACACCGAATGATGACAGGAAGAGCCAAGAATTTTGACGAGGAACGTTCAAAATGTAATAAAATGTAAATGTAATTCATTTACCCACGAAGCCTTAAAGGCTCGTTCAAAGGTGTCGGTGCGTTCAGGTCGAATTGGAATTTGAAGATGTGGGTTTTTGTGGAGAGAGGAAAACCAGAGAACCCGGAGAAAAACCCTCGGAGCAAGGACGAGAACCAACGAAAAACTCAACCCACATATGACGCCGAGTCCGGGAATCGAACCCGGGCCACATTGGTGGGAGGCGAGTGCTCTCACCACTGCACCATCCCTGCTCCCCTCACGTAAATGGCGCGAAACCGGATTGGAATTTGATCACCGTGGCTCTCTGGAAAATCACACATAAAAGATTAGGGTCATCAAGCATCTTTTAGATTGGTTCAAAGTATTAGCCAAAAAAAACTAAATAAATAAATAAATAAATAAATAAATAAAGCGGAGCTGTAAACAAACGTTAACAACAGAAGCAATGGACCCTAGCCCTCGACCATTGGGCCGCATGATATATATATAGGTCCAACGAAATTATAACTTTACCAGCTAGCTGAGATCATCTTCAGACGCCATTTAACAAAGCACCGGTTAAGCTTCCAAAAATGTCCATGAGACTACAAATTCACCTGAAAATAGAAGAAAAGATTGCCCCTTTACTGAGCCTAATCTGCGCTCAGTCGGGATTTGATCTTCCGAAATGATCTCACTTACCCGACGGAAAATGCAGGTGCCCTGTATACCTTATCAAAGCAAGCAAAACAGACGAACCTTACTCCAAAAACTCTCCAAAACAACAAAAGCTACTCCCCAAGGTTGGGCAGTCGACAGAAACCAAGTGAAACACCAGTTACTAGCCTTTTTTTAATACCCTTCTGTGATCACCGAGACATGGTATAAATAGTCTAGAAGGACCTCATTAACAAGAACGACGAAGTCTCACATCTCACTAGCAAGGATTTTTAGGGACTTTAGAACCCTCTGTTAATTGCAGCACGTAGTCACACGCCCTACCATTCACGACAAGGCAACGGGAAAGCTGAAGCGGTATTAAAAGTATCAGCTGATCCATGGTGAAGAGAAAGACTCCACGGCTCCCTGCACAACTACCGCAGTACACTACCAAAAGGCCATGCCAATTCTCAGCCCAAGGTATGGTTAACCACAGGGATAAAATAACACTTCCAATACCTTCAACCAACCATGAATAACGAGCACGCCATCGTGGGGCCGAAGATTTAAGGACCATCAACAAAAAGCGCGTCGAGAAAACGGCAGACCAAGCACTATAGAATTAACACTAGTGAATTTCCTTATGCGCACCTGCGCCTGGAAGCTAGCGCTTTTCAAACTTTTAACAGTTTGGTTCAATTCATTCAAAATCTCTTGGTTCATACTTGTACTTCCTTGTAACAGTATACTGTTGTCTATTATTTACTCCCGAATTGGGGACTGTTAACCAGAGGTAATGGCATTACGTAGCGGGCTAAGCGAGGTCCGTACGAAAACGACCGCTTGGCCACGAACAACTCAACTCCGAATTCGCGCGAAAATTTACAGATTTTCAGTGGAGCGTGAAGGATAAATGCGGCTTCAAAAAGCCAAAAAACTTAAGAAAACTTAGTTGAGATCCAGAGAAATAGTAATTTAGATGTACACTAAAATCAATTTTACACGTACTTTTCTTCATGAATTCCAAAGTCGATTTTTTATTTACTTGTCTTGCATCCACCTTCTAACATTTGACACGTCGTTTGGTCATACATGAAGTCTTGGATAATCTCGATACCAAAAAATAATAATAATAATAATAATAATAATAATAATAATAATAATAATAATAATGAAAAAACGCGACCCAGAACTTAACTCGGTGCCTCACATCCCGAGTAATAATGACGCTTATTGATGTATCAGGACTAACTGTTAACACGTACCTTACTGGCATAGCCTCCTCTAAATTTAATAGACCTTTATCAGAGTAATTTAAACTTTATGTAAGCCAGATAATTAACACCAAACAATTGACACTACTGCAAAAAGAGAGAAAGAGACAAGGTTGTACTGTACTTTGCTACACTGTACTGCACTGCAACTTCATTGTATCGCACTGTACTGTGCTGTGCTGCAATGCATTCCAGTGCACAAAACTGCACTGAAGTCTACTGTACTGCATTGCATTTCACTGCATTGTATTGTACTGTACTGTACCGATCTGTGCTGCACTGCACTGCCCTGCACTTCGCTGCACAACACTGTACTGAGCCGTGCTGCACTGCAGTCCACAACACCGCACTGTAGTCTACTGTACTGTACTGTACTGTACTCTACTGTACTGTACTGTACTGTACTGCACTGCACTGCACTGCACTGCACTGCACTGTACTGTACTGTACTGCACTGTACTGTACTGTACTGCACTTCACTGTACTGTTCTCGACTGTGCTGTACTGTGTTAAGGTTTGCTGTACTGTACTGTACAGGGATTACTGTACAGGGATTTCAAGCACATCTTCTTGTCATCCAAACACTTACTTTACACTCGTAGAGTTTAGGATAAGAACAAGATCGACAGAAATAACAATGTTTTATTACTGAGTATATTACACGTGACAATAAACTGAAAAATCAGACAACTTGGGCTCCGTGCCGGTTATCTTTACGTGTGCTGGTGTTACTCGATGTAGACGCTCAGGCGACAAACAGGTTTCACTTTCTCAAGGGAGAGGTTAATTCTTCGGCGTCTTCTTGCAGTTCGTGTCCGCAAATCTCTCTCAGACTGCGACAAACACTTCGTTTTTGCTTCATCATCTGGTAGAAAAGCGAGAAATATGTTATTCCATTTTTTGTCAACCTTTCTCCAGGAGAAACACAACCAGGACGGTTGTCAAAAGCTCACAGATTTTTAAACTTTTAACCAGAGAACGTTTTCCCATTACTACGTCGACAAATGTTGGCAATCAAGGATAATCACAAACGGCATCATGGGAAACGTACTGTTGGAAATGTCTCATTTAATGTCACGTGACTACTTTAGGATCTCTTAAGGTAGTATCACCATCTGCACTTTTTTTAATAAATAGTGACAGGGTAAAGTATGGCTCAATAGATCTTATTCGCTCCATATGCCAATTGCCCTGATTACAAATTAAACCACATGATCTTCTCAGGAGAAAATTGGCTTCCTATGTATTTTGAAAAAGTGGCTAAAAAGTGATTTTTAATAGTTTATTTTTGCTCGGAGAAATCGTCTGATATCTTCTTCCCGGTGCTCTAAGTAATATTTAAAAAACGAGTTCAGTAGGTTCGAGAACACTTACATTGTAAAAGGTTGTTTTCTGGTTTGCAGGATCGTTTCACTGCCTTTTGCTAAATCAAACGCTGTCCGATCTGGTTGAATGTTTTTAAATCACAGAGTTTTAGGGAAGAATCTTATCCTTCGAATTTCCGAGGTACCGGTGGCTTTTTCAAAATTGTTTTGGATTGTCTTGGCCGCACTCCAAACAACATAATTTTTTAACAAAAATATAGAAAAAGGAAAACCTATGCTTTCTCATAACTATTTTAGGAGGAGCTAAAAGAGGCACTGTCACTGAGATTTTCCATGCTGTTTGTCAGCTAATACTACTCAAATATTTGACAAAGAACCCATTCTTTAACGTGGAATCACTGTTAGAACACCGGGAAAAATATAAAAATGATTTGTCCGAGAAAGAAAAAAGTAAAATCTGTTTTAGCGATTTCTCCCAAATATACATCAGGAACTTAAAAAAAATTGGTTAGTTTTTCAAGTAACAATGATTGATTTTTCCTGAACTTTCGATTTTCTCTGTTACGAAAATCGGAAGTCAGACATTGTTTATGCTAGAGCTCAAGCAGCCATATTACGATCATCTGGTCATTCAGTCAAAGAAAGACTGAACGTTGGATAAACAAGTGGCTAAAAAGAGAGTCACTTCGAAGACAAACGAAGAAGCGGACGACCGTCTGTTTTGACCAGTTGTGCTCGAAAATCAATCGAGAAAGCGTAATACAAACGGAACAATTCAACAAGGAAGATTTCCAAGAATCTTCAGCAGAAAAATATCCAAGTTTCGAGCACTGATAACGGTGTAGCGATACATGACTAGGAAAGGATGGGGAAAAATACCTCTGTTGAGCGAAAAGCAAAGGAAAGCCCGTTTGAGATTCCCCAAGAAATACGCAGAGCTGATAGCAGAGGATTGGAAAAATTTTTTTATTCACAGATGAGTGTCCTAAATATCTTTTCCAGTACACAAATTCAAAAACACGGTATCGTATGAGGCTTGCAGGAATGTTGTTCCTCCAGCTTTCCAACAAGAGAAGCAAAGTGCGAAGGTGATGGTGTGAGGCCGGCAAGACGGGTCGTGGGCTCACAATGTTACACATGCTACCTCACAGGCCAAACCTTAACTTCTGAGTACTACATCAACCAAGTCCTTGGGAAAGAAGAGTAGCCGTTAACATCAAGGCGTCATATGACATGTGGCTCGATAGAGAGGAAGTTGTTTAGCTCAAAGAAAGAGATGACATTCGTTCAGGATGGAGCACGGCTCATACTTTAAAGGCAACTCAGACATGGTGTCAAAAGAATTTGCCAAATTTTATAGCCAAGAATGGCTGGCCAGCGAACTATCCTGATCTCAATCTCATTGAGAACATCTGGAGTATCATTGACGAGACAACGTACAAAGATCCAGCCCCTAAAACGATGAAAGAGCTGAAAAGGCGACTACGCTTTGCAAGGAAAAATGTGACTCTTGACACGCTAAAGGAACTCGCACATTCTATGCCTAGACGCTTAGAAAATGTCATTAAAAATACAGGCGGGCATTGTGGTTACTAATAATTTGAATGATCGAATTAAAAATAAGCACAAAATAATATACCTAAGTTTTAATGAGGTAGTTTAAATAAATAACGAAACGTTAGAAGAAAACAAATCGGAACGAACTTTTGAAACACCCTGTACTACATTAACACATTTCTATCTCTTCGTTAACCCTTTGAGTCCAAAAACAATTTTGTATTTCACTAACATTATGTGCATCAGTATGTTTGTTTTCTCTTTATCGGTCAGTTCACCCGCATAAACTGATTTAATCAACAAGACAATTTTATTTACTTATAAAAAACCCTAATAATATAAGCCCCAGTTGGAAATTTCCTGATTGCGCAATTTTTTCTTTATCATCGAGACCCAGCCTGTTTATGAAATAGAAATGTCCGGTGTAACTAAAGCCAAAAAAAAAATTAATAAATAATAATCATTAATGATGCTTGAGTCCTGATCTCGACGTGATGGTGATTATGCCGCTCAACCATTTTTTATCAATCGACTGATTCAAGATGAACCGGCGAAAACAAGTGATAGATAAAATTAGCCTTTTTGTAATTTAAATCATAATTTTCCATCTTCCCTCTATTTGCTTTTTTTGGCTAGATTGAGGAATTAAAAATTCTCCTAGTGAGTAATAATTTGCCTCTGACAAACATAACACTTCTTGTTTGCAAAATTAACGAATTCCACGAAATAAGCAATCATCTTGAAAACTGTCCTATGAGCTATATATAGTGGAGTAAAAAACTTTTAACATCAGACAAATTCCTTTTCAGGGCGTCTCTCTGATAGTAGACAATATTTAGTTCTATTTTCCTCATTGATTAGTTTTGATGGTGAAAAACATTCGCAGAATACCAAAAACAAAATTTTTAAAGATTTAAAGGTGTTGCTTTTTAATTTTTCAGATTTTATTTGACTTCATGTCACCTCAGGTCAATCGCTTTGTTTAGCCAAGACCTGATAACCTCCACAAAAATTGGATCGTCTTGAAGTCTGGAATCAGTAAAAAGGAATAGTAGGGGATTCAATAGTCGAATCGAGATGTAAGTTAACTAGTTCCTTTCGTTTTTGGACCTGGAAATATGTCATTTAAAATGCGAAAAACGGATCCCTAAACTGCGACACACCAGGCGATTTTATACGCCGATTGCGGCGAATTTGATCGCCAGCGAAAATCGCAAGCGATTTTCGCCACTGATTGATGCGGCCACACCTGGCGATTTTTTCGCCGATCGCGGCGAAGTGGCAGTTTTGGAAACTTAAATGATAAAATTGCCAACATGATGGGTTGGTTTTACTGGCAATTTGCAGCAATAAACGTAGAAAATCACGGCGATCGGCATATAAAATCGCCAAGTGTGTCGCTGGCTTAAAACTTTCTACAACTTAAATTTTCAGCTAAGGTATCCGAACACATCCAACTGAATTAACTTACACAAACTTGCGGTTACTTTACGATCTGGAAACAGAGAAGACAACATGTTAAATGTTCTCGCATGAGTTCGGTCAGTGCCCCTCAGGAAAATGAAAACAGCTATAACAACAATGAGCTCAAACGTACCTCAAGCACTCTTTTCCAGTGTGTACCGCCGAATACCAGTCCCTGTGATGTTGGCAGATTTCCAATGGCGATAGCCAAAACAATAACAAGAAAAATGGCAAGACCCTTCTGCATTGTGACTGAGGAAAAGTAGCTGAGCGAGGAAAACAAATTCCAACTCTTGATAGATGAACTTCTAATGCTTTGTTGATTGTGTTGGTAGCTTAGTTTTGAAAATTCTATTTAGGTAGAGCCAAGACAAAAGAAGTGTAAAAAAAGCGCTGGTTACAAATGATTACTCTAAGTGAGCTTGCTGGTAATAAATGAAGACTCCCACGCGGCGTGTATTACCGCCAAATGTAATAACAACGCTAAATGTAATACCAACCGTAAATGTAATACAAATTCACGCGCAATGTGATACCAACTGTAAATGTAACAAACTTTAACGTTAAATGTAATTATTTACCCATCCGTAAATGTAATACATTTTAAAGCTAGATGTAACAAACTTACCAACCATGAATGCAATACAAATTAACGCGAAATGTAATAGCAACGGTAAATGTAATAAACTTTAACGATAGATGCAATAAACTGACCAACCGTAAATGTTATACAACTTGATGCTAGAGTAACCGTGCCACCCCTTGAATAGGGCAAGGGATTCTTAACCTTCTACAAGCGATTTTCATGCTTATGGTTTTTTTTTTGCTTGAATAAAATTGGTGAGCTGCCCATATATGGGCGGCTCTTCCAAATGGGGCCGTTAACAAACGAGGCAAAATTGTGTTTGAGAATTGATTGTATTCATCCTTTGGCTCTGGAAACCAGCTGAGACTTTTGTCTTCCCTGATTCATTTGGAATTCGTTTGTGACCTATACTCGAATCTTCACTGGTTTGACTGCTTTTTGTGGTTGTCAGTTTAGCATCATTCGCTGAAGAACAGCAACAAAAACTACAAGAAACACCAGTGTCTCTCTCGAACTCGAATTGACACTCGCCACAAGTTAAGCGCATATCCCACAGTCAATTCCTCGCGAATCCTTGCCCATGGTAGCAGAACGAGATTACCTGGAGTGGCCACCGCGCTAAAAAAATATTATAATAACGCTACCCGAAATACCATGCAAAAGTTGATTGGAAATAAACGAAGGAAAACAAAGTACAAAAGGATAGGGATGAGGAAGGGTCAGAGGTTTTTGTTTTGTTTGGAAGTAAGGGTCTTTAGTGAGGTGGAGGGGGGGTTCGAAAGTTTTGGAAATTTTTTGAAAAAAAAAAAAAAAAGAAAAATGCCCCAGCCCTCTTCACAATGAAAAACGTACCTTCCCTAAGAATGAACTGCAGCTGTACCCCTTGCACAATTCAAAGGGTGAAACGGTTATTACATTAAGCTGTAAAATGTGTTATATATTTATGGTTGGGTCGATTATTACTTTTAGCGTTAATTTGTATTATATTTACGGTTAGTATTACATTAAGCCAATGAACCAATCAGATTGCATGATAAACAGAATTTCGCTCGCTCGCGCGCTGAGAAAAAAATTAAAAGATTGTTATCAGATCATTTAAAGGCAAAGAGATAAAAGCATGCCTTTTACCTACCTTTGCAGGAGCAGTGAAGACTTGATCTATGTCAACCTCCCTATGTTTATGAATATAAAGAATTGCGAAAGAGCAAATGTGACTTTTGCATGCACCAAACAGTCAACCGTGACTTGTGCGTCATTGCGCACGGTACAGTTTATTAGTTTTTCAGTACACTGGATTGAAAACAAGATATCTCTAGGTTTGTCGCGCTAAATTCAATGAACTGAGGTCGAAGAAAATTGTCTTAAATACCAAGATTAATTTGCCATTTTATTTTTTTTAACGATCATTTTTTACTTTCTAGCATTCCAAGTGTACGTACCAACATGAAGCTTATTCGTTGTTAAACTGAGCGTGTGGTTGCCCCCCGTTACAGTCTACTAGTTTTTTTTCTAAGTCTCTCACATGAATTTCGATGAGTCTGATCGACTCCATTCTTAGACGATTCGATTCATTTCGGATGTATTGGACAATGGTCCCTGCACTGAACTGTACTGTACCATGTACCATTGTACTGTACTGTGCTGCACTGCACTGTTATGCACTGTACTGTACTGTCCTGTGCTGCACTGTACTGCATTGTACTGAAGCTACTGGACTGTACTGTACTGTACTGTACTGTACTGTACTGTACTGTACTGTACTGTACTGTACTGTACTGTACTGTACTGTACTGTACTGTACTGTACTGTGCTGTACTGCACTGCACTTCACAGTACTGTGCTGTACTCTAGCTACTGGACTGTACTGTATTGTGCTGTACTGCACTGTACTGTACTGTACTGCACTGCACTGCACTGCACTGTACTGTACTGTACTGTACTGTACTGTACTGTACTGTACTGTACTGTACTGTACTGTACTGTACTGTACTGTACTGTACTGTACTGTACTGTACTGTACTGTACTGTACTGTACTGTACTGTACTCTACTGTACTGTACTGTACTGCACTGCACTTTACTGTACTGCACTTCACAGACTGTACTGTGCTGTACTATAGCTACTGGACTGTACAGTACTGTTCTCTATTGTGATGTGCTGTGTTGTGGTTTGTTGTTTTTTACTGTAAAGGGATTTCACGGACATCTTCTTGTCATCCAAACACTTACTTTACACTCGTAGAGTTAAGGATAAAAACAAGATCGACAGAAATAACAATGTTTTATTACTGAGTATAGTACACGTGACAATATACTGAAAAATCAGACAACTTGGCCCCCGTGCCGGTTATCTTTACTTGTGCTGGTGTTACTCGATCTAGACGCTCAGGCGACAAACAGGTTTCACTTTCTCAAGGGAGAGGTTAATTCTTCGGCGTCTTCTTGCAGTTCGTGTCCGCAAATCTCTCTCAGACTGCGACAAACACTTCGTTTTTGCTTCATCATCTGGAAAAAAGCGAGAAATATGTTATTCCATTTTCTTTCAACATTTTTGCAATGGGAAACACGCCAAGGATGGTTGTCAAAAGCTCTGAGATTTTATACTTTCGATCAGAGAACATTTTACCATAACCACGTGGACAAATATTAAAGATCAATGACAAAAACAATCGGCATCATGGGAAACGTACTGCTGGACATGTCCCATTTAATGTCACGTGACTACTTTAGGATGGCATCTACAATTTCAAATATCTGATTGCTTAACAGGTAGTATTACCACCTAAACGTTTTTTTTAAAATCAAAAGTGATACGGTATAGTACGGCTCAATAGACCTTAACATTTGAATCACCTCGTACATAGTGTATAAAGTGGACCGTTGGCTTTGATATAAATTTCACATTTAGGATTTCATCCACATGGGTACTTAAAGGGAAAGTGTCGCCTATTTTTACTGTCACTTTGAATAGCCAAAAAACATATTTGTATGGACGTGAACGTCAAAATAATGGTTTAGTTTTGTTAACGATAACCCTACTAGTGCATAGAAACTAGTATCATTCATATCTATCTGCGGATGGTTAGGGTGGGAATGGATTTTAACTTGAAAAAATTTGCCAGGTTTTTCAAATTGCTGCCATGTATTTTGGAAAAAATGGTTTAATAGTGGTTTTTGTTTTATTCTTGTCGGAGAAATCGTTTCCTATCTCCTTCCCGGTGCTCTGAGAACAATTTAATGTTCAGTAGAAGAGGTTCTTGGTCAAATATTGAGCACTCCTGTGTGTCAGCAAACGCTGTCCGATCTGGTTAGATGCTTTTAAACCACAGAGAGGTCTTAGAATCTTATCCTTCGAATTTCCAAGGTGCCAGTGGCTTAGTCAAAATCCTATCTGGAATTTTTTTGGCCACACTTCAAACAACATAAATTCTTAACAAAAATATAGAAACAAGAAAACCTTTGCTTTCTCAAAACTGTTTAGAAGGATTTAGGAGGAGTTCAAAGGGGCACTGACACGGAGATTTTGCTGTATGTTGGCAAAAACTGCTCAAATATTTGACAGGCGGAACCCATTCATTAATTTCTAATTACATCCATTTTGAAATCACTGGTGATCCTTGGAATCTGATTGGTCCAAAATGGTGCAATTTATTCCCAAATTGCACCATTTTTTGCTCTAAATTGCATCATTTCTTTAGCCCACCAAAATGGAAATGAAGTAACACAAATAGAATATTAATATTGACAATGATACTCTGTGATTTCAAAATGGATGTAATTAAATGGTAATTGAACTTCGTGTCGTGCAATTTTGGTCTGAAATCATACTTGTGATTTCAAATCAAACTCGCGCTGCGCGCTCGTTTGATTTTGAAATCACGCGTATGATTTCAGACCAAATTGCACTCCACTCAGTTCAATTACCAATATAAATCGCTGTTAGAACACCAGGAGAAGATAATGAAAAGATTTCTCCGAGAAAGAATTAACGAAAATCTGTTTTTATCGATTACTTTAAAATACACATGAGGAACTTCAAAAAATTGGCCAATTTTTTCAAGTTGCAATCGATTTCCATCCTAGCCATCCGCCGATAGAAATGATTGTTACTAGTTTCTGTTCATTAGTAAGGTTATTGTTAACCAAATTGTACGATTATGTTAACAATACAACGATACAAATATGTTTTTTTTTTTGCTATTAAAAGTGACACTTAAAATAGGCGACACTGCCCTTAAAACAGATATTCCAAGGAAACACCTTCTTAGGCAGATTTAAAATGAAAGGCGAAGGCGAATGATGATGCCGCGAGTTGATATTTTTTAAGATGAAAGAGTGACCTCTTTAAGTTCTACTTTGTTCCTACAATTTTACAATTTGACAATTCGTTGTAGTCGTATTTAAAAACATTGCGCAGGAGTTATTATGTAATTTCTATTTGCCAATGCTAAAAACCGCTAAGAAAATAAAAAAAGGTGAAAATTTAAATTTAAATTGGATCTGGTACTACATTAACACATTTCCATTTCTTCGGGAATCCTTTGAGTCCAAAACCAAAATTATGTTTCACAAACATTATGTGCGTCATAATGTGTGCGTAAGCATGTTTTTTTTCGTTTTGTCAGTCAGTTCACCGGCATAAACTGATTTAATCAACAAAGACAATTTTCTTTACTCAAGAAAAAATTCTAATAATTAAACCCCAGCTGGAAATTCCTGATCGCGCTATTTTTTCTTTATCATCAAGACCCAGCATGTTTATGAAGTAGAAATGTCGGTGTAACTAGAGTAAAAAATATATAAATAAATAATAATCATTAACGATGCTTGAGTCCTGATCTCGACGTGATGGTGATTATGTCGCTCAACCATTTTTAATTAATAGACTGATTCAAGATAACGGACAGGCGGAAACAAGTGATAAAATTTGCCCGTTTTTGTAATTTAAATCATTATTTTTAATCTCCCCTCTATTTGCTTCTGTTAAGCTACATTGAGGAATGGGGGAATTAAAAATTCTCCCATCGAGTAATAATTTGCCTCTGGCAAACATAACACTACAAGTTTATTCAACGTTTCTAGTTTGCAAAATTAACGCTTTATGTGTAAAGTAATTCCCGTTAAGTAAGTAATTATCTTGAAAACTGTCTCATGAGCTATATATAGCAGAGTAAAAATCTTTTTACATCGGCAAAAATCCTTTTCAGGGCGTTTCTCTTGTTGTAGACAATATTTAGTTCTATTTTCCTCATTAATCAGCTTTGATGGTGAAAAAAATCGTAGAATACCAAAAACAAAATTTTTAGAGATTTAAAGGCGTTGCTTTTTAATTTTACAGATTTGTTCGACTTCATGTCACCTCCGATCAGTCGCTTTGTTTTGCCAATACCTGATAACCTGCATAAAAATTGGATCGTCTTGAAGTCTGGAGCCAGTAGAAAGGCATAGAAGGGGATTCAAAAGTTGTTAATAGTCGAATCGAGATTTAAGTTATTTGGTTACGTTCGTATTTTATCGCGATGTGCGTGCAAAATTTTACATGAAAAATTAACGCCTGATTCAAAATGAATAAAATTTCGATTTTTTACACAGCTTTATTCTTTCGTTTCTTTGAAAGATCTTAATTTATCTCTCAATTTTTAGAACTCTGTTAGTTTTAAGGTCGTCTTGCCAGTTGGTTTTCCATGTATGCCGAATTAAAATTGATAAAATTAATTTTGGAATGACTGTGTCCTGTTTCCAGTAACGTACACGCATTTACAATTATTATGGGAGTGACGATTTAAGCTTCAAACAATTCTAGTATGCCAGGCGCTTGTTATAAATTTCTTTAACTTGAAAAACGTCATCTGAAATAATAGCCACACGATTTTCCCGATATGAGCTGTAAAATATAAAAGCTTTGGTTTTTTTTCTCCCCGTCACTTCACTTGTCCCTTGGCGCCAAGATGGTGCATAGGGCCTCAACGTAGCAGGGGTAAAAATTGGCTTCATGCAGTCTCATTTTGTAAATAAAAACGTTTTTACTTTGGAAAAATCCTGAGAAAGCTGCAAGCATAACGCGGATGGAATCTACATCTACAGAACGGTACAGTTTTTCATGAAATACAATCAATCAGTAGTACTTGTTTTCGGAGGGGAAAATATGTCATTTAAAATGCGAAAATAAAATTCCCTAAAACTTTCTACAACTTAAATTTTCAGCTAAGGTATCCAACATATTAAAGTGAATTAGCTTATACACGAACTTGACTGAGAACACAGAACACAACCTTTTCAGTACTTAGCTTAAATGTTCACGTTTGGTCAATGCCCCTGGACAATGAAAACAGCCATAACAACAATTAGTTCATACCTCAAGGACTCTCTTCCATGGATGACCAGCGGCTATTCCCTGTGATGTTGGCAGATTTCCAATGGCGATAGCCAAAGCAATAACCAGAAAAATGGCAAGACCTTTCTGCATTGTGACTGAGGAAAAGTAGCTGAGCGAGGAAAGTAAATTCCAACTCTTGATAGATGAGCTTCTAATGCTTCGTCGATTGTGTTGGTGGCTTAGTTTTGACACTTTCTTTTAAGTAGAGCGAAGACAAAAGAAGTGTAAAAAAAGCGCTCGTTACAAATGATTACTCTAAATGAACTTGCTGGAAATAAAGAAAGACTCCCACGCCGAAATGGCGGGAAATCTTAGCGTAATCGCCAGAACATTAAACATTGTTAATTGATCAGTCCGACAAAAAACTTCAAGATGTAAGGGAAAATATAGAATGAGAGGCACGATTGGTTAAGGAAAAAATCCGCGCATCTGATCCGCTCTAATCAGAAATTATTCACTTACTCACTACTTCATTTTTGAATTCATCAACCCTGATAAGGTGTTATCTTCTATTGGAAACGTTGGTTACCAGTGGGTCTTAATTAAAACGTTGTCATGAATTGGTCGTGTTGCGTGTTAATTACAACCAGGGTGATAAAACGCGAATTTCTAAAGCCCTACAGCGCAACGTTATTGAGTAGCGTATGTCTTCACAATAGTAATTCACAACGTATTTATTTCAGTTCGCAGTAGAACATTAAAACAGAGAATTTTAGCTTTGAATTTTCCCCCAAATTAACTCCTTCTCTCTTCTTTTGTTCAAATAAAGATTTTGGCTGTTTCCATCGTAGTTTCAATGATACTCACAATAACTTTTCATTAATAAATTTTCATTAAACTTCCATTATTTTGCTAAAAACTAATTTTCTTTCACCCGTTCTCTCGCAGTGTTCTGATTTTCTTCATGTGTCTCTACCTCTTGAGTTTATTGATATTGAAAACCTTCAAATAAAGTCTTGACTGATTAAGGCAGTTCTTCACTGTGGTGCTGTTTATTAGGCATACTCTCTACAAACTTTTGAGCGTGTGTATAGGTGAAACCAGGGACACCAAGCGAATTTTTTCGGTGGTTATCTGTTCGGATGGCGCTGTGGTGAGAGCACTCGCCTCCCACCAATGTGGCCCGAGTTCGATTCCGCCTTTTATTGAACGTTGCCTATCGTCCCTGCTCTGAGGGATTTTCAGCTGGAATTCTGAGAAAGCCAATAATAACTCGTAGTTTGGGGAAAAACTGGTATCTGAACACGTATATAGTCTGCGACTTCAACATTCGGCGAAAAATTCCGAACAAATCCGAACAAATCACACTATGTCATTTTTTTTCCAAGATCGTTCTCAGGATTTTTAAAGGGCGATGTGGCAGCTGTCACAGAGTACGTCTCCCGTGATTGGCTTACAACCCTTTAAGAAAACAATAGAACAAACAATTGCAAGAGAACAATACCCCAAACCAAAAGCAGCTGTTGCACAATTAAAACAATTACAAGCCTACGAAAGCTGCTACTCTACTGCTTTAAAAGGGATGTTTGTGTACGCTAAAACATTTAAAGTGTTGAGTATTTTGTCCAAGGTGCACCAAGGAAATAAGCGTGCCCATTCAAATGAACACGTTTTCTCGGCAGCACTTTCTTGTGGTGCTGTTTGTTGTGCTGAACCAGGGGACTTAACTGAATGGGAACTAATCTGTGAATGAAATCCTAAAGTATGGCATCAAAATGACAAGCTGCTTATCTACTGAGCAGAATTGTTCTCTTGGTGGCTCTAACGTTTGGATCTGTGTGGAAGGAAAACCAAACACGGCAAGCGACTGATAATTCAAGCACTATGGAACATCACTTTAAACAGGGGTTAAACTAACGAGAACATTTAAGCAAAATAATGAAAATGCTGCAGGGGGCGGCGTGTTCTAGTAGTCAGAACGCTGGACTTGTAGTCCTAAAGCCCTGGGTTCAAGTCCCGCACTCACGACCACTTGCCGGATTTGTTTCACGGTAGCCCCGTTTTCAAATCCAAGAGCACGCTTTTGTAAATAGCCAACTTGTTTGCCTACTACAGTTGGGATTTGAACAAATGTTATGTTCAGTTTGTAAATTTATTTCATTGACTCAAATTAGCGCTACAGTGCTAATTAATTCGACAACTAAATCAAGTTATTTGTTTATTTATTTATTTATTTTATGTCTCCTGTGTTCCCAGAGTTTTTCGTGCCCTTTTAAAAACATTCATGTGAGCTAAGTACAGGTTGATCTTTTCGTATGATTTACCTGAAAATTTAAGCTTCGGAAAAATGTAGCGTCCCCCGAGTTTACTGGCTTTTGATGGTTGACATGTTTTCGCATTTTTAACGACTTATTTGCTCATTCGAAAACAAAAGGAATTAGTTTTCGAGGGTTACGAAATTTTGAGCTGACATTTTGCCTAATAAGAAAACTGCATATTTCCTTTACCAATTAACTCTAATTTTCCAGGCCCCAGTTGTTCAAAGAGCGGATAACTTTACCCACTGGATAAGTCACTATCTAGCGGAGCAGATGTACTCCAACCAACGCTTTTGGCAAGTTTTTCACACAATCCCATACTTAAATTTGACATATGCTTCCACTCTATCCACAAATTATGGGACTATCAGGGAAATCTTGCACACATTTCGTCTCGCGGATAGCGACCTATCCAGTGGATAAAATTATCCACTCTTTGAACAACTAGGACCAGGTTAGTTTTGGCCATCGATCCGAACAGACCTTTAGCATTCCTTCCACATATTCAAACGAAACGTAAAAACAACCTTGTAATTAAACAGCATTGTATTATAACAACTTTCATTTGTAAATTTCTCGATACACTGAAAAATTAGAGCCACCTCAAAACACCATATAGCGTGGGAAAAAGTCAGCAGCTTATCATAATGAGTTTCTTAGAAGCGGACCTGATGAGGACTGAAGAGAGTTAGTGTAAATTTGGTAACAATGAGATGTTTCGATCACCCTCAAAGGACTGTAGATTGCTTTATGAGTATTCATTAAGTAAAGGGTTTTACCTCGCTCTTGTAATACTCAATATGGCTGCAAACTAACGGTTTTAATACTCATTTTCAGTACATGTGCCTGTTCTCAAGCCAGATTCTATTTTAATCGACCAGAGTACAAAATCATTATAAGATCGAAGATGTTGTGAAACAGCATAAAACTCTCCCAACTTTCATACGCTCTTGTGGGATCTGGTTATTTGTAAATATTTGAATTGAATTGGAAAGAAACGTCGATTACCGAAAACAAGGCCTGCACATGTAAACTGGTCCATAACAAGTCAACTCAAATTGGGAGCCGTGCCAGCTTGACTTACTGCTGTCAGTCCTGCTTGGGGGCCGCACAGATTGACATGCTGAGGTCAGACGATACGAAACACAAACACACAAGCATACAAGAAGGTATTTATTTTCAAATTAAACACAGCCGTCCAGCCTCGCTTGAGGCTATACCCAAAGAAGCAGCTACTATCTGGGAACTATTGTGCTGTAAATCGAACACCGTCTCGTTGCCTGATCTCGGCAGGATTACCCGTAAATGTTTGTTTTTGTGATCAGCTAAATTGACCACCGCAAAGAGAGGGCTAGCTCTTCATCAGAGCGTTTCAATTGGTCACCAAATACACTCTGACGAAGAGTTAAGGCTCGAAACGTTAGCTTATCTCTTTACGGTGGTCACATCACCTCATTAACTAGTTTAATAACCAAACCTTCGTTTTCACTCATCCATTAACGCATGCGCAGCACCACAATTTCTTTAGAAACTATTCCCCTTTGGAATCGAATATCACATGAACTCTCTTTAAGGTGGAAACCTCAGTTGCTTATGCGGTCTGATAGAGCAGGTCCCGCGAGTGTCGGTGCCTTTATGACAGTTGATTGTGTTTGCGTAAAATTCCAGCAAGGAATTTAAAGGACTTCCCAAATATAAATAAATAAATAAATAAATAAATAAATAAATAAATAAAATTTTTTCCATGCAAATGTAGGACTACATGAGACAAGAAATATAAGCGAAAGAAACCGACGTTTCGGTGCATCTTGCACCATTACCAAGGTTACATGATTAATGATAAAAAGGGCGTTTTGTGAATAGGCTAAGTTGAAAGCGAATTTGAATTGCATAGAAAAGTGCCAAGCGAATTACATGAATACTTTAGCACGAAGAGAATCAGACTGTACATTCAGTGTTGGTTTAAGATCTTGAATACACAGCATTTCATTGACAAGGCAGTCAAATTTGTTCGTGCATTTCTTGATTACATTAAAACGTGCTGAGAAATTGTTCGGAATAGCAGTGTTATGTTCTTTAGAATAATGCTTGTAAATAGATGACGCCTTTTGACGGTGTCCCTCAACGCGCTTGTGAAGATGCCCTTTCTGTAACAGACATAACCTGCATCGCACAAGTCACACTTGAATAAATAAAGAACTCATTGCTATTATTATTAATTTTATTATTATTAATAATACTCTTATTAATGATATTATTGCCGGGTTACTCGCAATGTTAGGCTTAGGCTCACGCAGGCTTAGATCTTGTTTAAGCTTGCGGCTCAGCAAACACAGGTTGGATGATCTTTCGCACCTTGCTGCTAAGATCTCTTAAGTTAACGCTTGACAGACACTGCAGCATCCTGATCTTTATAGGGGATAACTTTCCGGATGGCGTCATCGGTATGCTGTTTAGGCTGGTCCACTGCGACTCTTGAGGTGATAAACCTGTTGATGACAGAATCAGTAAGGTGATTCGGATACCTCAGCTTACGGAAAACTCCTCTCAAGCGTTCACACTCTTCTGAGAAATGCGCCCAAGATGATGATAATCGATGCGCGCAATCAAGCATGGTGACGAGTAAACCCTGTTTGTAGAGGCTGTCCACATGGCTATGGTAGTGCAGGAGTAGCCCTGTGTTTGTCGGTTTAACGTAAACCTTTGTTTCAACACGTGGTGCGTGATTTAGAAGCTGCACCCCAAGGAAAGGGAGCACCCCATTTTCCTCTACCTCCATAGTGAAACTCACGGCGCTATGGGCGTGATTCAAGGTATCCAAAAATACTGTAGCTGCTACCAGATCTGGCACCTTGACCAGAGTGTCATCCACGTAGCGGTGGTAAAATTCTGGGAGTTTTCCTTGACTTTTTAGGGACTCTTCAATACAGCACATGGATACATTAGCCAAAAAGGGTCCAAGGGGAGACCCCATAGCTACTCCATCGGTCTGTTCGTACAGGGCCCCGTCAAACTGAAACAGCTGCCCCTTTGTAGCAACGTATAGGAGATCAACAAGATCAGTCCTGGTCAAGTTTAGATCATAGGTTTTTATTCAGTAAATGGGAGCAATATGTAGTCTTTTGGATGCTGTTTTATTTATTTCACGTCTCTTTAATACTCTTGAGAATTAGTTAATTTAAATATGGTGTACACTACATTCTGTCAGGGAAACATAAAGAGGCTAGAGCTCTCAGTTCTTGACATTCTAACGTTACATGATTAGTTTTCTTTTTTCAACCAAACAGACTATGGAAGCAGTTATCTTCATTTCTTTTTTCCACCTTTGAAAACGAATGGTGGTACATACTCATTGGGCGAAGCTATTCTTTTGTCAGAAAATGTATTGCTTTCGTAAGGAAATGGAGAAAATTTGCCAAAACCTCGAATGTCTTTAGACCCAGAGGCAGACATGTTTTCATCGAATGATAGATCTCTATCCTCATCCCAACTGATTTCGTCATGTCCAGTCATAAGACCATCCTTGATGCCCGTTTTGGATGCCAGAGAAGCTGCATGACAACTGCCAAGCCACATCGTGGACAGTTGAAGCAGTAGGAACAAAAGATACTTTCCTTGCATATTTCTACGAAAGTAAAGGTAACAATAGCAATTAAAGACGTAACCTGACACGGTTTTTATGTCTACAAGAACTTACAAGAAACAGGCTTTGATAGCTTACATGACCACCAAGGTTCCAAATGTCTTATGAAGAAAGTCAGCGGTCCTATAATACGTGCAATTGATTTTGGATCAGTTTTGTTTGTCTGTGTTTTAGATGTGAAAGCTATTCAACTTCAAACGATACATATGAGCTCCAAGTATATATTCCAGAATAACTCCTCCTCCCACTGACGACAACTAAAGCGGGCCTTAATATTCCAGACTGAGTTACTGAGATGTTAAATTTTGCCAGGGCACCTAATTTCTAAACGATTAATAAATTAAACTGTTCTAAAAAACACGCAGAAAGACAATCCGGGCAGCGGAATTTGCTCTTAAATTGTGATAAAAGTTAAAGAAACTGAGAATGCTGAACTAACAATACACTGCGCGGTGAAAATTACACTTTTTTTTTGTAAATCAGTGAATAGTTGTTGCGTTCGACGCACAGGGAGCAGAGGAGTTATGCTAGAAATGTCAATAAAAAAATGTCTTACCTCTTAAAATTGCATTCTTGTATTTCTTTGCGTAGTTAAAACCTCATTTGCGAACCAAATATATGCATTCATTTGCGATCGAATGAGATCGATCGTTTCGAACCGCCATTATTTTGAAAAGTGTCGACCGCTGTTTATTGGGACCGTGTTTTCAGTTGGACGAAGTCCAACGAATGATTTTCGGAAAGCGAAGCTTTCCGAACGAGGCACGAAGTGCCAAGAAGAAAAAATGACAAGGGGAGCAACATAGAACCACGTGACTCGTCGGATGTGAACCGCGGTACACTGGTGGCGGAAGTGACGTTTTCGCAGAAGACCCTTACTGTGCGCATGCTCACAACAATAAACTCATTCAAATGGCTTCCGGTAATGTGCATGACACCTTATATGACGTTTTTCCGCCACCAGTATGTTGTGGTGCACATCCCACGAAAAGCCAACCTTTCAACTCGAAATGAGGGATTGTAAAAGGCCCGTTTAATGAATCTTTTCATCGTAATGGTTTAGGTAGCTTAAAGATAACGTAAATGCGATACCGCATGCAAATACTGGGGCTCATTTGTTGAATATGTAGTGAGTTATTGGGAAACGAAAATTCGACCGAAATCTGTTTCATCCCTTGTCTCTTTTCTTACTACTGTGACATCTTTGCCGCCCACAGTCAGTTGGCCCAATAAACAGCGGTCGACACTTTTCAAAATAATGGCGGTTCGAAACGATCGATCGCATTTGATCGCAAATGAATGCATATATTTGAGGTTTTAACTACGAAAGAAATACAAGAATGCAATTTTAAGAGGTAAGACGTTTTTTTTTTATTGACATTTCTAGCATAACTCCTCTGCTCCCTGTGTTCGACGTAGTAAGAACGCACTCCTTAATCAGATTGAAGTCGAGATTGATTGGAAAAAAGTTGATTCAGTGAACGAATGAATGAATGAATGAATGAATGAATGAATGGATGGATAGATGAATGAATGAATGAATGAATGAATGAATGAATGAATGAATGAATGAATGAATGAATGAATGAATGAATGAATGAATGAATGAATGAATGAATGAATGAATGAATGAATAAATGAACGGGACGGGACGGATATCTGGCATCCCCTGCAGAGCTTTGCAAAATGGCAAACAAGAGAGAGCTTGAGATCGAGATCATCAAACGGACTCCGTAATCTTTGATTATTACTAGTGTTAACGTATCGTTCAGGAAATTTTTTAGCACGAAGAATGCTCTCGGGCACATGCAGCCATGTCATAATTATTACTAAATTTGTCAAGCAGTGTCAATGCATTGTGCAAGTTTTCAAATACCTTCTTCTCCTTCTGCTCTTTCTTTGACTAAAAGCCAAGAAAAGCTGACGAACTCGAATCTCAGTTCAGAGTATGGCTTGAGCGTGTTCGCAACTGAATCACAGTTTGAGTTCTGCGTCACTTGGCAGGAAAGCTTTTTCCTTATAAGAGATCTCGGCTTGATAAAATCAGGAAATGGGCTATAATGTCACCTCAGTTATTATTAAACACTTAAACTGTAATATCCAGGCGAGTTTTGGCCTTCGATCCGAACAGATTGTAACCCTTTTTAGCATTCCTTCCTTGGAACCTGGAACTTGGAACTTGGAACTTTAGTCCACTTAGCTAAAAGCTACTTTACAGGAAGCCCACCAACATACTCAAACGTGAAAACCACCTTGTAATTAAACAGCACTGCAGGAAAGTATTGCCCAACCGCTTTCATTTGCTAATTTCTCCACACACTGAAAAATTAGAGCCACCTCAAAACAGCATATATTTATATGCTGGTCATGTGGTCAATGAGCTGATTAGCCGCTGCCTTCTCTGACAATTTGGAAATATAACTGGGCGGAAGTTATTGAAAGCGATGTCAAGTCCACACTTTTTAAGCAGCGGTTTTAGCAAAGCCTCCTTCCAATGGCTAGCGAATTCGCCAGATTCGAATGACAAGTTAATCATGTTCGTGATCACAGGTAACAGCACATCCAAAACCTCTAGGACTACCGAAGTAGGCATTGGATCCAGCGGACATGATTTCTTGGCAGCTTTCTTGATGAGCTCAGAGACTTGCTCTTGAGACAACTTTTTAAAATTGGCAAATGTGACACCTGCATACTTATCAGAATCAGCGCACGCCTTTTCTCCGGCTTTTGACATCTCCAAAGTGCTCTGCGTGTCAATTAGCTGATTGATTTTATCAATCTTCTGCATAAAGAAATTTCCAAGATCATTAGCGAGATCGTCTGGAGCTCTATCCTTTGGAAACGACACCTTAGACGGCTCGCACAGCAGCGACTTGGTGGCACGAAACAAGTTCCGTTGATTTGAACTGTTCTCAGCTATGAGATTTCGAGCGCCTTTGAAAGCGCGAAAGTCCTGCTGGGATTTTGTCCTTCGCCATTTCCTTTCCGCCTTCCACCTTGTCCTTATAGCACACTTAATCTCACTGTTAAACCACGGCAAGCGCTGCCTGCAGACAACCACTTTCTCCTTCATCGGCGCATGCTTGTCCAGAAGAGATGTTAGTATCGAATTATAACTGGATGTTAGCTCATTGAGGTCACTGTATTCCCTTGTGCAACTTTCGGATCTTTCCATCCTGGCGTAAAGCATCAAAATCAATTGCCTTGAGTTGACGATAACGAATATTCTTTGTAACACAATCAGGCTTTGCACTGTTAAGAGAACACAAAACAAATGCGTGGTCTGAGAGATATCGATCGGCCACGGGAGCGCTAGAGAAGACTGGATCCTGCTCACGCGTTATCATCAAATCAAGCGTATGGACACTCACATGAGTTGGTACATTCACATGCTGCTTCAGTCCCATTGACGCTAGTAAATCCAGAAATGCTCTTGCATCAGGGTCATCCTCGACATCCACATGAAGATTATAGTCTCCAGTTAGAATAAGAGACTCTGGGGAAAGAATAATTGTCTCTAGATAAGAGCCAAACTCCTCAAAAAACACACGAGGCGTGATGGGGTGTGCTTTAGAATACGGTGGGCGATAAACAACAACTTGCTTAGCCCTTAGTGAGTTAAAACTAAATCGCCACTCTGAAAACTCAAAAGACGATTTCACTCCTGCAGCAATCTTAATCACATCGATGGCTTTCTTGAACAATAGTCCAGTTCCACCACCACGCCGCCCATTCCGATCTTGCTGCATGAATGAATATAATAATATAATATATAATAATAAGATTCCGGGGAATAAATATCAAGTTTTGCTGCAGTATCCTTCTCTGTTAACCAGGTTTCAGTGAGCGCAAATATATCCATATCAGTGGAGTTGATACATTCCCGTAAACAAGCAGTTTTGGACTTCACAGTTCGCACATTAGCATGGCAAAGAGTTAGCATTGGTGAACGGTCCTTTTGTGTTGGCAACAATGGACTACGTTCAACAACAATGCAGTTGGTAGTCCGGCGAAAGGTGTCGGAGTGAATATTTAATACACTGGCTTCAGAAAGCAAATTACCTGTCTCTTCGTTCACATTTTGCTCCAAAAGCCCAGAATAACATCCCATTTGAATTGATGGTTGCCTTGAATTTGATACGAGTGTAGTTATAGTTCTCCTGTTCGAACGCCCCGCCCGACTTCCTCGGCGTGTTGGTTTCACTCGGGTAATGCAAGCCCGAGCCAAGCTGGTCCAAACTGTAGGACTCAATGGTTGCGAGGTGGGCATGGTCGAAAAGATCGAAAGTAAATTCGCCCTTCCATAACTAAGTGCCATTTGAAGACGACAACGCTTAAAAAAAGCTCTCCGGTGGTGTTCTGGACGATAAGAGCCCGTTGGAAGTTGAACTCAGCAAAAAAACTAGAGACACGAAATAGCGTGTGCTGCCGCAAGGCGCATCACATCACATTACACTATGTTTCAGATTTCCGAAATAAGCTTACAAGGGCATGTGAATTAGCTAGAGCAAGTCTAGTTTCAGCTCAGAAATCTATGAAGGCTACGTATGATCTAGGCTCAGTGAGACGTAAATTTGAGCCAGGCCAGAAGGTTCTTGCTTTACTTCCAGTCCCTGGAAGTCCACTTCAAGCTAGAGTTTTTGGACCGTGTTGTTGAAAAGAAATTAAGTGTTCTTAATTATGTATTGGTAACCCCTGACAGGCGGAAACAAAGACAACTGTGCCATATAAACATGTCGAAGGAGGATGTAGATAGAAACAACAGCACAACTGTACATCCTGTAAGTGCAAACGTAGCCATGCTAGAAACTGATGAAACTGTAGATAACTTTAAGGAAATGCTGATTTGCTTGGTACAGCTAGACTCAAGAATTCTGATGTACTTCAAGACCTTTTTTATTTTATTTTTATTTTTTTTTTTCACATTGTATTTCCATTTAGAGCGATAAGTACACTACAATTAATAACAGGTCACCAATAACACCTCCATTACTTAATATAAAATTGCCATTTAGCCTGAAATTGTTTTACCTTATTATTCTTAGAGGCAACATACATTTCCGTTCTGTATTTCACTGTATTTTTTGCTTTAAAAATTTCCAAATTTGGGGGGTACTCTACGTTTACGACAATTCCAAATATGAAGTTTAGCAAGAATAAACAGATAGTTTAGTAACTGGTCAGATTCTCCAACTTATCTACCGACAAAAACATCTTTCAAGGTGAATTCTACATACTTTCCTAAGAGCATAAAACAGAAATTCTCAAACTGTCTGCAAAAACGATAGGAGAAAGAACATTCATAGAATAGGTGATGAACCGTTTTTTGGTCCTTCCTCACAAAAGGTACACGGATCATTCGGGACATAACCTATTTTAGCAACACGATGATTAGTAAAAGTAATTCGGCTAATAATTTAAATTGAAAACTTCTTATAAAAGTTTCAGATGAATACGATTTGATGTTACGAAAAGCATTAGGTTTAACTTTCATAGACACTAACAAGCGATAAAACTGCTTACTCTTGCTAGTAAGAGGATTAAATGTTTTTTCTTGACAGACAAATTCTAACGGTCCTAATTCATTTTCATTTAAGCATTCTGTTTTCAGGTGGGAAGGTATCGCACCTCTTACCCCTGTCCACACTAAAAAGTTGGTATTTTTTACTCCAAAACCTCTTACATTGTTGTAAGATTGAATGTTATCTTTATCAAATTGCAAATGGTGGCAGAATAATATTCCAGCTTTAACATAATTAGGGTAGTAAATTGATTTATTATCTATCTTTCTGTCTTTATTGTTCCAGATAATGTATTTAGAGATAGGAGGCTTTGTTGAAAAGGACTCTCTAAAGTCTGCCCACCACTGAAGAAACTCATTATAAAATTTCGAATAAGTTTTACTCCCTTCGACATCATAGTTGCATCTAAATAAAAATTCACCACCAGAATCCTTAAGTAAGTAATTAAAGTAAGCTTTCCAAGGCAATGAACCATTAGATAATATATAGTTTACCAATCCAGGCCAGTCTAGAAGCTTTGATTAAGGTTTCAATATCTGTTACATTAAGACCACCAAATTCCAAATCATTAATTGCAGCTTGTCGGGCTATTTTATCTGGCCCTTTTCCAAAGAAAATTATAGATGATTAAGTTGTTTGATAAAATCCCCAGAGGTTGACAGAATTGAAAATACATACAACATTTTTGGAAGCAAAAGTGATTTAATAATGGTAATTTTACCATACAGTGAGAGACCACGGCAACTCCATACCCTTGTTTGCAGTCGAATATGTTTCAATTTATCATAACTTTTTTTTTTTGCATCAAATCTATCTCATTGTACGTAAAAACAATCCCAAGGGCTTTGACGCTATTATACCATTTCAAGCCAAGAGGTGTCTCCGTGTTTTGTCGGCACGAACCAATCCACATAGCCTCAGTTTTGGAAAAGTTGACCCTTAGACCAGAACAGGTTTCGAAAAAATCAACCAGTACAAAAACGCGTTTAGCAGACTCAATATCAGGCACAAATACAGTGAGATCATCGGCATATTGAACTAATTTAAACTCATCTTGGCCTATTTTTAAACCTTGAAAATCGGATCTATTGCGAATAGCAGTTGCTAGTATCTCAGCTGCGATAATAAATAAATATGGCGACAGTGGGTCCCCTTGTCTTACCCCTCTTTGTAATTTAAAATAAGGCGTACGAAACCCGTTATTCAACACACAACTTGATATCTTAGCATAAAATGTCTCTACCCATCTAATAAGGCTTGGTCCGAAACCAAAAACATCTAACATTTTAACAAAAAATTCCAGTTTAAGCTTTCAAAGGCCTTTTCAAAATCAATAAAAAGTAATATGCCAGTTATGTTTTCTTTTCAGTGTAGTCCATAACATCTAAGAGTGATCTCACGGCTTCACCTATAAATCTTCCTTTCACATAACCCAATTGATTGGCGTGAATAATTTCTGGAAGGACCTTAACAATTCTGGTTGCAATTATCTTGGAGGCAATTTTTGCATCTACATTAATTAACGAAATTGGCCTCCAATTCTCTAAATAGTTTCTATCTTTTCCTTTCTTGTCTATAAGTGTAATAACAGCTTGTTGTTGTACTTTATGACCTGAATTCAAAGCTGTCCCATCTTTCACAGTCCCAACGCCAGGATGTGGAGCATTTACTGCATGAATTTGAGCATTTGTTTCCAGACATTCCTAACAGAACTGATGCAATCTACCATGATGTTGATGTTGGCGATGCCGCTCCAGTGAAACAACACCCTTATAGGCTGAATCCCACAAAACAAAAGTATCTACAACGAGAAATCCAGTACCTTTTAGAGAATGACTTCACTGAACCCAGCAAGAGCAACTGGAGTTCTCCTTGTCTCCTTGTTCCAAAACCCGATGGAACCTACAGATTCTGTACTGATTATAGAAAAGTGAACAGTGTGATAAAGTCAGACTCTTTTCCAATTCCTCGAGTGGATGATTGTATTGATAGAATTGGAAATGCCAAGTATGTGACCAAGTTTGACTTACTGAAAGGATTTTGGCAAGTTCCTCTTACTGACCGTGCTAAAGAGATATCGTCCTTGGTTACTCCTGGTGGTCTGTTCCAGTACAAAGTTACCCCATTTGGAATGAAGAATTCTCCAGCCACCTTTGAGCAACTTATAAACAGTATCATTGCTGGTCTTGATGGTTGTGAAGCATACATTGAGGATGTCATCATATTTAGCAACACGTGAGAGGATCATTTGAGAATCATCCATAGTTTCTTCGAGAGACTAAGTAAGGCTATGCTCACTATTAACCTTGCAAAAAGTGAGTTTGGATGTGCACATGGACCTACTTCTAAAGGTCATGTTGTTGGACAAGGTTAAATCAAGCCTGTTGATGTTAAGATCAGTGTTATTTCTGGTTTTCCTAGACCAGAAACCAAAAAGCAACTGATGCGTTTTCTTGGTATGGCTGGCTATTACCGCAAGTTTTGTCCTAACTTCTCTGCTGTTGCTGAGCCGCTGACGGAGGGTCAAGTTTTCATGGAATGATAGGTGTGAAAAGGCATTTGATGAGTTGAAGGCTATCCTAAAGAATGCTCCAGTGTTGTCTGCACCGAACTTTAACTCGCAGTTCAAACTAGCAGTTGACGCAAGCGATTTTGCAGCTGGTGCCGTACTGTTGCAAGAAGACAACGGTGGAGTGGATCATCCTATCTGTTACTTCTCTAAGAAGTTTAGCAAATGTCAAATTAGAAATTACTCTACAGTTGAAAAAGAATGTTTAGCTTTAATTTTAGCTTTGCAACATTTTGAGGTTTACGAAAGTTCTTCTAAGCAACCAGTCACTGTCTTTACTGATCACAATCCTCTTGTCTTTCTTCACAAGCTGAGGAACAAGAATTAGAGATTACTTAGGTGGAGTTTGATGTTACAGGAGCATGACTTAGACATTAGACACATCAAGGGAAAGGACAATGTTATTGTTGACTGTCTTTCCAGAGTGTAGTGTAGAAGTTAATTTACTCGTTTTATCCGGACACTAAAAGAAAGTTGTGTTTCCAAAACTTTCTTTTTCTTCAAGAGGGGAAGTGTTACGTGGTTCACACTTCCATTTATGAACAGTTGTTTGAAGTCACGCGTATTTATGTAACAGTTATTAAGTCACGCGCATTCTTATTATGTAACTTTTTTCAATGCCCATATATAAGCATTAAGCAAGCACATGTTCAGGGGTAAGAATAGAACAGCCCTGAGAATATAACATGTGGTTGTTGATGAGAAAAGACTTTCGTTGAGGATTTTCTTCGCTCTGTTCCTTCCGATGGATGTTCTGCGACCCTTAAGACTATTTGGACACTTAAACCAGGCAGATAAGCGATTGAACATTTGTATTTGATTGTATTGACTTATGTTTTGTCAAAAATCTTAAGTGCACGTTGTGTTATTATTAAATTACGTGTTCTTGTTGTTCACGAATGTCGTCTGGTTCAGACGTTCGCTTTGTCGCTTCATCTTTGCGTCTGTAACAATAGGAAGGCGACCATCAAGTACGTGAGAGTAAAATACACTCTGTCTCGATTAATTAGCATCCAGTAATTTTGCCCTCAGTGTTATAAACATTGCAATTGTTGTAATATTGAAAACACGAGCAGCAGTGCAAGCGTGATATAAGAGGTTGTATGGCGTTAAAATTAATCGAAAATTAGACAATATTCCTACAACAATCCACAAAAATTACACTTAAGTCTGAAAAAAGCTTACCCAGTGTGTTTTGCTGTGTTTTCAAGGCTTCTCAGTACTTCCAAACGCCGTTTTGAGCGGTTTATCTCTCAGCGGCTGGTCCACGTGCATCACTGTAGTATGTTAACGAAAAGGCTGCAAACTAGAAGTCGATTTTGAATGAAATTTGACCCGTCATTTGAGAAGAGCACTTCGAAAACCTCGCTAAAATTTACTTGAAACTTAAGCACTCGCTTACCTGCCTCACCACTCAGTGCGAAGAAGGATGATGTGCGGTCTTAGGCTTGCCTTAATATATATATTACTAAAGAAAGTGTCAAATTAAGCACATTAAATCTAAGACTATTCGATAGGACTTAAAATATAAAGAAACATAAGCACATCATAACATTTCACTGCTTTTATTACCGCCAGTTCAGTCATGACCAGTTAATAACATGATTTTTGCTTCAAAGATGCAAGTAACCAAAGCACAATTATTCAGCTGAAAGCTCCTCGGCTCCGTGTCATGCATTTTGGAATAGGACATTTTCATTATGGCGTCATTTTGACTACAACTACCAGAATCCTTCAGTTGTTTGTTTTCTCATGCTAATTACAGCCATTGTTCTTTGCTCTCCACTGAGATTACAAAATTTGAATTTGAAAAGGAAAACAAAATGAATTCTGGTATTTGTAGTCAAATGACGCCATTGTGAAAATGGCCTTTTGGTAATTATAAACTCTTTGCACTGAAAATCCGATGTGCTAACCATTACACCACTGTAAGAAGAAACAAAATACGCATAAATTGTCCAATCACTAACGTAAATTGAATGAATTCGCAAGTTACCAAAATAAAATAGCAATAACCAGCCCTATCTTTGACATGTTTCTGTCTCAGTACTGTCTGTTGACCGTTAAGTTTTTGATGTGCAAGTCTTTTACGCATTCTCCAGTTTTATTCTCTAAGCTAGGCGAGAGGTACAGGCGACTATTCTTGTTTCGCGAATATATGAAAATTCATATACTTGAACTGCGAAAGAAAGAAAGAAATCAACAAATGAGTGATCATCCCAGTTATATACACAACTTAAGCAGTAGCAAAAACAAAGCCTGAAAAGAATTCAGGCTTGAATAGGATTCGAACTCATCATATATAAAGCGAACTGCGAAAAAAAGAATAAATAACTGAACGATCATCGCAGTTTTATACGCAACCTTGAAAAAAATTCAGGCTTGAACGTTCGCTACTACTTAAGCTAGAGTTTCTTTTGGCTACGCCTCGAGCAACTCTTACGCATCTTAGCAACCTCACGTGTGCGCCAAAAACTCGATAGTTGCAGGATGCCCGTTTGCCATTTATTAAATTTCTCACCGCCATTAAAAATTGAACTTTTCTTTAAAAGTTTCTTAAAAACTCTACTTTCGTCCCTTACCGTAAAAGCAAAACAAAAGAATTGGTAAAATTGCTTGTCCCGAAAGTGGTTGCGGCCGCTTCAGAAATTTGAGCAGTGGTCACTTACGAGAGAGTTTTGGAAACAGTATTTCAATGAGAAACAACCGGCGGTTTTTAGCTAAGTACTGAGTGGTCGCGCTCACACGAAGTAGCAGGTAAGCGAAATTTGACAAAAATGTTTTTTTCAACGAGAGTGGTCTGTTTCAAAAGTCCATCACGTATTTTCTAGTGACCATTTGGTCGCTAAGTGAAGTGAAGAGTGTTATTTCTAGTATGCTTCAGCCCGTACCTATAAACCCCTTTATGCCAGTTCACACGACGCGATTTCAGCTGCGATTTAAAGAAATCGCACCCAAATCGCAGTGAAATTTGAACATGTTTGGCATCTGCGACGGTCGTGCGGCGTCGCGGGTCCATCGCAGGTGAGATCGCAGTCAAATCGCTGGCCGTTCACACTGAGCGAATTGGTGTCGCCGTGAGATCGCCGAAAAAATCGCAGCTGCAGGAAATCGCGCCGTGCATGAACGAGCCTTAATTAGGACACCGATAATTGTTTTCAACACGTGTGGTGTGGCAACCATTCGGTCGTTAAGCAAAGTCAAGAATTCGAATATCATCGTTTTCTCCCAACTTAAATCAAAAGCCTATTTAAAGAGCACACTTCTTTGATACGCTAGAAGGGTGAAGACTTCGCTGGAAAGGTGGTAAGATTACAAAATGAAGCATCACTTTAAACTAAATGTAGCCATTCGGCATATGAGAGACCTGTTGATTCTTGAACTGTTCCGATCAGTATTCTAATCGCAACTCGTCTATGCGTGTTTTCGAAATATAAGTGAGTTCTGATATATTGGAAACGTTTGCCTGAATTTTGAAACACAGTTATCGGCATTTTACTGTTTGCAGCCTTTCATGTTTTGCCGCCAAGGCCACAGTATTTTTTGTAACCTAAAACCGGCTTCGTGTTCATGCTCAGTGTTTGTAGCTTCAATCCGATTTTCCTCAAACAGATTTACAATACTTGAATAAGCTGGTTAAGCTTCAAGCTAGAAGGTCATCTATTGAAAGCCACAATTGATCTAGGACACCAAAAATGAAATAACGTTTCAGTGTTAAGAATAAATCAGCAGCATTATCTACGAACGATTTCAAATCCCATTATGGGTTATAATATTAAAAAAGACGAATGGTGACACAAGCCACAAAGCTCTCAACAGTAAGAATTATTGCCACCGCATTGTTTAGATTCATAGCTCGTCGGAAATAATACGTACCAAGGAAATTTTTCCTCGCCTTCTATCGTTGATCTTAACATCCTTATATAAATAACTTCATTTTTAAACTAGAAATACGTGACTCGCAAAACCTCGCTAAGCTGGGGCTGGGTGTAAAGCCCTCTTTACTCATATTGTAGCATCAAATGAGGAGAGTAAAAGGTTTCTGAACATAGCAACTATTTTGGTGAGCATGGTCTTTTCGTAGTTCCGACAAATTTATTAACCTCGCTTCGCGAGGAATGAAAGTTTATAGTAAGTTATATTATCTTCTCGCATTCGTTTATTTAAAGCCAAATGTCGTTGGAAATAAGTACAGCTCCTATTAACCAGCATCACTCTTATCCTTGATACTTGATAAAGCCTAGCTTTTTGGCATCATCTCATTATTGATTCTATTTAACTCTTCGCTCTTTTTTAAGAAGATTGTTTATAAGAATATTGTTTTTCTGGCTCAGGCTGAATATTCTTATTTTTCTGCCAATGTTAGGCTGAAAATATTCTTGTGAATATTCTTAGATTATAGCGTATGACATTGCGCTTTAGAATGTATTGGGGTATACTTTTTGTGATTTAGTTCATGTCTTTTGGGCTGTATACCATACATATGTGTTACATGTACCGTCTATTGAACTATTAATACCATTGAACATTTGGCTAGTTTTGCCGTATAGAGAAAGGAAGAATTTCATACGGTTTAGTTAAAAACATCGTATTGTGTTGTATTTACAAATCTTCAACACACAAATTTACATTCTTTTCAAAATCCGGCTCAGGCTCGGATTTATTCTTGAAATATTCTTAAAATTTCGTCAATTTCAGCCTCCATACAAATTCTTATGAAAGAAAAGGAGTGTAGATATAAAAGGATTTGAAAAAAAAAACCCAAAACAGACCTAAACCATTAGTTTTTGGTAATGTTTTGATAGTACTTAATGAATTGCAGTAATAGATAAAAGATTTTGAGTTGGCAAATTATTGATTTTTTCCGTTGTCTAGGTGTGAGGTTACCATATTTTGCATTACTCAAAATCGTTTTTACATAGTCTCCTAAAATGCTTTTATTTTCTTTTTTCTTTATTTTTGTCTCACCTTTTCTCTCAGATATATATATCCATATTCAAACCAACCTTTGTCAATACAAAGAGCCCATGTGTTTAATTTAAAAAGGTAGCGGAGCAACAAAAGTTGCTTGATCATAATGTGATGGCGGTGTAATAAGGAAAGTAGATTGAAAATTCATATTATCCATACAAACATTCATTTTAAAAAACATATTTCCCTTTCTTCTTAGATCAAAGAAAATCTAGAGACATGAAGCTGTCTTGTTTCTCTACTTCTCTACTTGTTCTAGTGTTTATCACTGGGATGGATGCTGGCCGAGGAAAATGGAAGAAATTAAAACGAGAGGTTAGCAATTACTGTATTTCCTCAAACATGACAGCGTTTACTTCGATTTGTGATTTTTAACTTTTCAACTTTTCATGTTCTTGTCTGATGTTATTCCGTAAACTTGGAAGTATTGGTAATGAATGCGAAAGCTGTCGATTTCAGACTTTCGCCGTCTAGAGAAGACCTCGATCAAAACACGGAAAACTCAATTAGATGTAAATTTTTTAAGAATTGCCAATCGCTCCAGGCGTGTTCCCAAACGGGTTGTCATTCAGTTATTATTATTCTATACACGTAGCACTTATATTACGCCGACTAACGGTTCTATTTGCATTGGAAACTGAAGATGGATGTAGGTCATCCGAAGTAAATTTATCAAACAAAACCGTGCGCTGTTATTTGAAGATTATTTCTTGCCCACTGTGTGTTATTCCGTAAATTCGGAAGTACTGTGCACGACTTCAATTAGCAGCCAAATATGAACGAAAGATGTCGATCCCAGCTGACTTTCGCCATTTAGAGAAGAACTCGATCAAGACACGGAAAAGTTGTTATTCAGTTCAATTAAGATACCTTTTTCTCTATGAACCTCCCATGATTGTATCACTTGGCACAAGCGCGATGACCGGCTAATTCGAAGGAGAGCGCGGTCTTTTAAAATGTAGTGTGGTTCAAAGAAATATTCCTTCTTACTCTCTGTTTATCTGTCTCTCCGTCATAAATGATGTGGTGTCACGAAGTAACATGAACAGCGATAAAAGACTAGTGGCGCCAGGGAAATCATTGAACATTTCAATGAGCATTTTACAGAAATCAGCCCTTAGACTTGCTTTCATGCAACATGCGGCACAGATTTAAGGACCTTTTGAACTAATTCAAGCCTCAGCGTTCTACGGTTAGCGTAAAATGCGTTCCGTACGTCTCGCCGATTGAACTTCACTATGATCTTCGGTGGGGCTTCTGAATTGTAAGATACGCACTGGATATGTCCTCTTTAATTGGAACTTCTATTACTTTCCCAATCGATACGACTATGTCGTTACCTGTGTAGTTTTTTCTTTTCGGAATTCCGGAAATTTCAAAACAATCTCTTCTAAGGTATTAAGCGAGGTCCTTGACACCAGTGCTTGCACGGCTGCAACAGTCCTTTTTAACGTTAGCGAGATCGGATTGCACCTCTTTTATCTTCGTGGTACGGCTAGTTACTCTTTCGTTAGTCAGTTGAAGCTGTGAAAGCACGTCTTCATAGTTTTCGTCTAAGAATTCAACCAAGGATTTTAATTCAGTAACGCTTGCACCTAAAGTCTCGAGTTTTCTCTTCGACGGTTCTATAGCCTCTTTGAGTAGGTTCACCATCTCCTCTTTGGTAGCCATGATGGCGGTAGCGTCACAATTAGCGGAGACCTAAAAAACGCGGCCGACCGCCATTACGACAAATACTAACGTCCATTCTTTGCAAACATAAAAAGCTGGAAACTGACTCGAAAACCCCTTAGTTACTTCGGTCTCCAGACTCTAATATTTGCATAAAATATTTCTTTCTTTCTTTCTTTCTTTCTTTCTTTCTTTCTTTCTTTCTTTCTTTCTTTCTTTCTTTCTTTCTTTCTTTCTTTCTTTCTTTCTTTCCTTCTCTCTTTCTCTCTTTCTTTCTTTCTTTCTTTCTTTCTTTCCTTTTTTCTTTCTTTCTTTCTTTCTTTCTTTCTTTCTTTTATGATAATTCGTGTAAGGACAACAGCAAACTTAAGTTATTATTTTGATCTCGACACGGATATTCCTCAAGATGTTCCCAAAGGCTGATTCCTCCTTTACCTTTAAAGAAACCACACCGGGTGAAATTCTTGACGTTATTAAAACTACGTCGTCTTCTCTAGATGGTATTCCGCGTTTGCTTATAAAGGAGGTACCTCCGATAATTTGTAATACCTTGACGGTCACGTTTAATAGGTCAATTGAGTGTAGAGCTTGAGCTGGCAAAAGTTATACTGAATGGTAAGGTATATCAAAGGATGATTTAAACACCTCTCGACCTATCGCTGTGCATTCATCAATCGCGAAAATCTTTGAAAGGATTGTTTAGAACCAATTTATTCTCATTTCAACCAACACAGTGTCCAAAAGACCTTAATAAGAAACAAAGCACGGGAAACGTAAAATGACTCTGGCATAAAATTCATACAGTTCTGGTTCCTAGAAGGATATGCAACAAAAATTGAAGCCAAGCTAAGCTATATCGTGCGATTTATTCCAGGTTGCCGAACTCAAAGCTCGGCTGGACAAGGCAGGCCAACCTGGAGGCTTTGCCTTACTCGATGACAATGGCCGTCTGCCTCAAGACCTCCTTAATGCTGGATACGACAAGTATTCGGCATACGACTTAGCCTGGCAGTCACTGCATATGTCGGCCGCTGCTGCCTGCAGAGGAAGCACCGCTTCAGGAGGAACTGGACCCTGGTCTAACGCAGTAATGGTGAGAAATACCGCTGACAAGAAGTCCTGCACTGAGATCTGTTCTCCAACTGCGTTCAGCACCTGCGACGGAGAGGTTTCCGTGTATGGAAAAAAGGATAAGGCTACAAAGAATGGGCAGATCGTGGGCGCCTTTTACAACTACAGATGTAGCGGTCGACATAATGGGGGGAACGAGGTATCCAGTTCTGACGAAACCGTCATGAATTACGACTACGCCTATTTTAGCTTCTGCTGCTGCCGAAAGCCGTAAACAGAAAAGTGTTCTTGGCGTTGCTGTTAGCGGGGCATTAAAACTATAACGGTGATAAGGATCGATAGGAATACATCAATCATTTATTGTTAGAATGTCTGGGAATAAAAAGGTGGAAGTTAAGCCAAATAAATTAAAGCTTTCAATGGTAAGCACTTCTTCTCATTTATTGATAGTATTTATGAAATCTTCAGCGCTTGTCATCTAGCTGTCCTGCTTGGGGACGGCACGGATTGACATGCTGAGGTCAGACGATACGCAACCAAACAATGAAATAAATACACAAGGAAAGCATTTCCAATTAAATACAGCCGTCCAGCCTCGCTTGAGGCTATACCAAGAGAAGCAGTTAATATTAAAATAGGCATATAGTGTGTTCTCCCATAGCGAGCATCACTGTAAAGTGAACACCGTCTCGTTGCCTGGTCTCGACAGGATTACACGTAAATGTTTGGTTTTGTGATCAGCTGAGTTGAAAAGGAGGGATAGCTCTTCATCAGAGCCGTTTCAATATGTCACCAGATGACGAAGAGTTAACGCTCGAAAAGTTAGCTTACCGTATTTATTCGATTAACCGCCCACCTTCGAATAAGCGCCCACCTTGAATAAGCGCCCGCCCTGAAAGCTCAAAAAGTTAATAAGCGCCCACCCTCGAATAAGCGCCTACCCCACCCCCCATTCAAACAAAAACATTTCTGTACTAACCCAGCGTGAAGTAAGAGGAACGTCAGTTGTGTTCCAAAAATGGTTTTACATACGGTTCCTAGTCATTGATTTTTTATATTGTTTATGTTTGATTTTGCACTTTGTTTCGTCTTGTTGAAGCGAAATAAACTTGTTGTCCCTCGCTTGGTGAAAATGTTGGTTAATTAATAAGCGCCCATTCTCGAATCAGCGTCCACCCTCATGGGCCCATGCAAAATTTAATAAGCACCCAGGACGGTTAATCGAATAAATACGGTCAGGCTCCTGATACGGTATCTCTTTACGGTGGACAAATTACCTTATTAACTAGTTTGATAAAACCAAACCTTCGTTTTCACTCACCCATTAACGCATGCGCAGCACCACAATTTCTTTAGAAACTATTCAGGACCAGATCCATTTAAAATAAAGTTTCGACCTAACGCGTGCGCTGATTGGTTGAAACAGCGTGCTTTATCAGAGTACAGGTGCACGCGCATGGAGCAACGGTGCCACGCCATCAGCCCGTTTGTGAAATTCCTGGCCTTCTCTCTCTCGGTTTTATTTATTTATTTACTTATTCATATATTTATTTATTTACCATTATTATTATTTTTCGATCCAGACGTCTTTTATAACCTATTCAAAACGAAAACGAGCTCTTATGTACAAGGTAAAAAAACAGTAAAAATAACACGGTGATTGAAAGCGAATTCGAAGTTTCCGAAGAAGTGAGCGACTAAAACACAGAGCCAAGTAGAAATATATTCAAACAGAGATTTGCAAACATGTCAACTGCTGAAACTGACGAAATTACATCGAAGCCAGAGACGAAAAACACCGAAGATAACATAAAATAGACAGCACGGCAAAGCAAAGGCGACACACCCGATTGCTCGACCTTATCAGGCGACTCACCCGAGATAAGAACGGCCGAGTTCAAAATCTCTCTGTGAAGAAATTTCTAATACTATTATCCGAGTTTAGCTCACGAAGCAAAGGCGACGCACCCGATTGCTTATTGTTCTCAGGCGACACACCCGAGAGAACAACTGTGACCTAACTATGTCTTTTACCTTTACATAATGAAACCGCGAATATTTAGCTGGTATTTTTGGACACTTTTGTCGCACTCAGCGTGGTGAACATTGATTATTTTGGTCTTACCGTCTGAAATACTAACACGGTACCTCAACAATATCATCATAAAAGGCATTTTAAAACTACATTTTGTGTTGACTAAGATTCTAAGAGTTCCTATACACGTGTAAAATGGAAGCTGGTGATCGACGCCGTTACACTTTTCCCAAATCATGAAATTGCGAGTCCTGATCAAATATACAACGTAAACATAAAAATCGCACTTACCTTTGCGGACGAATTGAGGATGACGATTGACTTTATTTATCATTCAATTATTGGAAAATGCAGTAGAAAATTAGCTTGCCGAAAAATAAACTCTAAATTTGCATCGTAGAGACGATGGGCGAACAAATCATTGATGTTATGGTTCGTCGATTTAGGACCATTTAGCGCGCCAATTAGATCGGCGGGAAAACGAAAACATTTAGTAAAAATTGTAATTTTTCGGTTTCCGACGGTCGATGTGTAGTCAGGCTTCTGGACAGATCTGACTGAGGAGTTTTTGTTTCCAGTTAACTGTGCGTTTCCACAGAAGCCAAGCTTTCTAGTCACAAAGACTTCATTGCTTTGCCGCAAGCTCGATCTAGACATTACACGCGACTGAAATAGATTCTTTACTATATACTGTTGATAGATTGCTGCTTTTCGAACAGGAACTCGATCGTAGCAACCGTCACTCAACCTAATTAATTTTAACACCTCTACACGGTTCCTCATGTAAATGTTTTAATTATTATTATTATTATTATTATTATTAGAGTTGGTCATTTTTAATAAAGATTATATTATTTTAAAAAAATTATTATTTTGATTATTATTATTATTATTATTATTACTGTTATTATTATTGTTATTGCGGGCTCAAGGAGAGACCGCAACCTATTTTGCACGCCATATCTCGATTTTGGAGCAAAATTGTTCTGCCAAAATTGATCGATAAATCTCGTAAACCAGTGAGAATCCATTTCCACTCGAACAAGAATATTTTAAAAGATGGCGGCCGCGTTGGCCAGTGTGACTCGAATTTCAAAGCCAAAGTTTCGCATCATTGGAGTGTTGACGTACATTTAAAAGATTGAAAACGGAAAGAAACAGTTTTTTAAAACTCAGTTCTCGCTATGATGTCAAAAGAAGAGCAGCAAGCGATGAAAACTTGTTTCAACGAACTTCTTTTGAGATTCGATGCGAACCGACAGTGGAATCGAAGATAATAACATCTACCATGTTCTTTTTACCTGAATACTCTTAAAATATGGCAGATATCGGACTTTGGTTGGGCGTTTGCTTCACAATATAATTTCTTCACGTGAACATTCGACAGATTTCCCAATGGGACTCGACATGTGCAACAGTAATATCACTGAAATCCAAAGCGCAAGTGTTTACATACTTGTACCTACAATTTTGCTACAGAACATTAGACATTCGTTTGCATTTTGGAAATGACTAACTATTCAGTAAATGGGAGCAATATGTACTCTTTTGGATGCTGTTTTATTAATTTGACGTCTCTTTAACACTCTTGAGAATGAGTTAATTTAAATATGGTGTACACTTCATTCTGTCAGGAAACCATAAAGAGGCTAGAGCTCTCAGTTCTTGATTTTCTAAAGTTACATGAGTAGTTTTCTTTTTTCAACCAAACAGACTATGGAAGCAGTTATCTTCATTTCTTTTTTCCAATTTTTTCTTGAACAAATGGTGGTAGTGGTATATACTCATAGGGCAAAGCATCTCTTTTGCCAGAAAATGAATTGCTTTCGTAAGGAAATGGAGAAAATTTGCCAAAACCTCAAATACCTTTAAACTCAGAGGCAGACATTTTTTCATCGGGCGATAGATGTCTTTCCTCATCCCAACTGATTTCTTCATGTCCGGTCATAAGACCATCCTTGATGCCCGTTTTGGATGCCAGAGAAGCTGCATGATAGCTGCCAAGCCACATCGTGGACAGTTGAAGCAGTAGGAACAAAAGATACTTTCCTTGCATATTTCTACGAAAGTAAAGGTAACAATTATAATTTATGTCCATAAGAACTCACAAGAAACAGGCTTTGATAGGTTACATGACCATCCCCTGCGAAACCAGTTTTCAGAATTAACTCCAAGAATATGATTTTGGTTATGCTTCTTCATACCATTCATTGTCAGTTCTCAGGCCTAAATACAGTTTCTGTTCGTTTACGAGTTTATTTCCATTTTACATCGTACAGCTCTGGTACATACATATACTTGCTTCCCATTGCAAGCAAGCAACTTACGATTGACTGAAGATCATCGAAGTTGATTAAAAAAAAAAACTCGACTTCGAATGAGGTTTTTTAACCCACTACTTGGTGTTTGGAAATCAGATGAAACAGTGATCCTCGTGTTTGATTATTGCTTCAACGTACTTACGGTAGGCTATCGTATTCTTTGTGACAGCATTATGGTCAACAATTTAATAAACTAAAAGGTTAAGCTACAAGACATTTTTCAGAGATAATTTAGAAACAACAATCGAAGGTCTTGGTGCATAACCGACTTATAATACATTTTAGATCCGTGCTTTTTGTTGATACTGGGGCTTGAAAGGTTAAGAAGAGTTATCTCCAGTGTTTTTAGGTTTCCATAACAGTTCACTAGTAATAACTACTTTTAGTGAACCGCGAAACCTAAAAACACTTTGAGGATAGCCCCGCTTAACCCTTAAAGCCCCAATATCAATAACAAGCGATCTGAAGTGGACACTATATGCATCGCGGCTTCAATTACATGCCAATGCATGTTTTTCTTTTCTTCAAATTGAAGCTTAATTATCTCTGAAAAGTGGTGACCCCAAATTTTCAGTTTGGATTTCAATAACACTTGTTAATATCTTCTTTTCCGTATAGTCATAAAACGCACAAAAATACATTTGTATTAGTAGGCACCGTCCGAAAGAAATGAGAGTTTCTCGGACTATCCCGAGATGTACAGACGTATGTGCAGTAGGCACCGCCTTTAATAAGTAAAACCAAGGAAAAATAAAGGGACAGAGAGGGAAACTAGGGACGTTCACTGGGATATGTGAATTTCACTAAATTTATTTTTAGACATCGTCTAAACAGAAGTCGGTTTCCCGAGACGTCCGCAAACGGTCAGTGTGAGGTCACAGGAAGTCATCGGAACGTGCCAACGTCGCATTGTGTAATGGCGGCTGTTGAATATTCAGTGAATGAATGAATGAATGAATGAATGAATGAATGAATGAATGAATGAATGAATGAATGAATGAATGAATGAATGAATGAATGAATGAATGAATGAATGAATGAATGAATGGATGGATGGATGGATGGATGGATGGATGGATGAATGGATGGATGGATGGATGGATGGATGGATGGATGGATGGATGGATGGATGGATGAATGAATGAATGAATGAATGAATGAATGAATGAATGAATGAATGAATGAATGAATGAATGAATAAACGCCTGCCTTATTCGGAGGGGCTTATATTTGGAGTTTGGAAGTATGTTGAATACGAACTTCGTTGCATGGGCTATTTATTTAAAAAAACACACACACACTGAAATTAATTTAAAAAATTTTAACTTAAGAGTAATTTTCACTTAGCGGCCTATGTTCAAATGCTGATAATGATCAACAGATGTTTGTTGTTGTAAAGCTTATTTCATTCGCCAAGCATTCATGTCGAAATTTTCCTCCTCGCATGTTTGTTAATACTTTTTTATTAAAATCCTCTTATAGGAAGCAAAATACCAGAAAATACATGTTATTCAAGACATCATGAAATATAATCTTGATTTGAAAGTGCAAAATTTACCAGTGAGGCAGAACTCGCGTCTTCCTTTGTTTCGCAAGATAATAAAACAAATCACAATTTCAAGGCATGTTAATAAGCGAGTTTAACGTGTTTTTGTATGTCTTTTCGCTTGTTGTTTGAGGGAATGTGAACTCGCTTTAAGTTTCGACGAGACTTGATTGTGTGTGTCTTTACGTTTCAAGCTGATCAACTTTTGGCAGTAGGGCTTTCCAAACAGTACCAACCAATGTGACCCCCCAAAAAAGAAATAAATTTAAAAAAAAATATCCTCATAGTCAGGTTTTTATTTCAATCAGGAAGAAAGCCAAAAAGCGAAATGACAAAACATAGGGAGTTTTAGACAAGGAAAGGAAGAGAAAAGAAATGGAAAAAAGTGAAAAATACCCATTACGCCGTTACTCGTTTTATTAATAACCTCCAAAATCTAAAAGTAACCCAACTTGTAAAAATACCGTTTCACAGAAATAGCAAAAAAGTTGGACTCTCCATTAAAAGAATCTTGAATTCGTGGAATAATTGTTGAATACTTCACCTGAAATTATAACAAATTTTTACTTCACTCTCTCGCTTTTAGTGAAATTAAAAACTATGACAACATTAACGCGCTGCTTCATCGCACTAGATTGAGAACGAATTTTATGTGACCGTTAATATTAAAAAGGACAAGGTATTATATTGTACCGCAGAAGGCCATTTATTTAAAAATACGAGTTTTTGTGGGTATCAACTAGTTTTGAAACCAGATAGAAAGATGACGACCAGCTTAATATTTCAGGGGAAGTAAAAGTTAAAGAAATTCAGTCTTCAGTCTTTTGGTCAGGGAAGATGACATGTCAGCGTCATGTGCAAGATACATGTATGAATCAGTGTTTTAAAACTGCTTCACTTAATCCTGCCAAAAGGTTTAGATTTCACAACTAACAAAAGTTTACAAATTAATTATCTATACTATCAAAAATTTGTTTTGCACAGCCCAAAAGTGAAGCTTTTTCTTCAATCTTAATTTTATTTTCTTACTATTTTTTACTACATTGATCAAATATTTACCTCGCCAAACAGTGCTTCAGGAACGTTATTTTACAGTTTACTTGAGTAACTCAAGTCCCGTTTACCAAATATAAGTAACAACAAATGACCTTCAAAGTTGTTTAGGTACCGCGTTTTTATTGAAAATATTATACCAGGCTGCAAGTCCTGAATAAATGTATTGTTTTATCGGAATAAAAATAAAAAATAAAAAAAATAGCCGTCATTTTCCATTAACGAGAACATATCTGAGTCAGGAAAAAGTCTAAACACCATATTCCTTATCATCATCGAAATTCGTATTGTTTCTTTTGAGTAATTTACTTCCTTCTAGTTGTTAACCCTTGTTTTCAGTTACTTGATAATTACCTGTAAATTAATCTGATTTTACCAAAATTTTTAATGGGGGTAGGAAGGAAGAGATCGAGAAAGATCGCGTCTTATACTTCACAAAGCCAGCTGTGGCTTCAACAAGGTGTATAAACAATTATCTCTACAAACTGTATCGAAGTCATGATGAAGTGTATTCATGTTTTCGATGAGGTAGCGTTCACAAATGCCACATTATAAAGAGGAAAAAAACTCGAAACTAGAGTAAAACTCTGAACACGAGTTGATGTATGAAAGGAGGTGGCGTTTGTTTGACATGAAGCCGTTTGCTGTATTCATTTTGATTCGCTCGAGATAACATTATAATCTTAATGTCTTTGTTTACGCTTTGAAGACATTTTGCTTCTCCGTTTACTGTCCTCGGCGTTTTCGCCTTATTTGGATTCTTTCTATCGATTAAAGTGAGAAGAATGTAAAATGAAAAAGAAAACAAAAACAAAAAGCGTAAAGACTAACCAAAGAGAGGAGCAGAGCGCGGAGTGGAAAAAAAAAGCAGTAAAAAAATTTAAAATTCGGGGTATGGTAAGTCGCAGTCGTTAAATACGGAACATTCAGTCCTAACCCGAGATAAATTAAATTCGATGGATGTCGCCCTTTGAGTTTGCAAATAAACAACTTGACATTGCGGAATAACGCTCCCACATATCATGCGCATAAAAATATTCGGTCTCCTTTCGGCTAGTCCTTGTATTCTTATGTCGGAATACGGTCAATGGAATACCACCTTATATTCAATCCTATAAATTGGGTCGATTTACATCAAAGCGCGACGCATTACTGTTTACTCGTATTTACTTCATTTGTTAGACTAATCCTTGTTTATTGTTCTTATATTATTTCGTAGAGTGGACTGTCGGTAACGAAACGCCCCCGATTAAGATCAAAGATAAAACGAACCTGAAAGGATGCTCAATATAACTGAAAACAATCTATAACACTTTCATTATTGTCTAAAGTTGGTGTCAACGAAGAACAGCTGCTAAGTCTTGCCTTTTCGTTTATGATTTTGAGTAATAGCGTTGTGCCCTGTAACATTCACTTTTATCTTTTTGTTTTTTTTTTGTTTGTTTGTTTGTTTTTTTTCCAGTATTTCTTGATTACTGAATCTTTTAAAGTATTAAAACTAGAAAGAAAAGCATAACCAGATGATACGATATCTCTTTATATTGCCTTTCTTTGACATAATGGAAATGTTGCACACTAATCAATTCAAATCAATAAGCTTTCTTTGTTCAAATTACTTACAGTGTTGTTAAGTGTTTAATTATAACTGAGAGGACAAAAGCCTTTCCTGATTTTATCAAGCCAAGATCTCTTATAAGGAGAAAGCTTTCCTGCCAAGTGACGCAGAACTCAAGCTGTGCTTCAGTTGCGCATACGCTCAAGCCATACTCTGAACTGAGATTCGAGTTCGTCAGCTTCCTTTGTCCTTCAGTCTTCGATTACAGGCAAGAGCAGAAGGAGAAGAAGGTATTTTAAAACTTACACAATGCATTGACACCACTTGACAAATTTAGTAATAGTTGTGTCATGGCTGCATGTGCTCGAGAGCATTCTTCGTTCTAAAAATTTCCTGAACGATACGTTAGGACTAGTAATAATCAAAGATAAGCGAGTGTGTTCGATGATCTCGATCTCAAGCTCTCTCTCGTTTGCCATTTTGCAAAGCTGCAAAATTTGCGGGCGAGGCCAGATACCCGCCCAAAGATCCATTCAACCATTCATTCATTCATTCATTCATTCATTCATTTATTCATTCATTCATTCATTCATTCATTCATCCATCCATCCATTCATCCATCCATCCATCCATCCATCCATCCATCCATCCATCCATCCATCCATCCATTCATTCATTCATTCATTCATTCATTCATTCATTCATTCATTCATCCATCCATCCATCCATTCATTCATTCATTCATTCATTCATTCATTCATTCATTCATTCATTCATTCATTCATTCATTCATTCATTCATTGAAGCCGCGGTGCATATAGTGTCAACTTCAGATCGCTATTTATTGATATTGAGGCTTGAAGAATTAAGCAGGGTTATCCTCAAAGTGTTTTTAGGTTTCAAAAACGGTTCACTAATAGTAGTTTTTACCAGTGAACTGTTATAGAAAACTAAAAATACTTCCGCGGATAACTCTGCTTAACCTTTCAAGCCCCAGTATCAACAAAAAGTTCGGATCTAAAATGTCTTATAAGTCGGTTATGCACCAAGTCCTTAAATTGTTGTTGCTTAATTATCTCTGAAAAATTTGAGGTAGCTTAACCTTTTAGTTTAGTAAATTGTTGACCATAATACTGTCACAAAGCCGGAATACGATAGCCCACTGTAAATACGTCGAAGCAATAATCAAACACGAGGAAAAGTGTTTCATCTGATTTCCAAACCCCAAGTAGTGGGTTAAAGAAAACCCAGACGAAGTCGAGAGTTTTTTTTAACCAACTTCGATGATCTTCAGTCATAGTAAGTTGCTTGCTTGCAATGGGAAGTAAGTACATGTATGTACCAGAGCTGTACGAAGTAAAATGGAAATAAACTTGTAAACAAACAGAAACTGTATTTAGCCTGAGAACTGACAATGAATGGTATGAAAAAGCATTACCAAAATCATATTCTTGGAGTTAATTCTGAAAACTGGTTTCGCAGGGGATGGTCATGTAACCTATCAAAGCCTGTTTTCTTGTGAGTTCTTGTAGGCATAAATACCGTGAAAGGTATTTTTTAATTGTTATTGTTACCTTTATTTTCATAGAAATATGCAAGGAAAGCATTTTTTGTTCCTACTGCTTCAACTGTCCACGCTCTGGCTTAGCAGCTGTCATGCAGCTTCTCTGGCATCCAAACCGGGCATCAAGGATGGTCTTACGACTGGACATGAAGAAATCAGTTGGGATGAGGAAAGACATCGATCACCTGATGAAAACGTGATTGCGTCTGGGTCTAACGGCATTCGAGGTTTTGGCAAATTTTCTCCATTTCCTTACGAAAGCAATGCATTTTCTGGCAAAAGAGAAGCTTCACCCAATGACTATATACCACCATTTGTTTTCAAAGAAGGAAAAAAGAAATGAAGAAAACTGCTTCCATAGTCTTTTTGGTTGAAAAAAGAAAACTAATCATGTAATTTTAGAATGTTAACAACTGAGAACTCTAACCTCTTTATGTTTCCCTGACAGAATGAAGTGTACACCTTATTTAAATTTACTCATTCTCAGGAGTGTCAAAGTGACGTCAAATTAATAAAACAGCATCCAAAAGACTACATATTGCTCCCATTCACTGAATAGTTAGTCATTTGAAAGGTCGCGCAACAGGGGCGCCTTTCAATGGAGCAAAAATGATATATTCAAGAAATTTCTTTGATAAATAGAATGTAACAGAAATTTTCCGGAATAAAATTACAGAATTTTGGGTATATCTGACGAAGTTATTCCGGAAAATCGGAACAACCAGAAAAATACCGTTACATTCGGACATTCCTTTTCGGTTCCAGTCTCTCCGACGGAAATTGATTATGTTATTCGGTTTACGTAAACTAGAAATAACCAAGGGTTAGGAAGTGCGGGCTAGAACGCTTTTGAGTCGAGGGATTTTCAATGAAACTTTCGTTGAGCATTAAAATTGGTTGGCCATCACGTTGGGTAGTTATTATTAAATAACCTGCATGTCTCTGTTGAAGACGATTTCCAGTTCGTATAGCGTAATGCGCAATCAGTTTGTTGTCAATATACGTATAGCTTTCATAACGTTTATGAAAAATAGGCGAAATTTACCACATTGAAAGTTTATTTCATATATCGACAACCATTTAAAGCAAAGGGGCTTACAAGATCTCATTCTAAAGTGTTTTCAAAATGGGCTTCTCGATAAAAATAAATCCCATCATAGAAACCCGCATTTTTTCTGAAAAAATAATCTTAAAATAACAAAAATTAACCAAAAACGTTTATTACATCTGAGGAAAATGTATTTTTTTCAAAGTGATATGTAGTTGTACAAAGAATTGAAAAAGAAAATGATCCCTGTTGTGTGAGCAACATTTCCTGAAAATTTGGCTGGAAAAGAAGAAATCTAAAATTAGTTATGATTTCAGTGTTTTTTCCCATGCAATCGCATCAAAACACAGTCAAGAAATCCATTTCTCCATGGGAACATAACAGCTGATCAAATTACGGGACCAATTTCGCTTGGGCAAGTAAAAAAGATGCTTTTAGCAAAAATTATTGAGCTCTTTACCAACATATACAAATTCATGATCAATATTCAAGAACTAGACGAGATATTAAACGCAAAAAAGGTAACCTGAGGAGTATATCTTCGCATTTCAAAAACATGTGCTCGATGGCGTCGCTTTCACAAACAGACGCGAAGGCTTGTGTTGACCTGTGTTGAGCGCTTACCTCGATTTCTCGCTCTGGTTTTCTAGCTACCGGTCTATATCGCTTTCTTCATCTTTATACATCCCTTCGACACAGTTTTCATCAAGCCAAACATGCCAGCACTGCTTCAATAGATCTTCCAAAATGCTAAAGAATGTCTAATATCTTTTTCTGTGGCAAAAAGGTACAAGTGTGTACACAACGGAAAAACATACCTTAGAAACATAAATCCACTGCGAGTAATCCACCACTTGCGCTTTGGAATTCAGTGATACTACTTTTGCACATGTCGAGTCCCATTGCCAAATTTGTACTCACGTTAAAAGAACATGGTAGATGTTATCTTCTTCGGTTCCACTGTCGGTTCGCATCGAATCTCAAATGAGGTTCGTCGAAATAAGTTTGCATCGCTTGCTGCTCTTTCCATTTTCAACTGATGAATCTTTTAACACATTTTCTGGCAAAAGAATAGCTTCGCCCAATGAGTATGTACCTACATTTGTTTTCAAAGGTGGAAAAAAAAAAATGAAGATATATGCTTCCATAGTCTGTTTGGTTGAAAACTATTCATGTAACTTTAGAATGTCAGGAACTGAGAACTCTAGCCTCTTTATGTTTCCCTGACAGAATTATATATTCAGACATTATGTTAATTTTTTGGTGAACTATTTCTGACATTGACTTTATTTATTACTATCACTTCGAACTTGATAATGGCGTCATGACGACTCCGAAACGTTGTTCGATTTTATCGTTTATTTTTACTTGTCTATGTATAACTAAACCTTTACTTATAAAAATAAAGAATACACCATATTTAAATTAACTCATTCTCAGGAGTGTTAAAGCGACGTCAAATTAATAGACCAGCATCAAAAAGACTACATATTGCTCCCATTTACTGAATAGTTAGTTATTTGAGAGGTTGCAACAACAAGTGCGCTTTTCAATAGACAAAAACTAATAAATTCAAACAATTTCTTTAATGATTAGAATGTAAAAGAAATTTTCTGCAATAAAATTACAGAATTTTGGGTATACTGCATAACGAAGTTGTCCTAACCTTCCAGAAAATTGGAACATTCGGATATTCCTTTTCGGGTCCAGTCTCTCCGACGGAAATTGATTATGTTATTCGGTCTCCATAAAAAAAAAAAACGTTAATGAAACAAGTTTGTTTTCAAGCCGGTTACGGTTACCCTAGAATTCCGTTTCGTTTAATACCTAAATTTGTCAAACCTCAAAATAGTTCATTTACAAACTTTAAGGGAGACCCAAAAAAATATCGTTTCTGTTTTGGACGTATATATACGTATTTATTAAATTCTCAGCCTCGGATATTGCATTTCTAGCGTTCTGATTGGTTCACTAAATCCCGGTTATCAGCTCATATACCGTAGTTTGACCTTATATGGAAAACGAAAGCCCTAGGTGTCGCTAAGCTAATTTTTTTCGGCGGGAAGCGAAAGTTTCTTCGGAAAAATGTAGAAAAAAAAAAAAAAAAAAAGAAAAGGAAGAAACAACAAACAATGCAATCACAATATAACAACAATAAAAGCCACAAATTTCGGTATGACACTATTTAATGGTACGTATCTCTGAAGTTTCCTTTAAAATCAGAAAAATTGCACGATTTTACGATGTAGATCACATAAACTTAACAACAACAACAATAACAACCGGTTACCTTCAAAAATTTCAGGATGGCTTGCAAATCCTGGCGGTAAGAGGTTAAAACCGATCGACGAAATTTCTCAAGAAGAGCTTAATGCCTGCCTTTATGTTTCTACGCATTTACGAGGACTCCAGTTACAAAAGTTCATCTATGAAATTCGTACGAGCGGCGGTCATAATGTTCGTTTCCGTCGCTCGGCACCACTCAGCAAAACATTTGCACAAACGTGCACAGTTCTTACGCTTCTCGATAAGCTTGAAGTTTAAAAACTTGCACTGAATGCTTGTCTCAGTGAGGTTGTACCTCGTACACTTGGACTTGCCTTAAGTGTTTTAAAACGACTGGAGGAATTCAGTTCAGCGTAAAAAAAAAAGCCCTTCTTGATCCCTTCCTTCGCTCGGCACCACACAGCAAAACATTTGCTCAAATGTGCACAACTATTACGCTTCTCGATGAGCTGGAACTTCAAAAGCACTTGCTTATCTCAGAAAGGTGGTAACTCGCACATTTAAACGTTTCTTGAATTTGATATGTCCGACTGTGTCCGATCTTCTTCGCTTTCGATTTTTCATTCAACTCCGTTTGCAAAGAGCTGCGCGTGTCATGTGATCATTAATTTTCGCGCGCTTTTGTCGGAAGTTGCCTCAACATCCGGTCGTTTTAATTTGAAAGAAATTTTAACTTAAGATAAAATTCAGTAAACTTCAAAAGCAATACCCAAACGCGGAAAATTTAATAAAACAATTATTCCATTCGCGCTTGTTGGATATGAGATTGGTTATAGCCAACTCGGCGCTTCGCGCCTCGTTGGCTATTTACCATCTCATATCCAACGCGCGCTCATGGAATAATTGTTAAATATACGTCTTCCCTTGTGTCACCAAACGACCAAGGACATATATATACGTCTTCCCTTTTGTCACCCAACGACCAAGGACGTATATATACGTCCTCCCTGGTGTCACCCAACGACCAAGGACGTATATATACGTCCTCCCTGGTGTCACCCAATGACCAAGGACGTATATATACGTCCTTCCTGGTGTCAACCAATGACCAAGGACGTATATATCGTCCTGACTAGTGTCAACCAATGACCAAGGACGTATATATCGCCCTGACTAGTGTCACCCAACGACCAAGGACGTATATATACGTCCTCCCTGGTGTCACCCAACGACCAAGGACGTATATATCGTCCTGACTAGTGTCAACCAATGACCAAGGACGTATCAGTATATACGTCCTCTCTGGTGTCAACCATGACCAAGGACTTATAGATACGTCCTTAATGGTGTCAAGCAACGACCAAGCACGTATATATACGTCCTAACTGGTGTCAACCAACGACCAAGGACGTATATATACGTCCTAACTAGTTTCAACCAACGACAAAGGACGTATATATACGTCCTTTCAGCTTTTCAGCCAACGACTAAGGGCGTATAAATACGTCCTCCCTTTTGTCAGCCAACGACCATGGACTTATATATACGTCCTCCCTTGTTTTCAACCAACGAGCAAGGATGTATATATAGGTCCTCCCTGGTATAAGCCAACGACCAAGGACGTATATATACAAGAAGACAAAAGCTTTAAGCTACACCTTGAAGAAGATATAGGCCTTAAAGTCTTCCAGCGAAGCGAAAACTCGGAGACGTGCTGGTTTGAATTCGCGAGTCCGTGAATCGCGCTTCATGAGCTTCCTTTTTTTATTTGCGGCTGAACGTTATCAGATCACTTGTGCTCGGGTGCGTAAAACTTACAAGTCTCTGCAAGCGGAAACAAAACAAAAAAGCAATTGGAAAATAACGCTAAGAATCATGTCCTATGTCTTGATCTTTTCTCACGTCGGCCGTCTCTATAAGGTAACTAGTATAGGGAAAGCTGCAGCTTTTGCTTGTAGCCTTTTCACAGACTTACTGTATTACGGTACTTTCCAAAGCGTTAAACGGAGTGAAGTCTTTTAAGCGGTTCCTTTTAAACGTTTTGCTTCAAGCGTCAAACGGATACTTGTTCACAAATGGCAGCATTAACAATTTGGGACGTTCATTCAAGAGCGAATTTTCACCCGAACTTTCGATAAGCAATTTCGAAACTTCGCTATTATCAACAATATTTCGCTCGAATAGATGTATTTGCCGGCTTTTCGATTGAAGAGTAGCAAGAATTTTCGTTTTGACTGAGACAATACATGCGGTTATGGTGGCCCCCCGATAATTTCGTAGCGCTTTGTGTTGATAATTTTACCTGCCTCAGCCGCTTCTGCTTCGGCCCAACAGCTTTGCTTGATGAGGTCGGCTTCAGTCTCTATTTTGTTTTTCTCATTATCATTGCAGATTACAATACCGACGAGGGCCTACAACAAACACTGCAGATATCCAATCAAAATGGTGAAGGAGTTGATGACTCTAGAACCTCGAGTATGTGCAAAACTGCGAGAAAATTTTCACAGGAGGTATCCCGAAGGAAAAGTAGCATAAAGGCGTTAGGGGGCGGTACTTGTTCGTGTAGCAAGATTTGTTTTCAAGCGCTATTTTCTCAATCTTTAATTTTCGCATGGAGGGGACACTTCCAAGAGTTACAACTCAACAACGATTTGATCTATTTCAGTAAAATTTGGCCAGATGCTAGAATAATATGTAACCAACAAAAAAGAGTCGGGAAATTCGATAATTCTAAAAGTTCTTTTCTTGAAAGCCATTTCCGTGCGTTCACTCCGCATGGTTTTCTCGCAGTTTTGAAAATGTTTTGTAACTTTTGAACAAAATCGAATTAAGGAAAACCCCGACTCGTATTTTAAGCTTTTGAGATCCTGACCCGGGGAAAAAAAGAACAAACTTTAAAAAAATAAAAATCGCTTTGAGTTGGAACTCTTTGACGACCATCTGGACCTTCAAGTTCCGACTTTACGGAAAACCTGGGAATTTATTTTCTTAGAAAAGTAATGAAATATTTGAATACCCAGTTCTATAGGCTTTAATTTTTATGTAGGATTTTGGGTATATCTGTAATGTAACTGAGAGGCACTATATCCGTTTGAGTGAAGCCACCCCTGAAGGTAAACAGTAACCTTACATACCATAAAATTACAGCATAGCTCATGTGGTCGTGTCTAAGTCAAAGCTACTGACAAATACGAAATACAGATTAAAAAAACAAGCTGAGAGTCTATTTACATTAAATACTAACAAGCTAAAATGCATAAAATTCAGGGGGAATTTTGTTAATCAATTGTGTAAAGTTGTCCAATGAGCTGTTGATTCTCATTATAATCCCAAGATCTTTAAAATGGCGGCTCGTTCTCGCGAGCCTATGATGAACAAAGAGGAAGCTTTTGTGGAAATTGCGATTTAAGTGAGGGAAGTCATTTTTACGAGTTAATCAATCCTGAAGAGTATTTAGAGGAAGAAATATCCAACGAAAACGTCGAAGATTCGCCCTGCGAACGCAAAAAGCCACGACAACAAAAAACCCAAGATGGCCACCGGTTGGAGGGTGTACAAGGGGGTTAATATTATAAATAAGTATCTCTGTCTATGTGGGACCACGTTTTCAATTTACAATCCATTTCCATCCTGGGCTAATATTTTGTATATTTTAATGTGCATATTTATGTTCTTTTCCAAGATTCCAAAAGGAAAGTAGGCCAGTAATTCATCCTGGAAGGAATGAAGATACGTTGGTATAAATGGTCAATGTAGAACGGATTTCTTTTGAACGCGCCGTCAAAAAAATAGCCCGCAATGATATTAAACAAAGGGAGTGGAGTCAGTATGTTTGCAGGATCTGGTTAGTAAATACCGGCAAGGACATGCATATTCCAAAACTATACATATTCTTAAATGGAAAACTTGTGACAGAAGAGCCTTGGAAACTCTTGGTTTCTCTCTTGTTACAAAGAAACATGGTACCGTCTTCGGGTTCATGCACCTAGAAGCATCGCCGGGGAATAGGAGGCTCTCCATAAATTTTAGCCATCGTTCCCATGAAGCTCTTATCACACGTGTACTTGACCTTTTTGTGACTTGTACGATATTTAGGCGTTAATTTCCATGGGGGCTTAAATAGGAACGAGAATTGACGTCATGCATATTTGGTTCGGTCTTTGAGCCAATTTCGCTCCCAAATTCTTCTCGATCGGTATTCAATATGGTGGCAGTGCAGATTGAGAAAAACTTTTTGATAAACCCTATTCAAACTTTGTCGCCAACAAGCCCCACCAGGGCTTAATCCCTAACAGGACTAAATTCTGTAGACTGTAGTTTTCTCTTCTCTAATCAGTCCTAAATTGGCATAGAAAATATTTTCTTTCTTTCTTTCTTTCTTTCTTTCTTTCTTTCTTTCTTTCTTTCTTTCTTTCTTTCTTTCTTTCTTTCTTTCTTTCTTTCTTTCTTTCTTTCTTTCTTTCTTCCTTCCTTCCTTCCTTTCTTTCTTTCTTTCTTTCTTTCTTTCTTCCTTTCTTTCTTTCTTTATTTATATTTGGGAGGTGCTTTAAATTCCTTGCTAGAATTTTACGCCAACACAATCAACTATCATAAACTGAGGCATCGACATTCGCGGGACCTGCTCTATCAGATCGCCTAAGCAACTGAGGTGTCCGCCTTAAAGAGAGTTCATGTGATATTTGATTCCAAAGGGGAATAGTTCCTAAAGAAATTGTGGCGCTGCGTTAATGGGTGAGTGAAAACCAAGGTTTGGTTTTATCAAATTAGTTAATAAGGTAATTTTTCCACCGTAAAGAGATACTGTATTTATTCGATTAACCGCCCTGGGTGATTATTGAATTTTGGGCCCATGAGGGTGGGCGCTTATTCGAGAATGAGCGTTTATTAGTTTTCCAACATTTTCAGCAAGCGAGGACATTTTTAGAGAATAACAAAACAAGGGACAACAAGTTTATTACGCTTCAACAAAACAAAGTGCAAAATCTAACATAAGCAATATAAAAGTTCATTGACGACCGTATCTAAAACCAGTTTTGGGACACAACTGACGTTCCTCTTACTTCGCGCTGGGTAAGTAGAGAAATGTTTTTTTTATATATATATATTGCGGGGTGGGGTAGGCGCTTATTAACTTTTTGAGCTTTCAGGGAGGGCGCTTATTCGAAGGTGGGTGGTTATTCGAGGAGGGCGCTCATTCGAAGGTGGGCCGTTAATCGAATAAATACGGTAAGCTAACGTTTCGAGCCTTAACTCTTCGTCAGAGCGTATCTGGTGACCTATTGAAACGCTCTGATGAAGGGCTAGCCCTCTCTTTACGGTAGCCAATTTACCTTTTCAACTCAGCTGATCACAAGCCAAACATTTACGTGTAATCTTGCCGAGACCAGGCAACCTGACGGTGTTCACTTTACAGTGGTACTGACTATGGGAGAACACACTATATACCTATTACGATAGTAACTGCTTCTCTTGGTATAGCCTCAAGCAAAGCTGGACGGCTGTATTTGTATATGTAATCGCATGAGGCCGAGTAGAATTAAGGATTAATTTCCACGCGTATTTTGAAAGTTTTCGCAAATTGCCCGAGTCGCGCGGCGACGAGGGCAATTTGCGAAAACTTTGAAAATACAATTGAAATTAATCCTTAATTCTACGAAGACTCATTGCGATTACGTGTTTATAACATAGAGGGCAAAATTTTCTTAAAACTAGCAAGGCGCTTCGTAAATATAAAACAGTCAGCCCGGCCGGCCTGGAGTAAAAACATTCACCCGTGAGCAAAGCAAACAAACAAACAAACAATTCACCTGTCTCTTAACTTACAAATCAGAAAAACGAGAAAAGTTGATTATTAAAACATGTAATTAAGAGAAAATACAAGTTTAATTCATGAGCAAACTAACGAGGATAAAACAAATTCACCTGTAGCTGCACTGTGAAGCTTTCTACCGCTTGAAAATCACACGAACACAGATCGATAAAAATAGCAAACCGTGGGTCCAAAGAAGGAACTCGCACAGTAATTTGTTCCACTGAATTTGACCTGCTTCTTCGTACCATAAAAACTGAGCCGGGTACTGTTTTTTTTTTTGTTGTTGTTGTTCGGTTATTGTTTGTTGGAAGAAGCCGTAACGAGGTGAAAGCACTCGGTCGCGGTCCTCTCGTCCATGAATGATTTCAGTTTTTCAACCAAACAAATCCGATTAAGTTTTAACTTTTGACACAACTAATCTTTTGCTGTTTCTTCTAAGAAACAAAAGTTCCCCTTCAGAAATTTCCTTTTAGCTGCAGCACTTGATTTCCAAGTCTTTTGGCACGAACAACCCGGCTTAAAACTCCAAAGAACCTGAAAGATGTCGTTGTTCTTGCTGCACAAAATGAAGAAACCAACTAAATGTAGAAATGGCGTGCTCAGCCAATCAGGAGCAAGTATTTTCGGTGCTTGACCAATCAGGAGTGAGTAATTTTGCCCTCGTTGAAAGCAAAATTAACTAAAAATGCCTTCTCTTTCGACCAATCAGCATTCAGTAATTTTGACCTCTATGTTATAAAATTGGAAATGCTTTTCTTGTGTCTTTATTTGATTGTTTGTTTTCGTATCGTCTCACCTCAGCGTGTCAATCTGTGCGGCACACAAGCAGGAGATGTACAGCTGGAAGTCAAGCTGGTTAAGTCTAAATTTGAGTTGACTTGTTAGGGAACAGTTTGCATATGCGGGCCTTCTTTTCCGTGACTTTTTTTTCCAATTCAATTCAAATAATTGCAAAATAACCCTCAAGATCACACAAGAGCGTAAGCAAAGTAGGAAGACTTTTATGCTGTTTCATAACAACTTCGTTTTAATGATTTTCGGTACCCCATATCGATTTAAAGTGGAATCTAGCTTAAGAACAGGCACATGTGTTGAAAATAAGTCTATTAAAACGGTTGGCTTGCAGCCATTGTATATTGCAAGAGCGAGGTAGATCAGAACCCTCAGTTACTTAATGAATAACGATAAAGCAATCTACAGCCCATTGAGGGTGATCTAAACATTTCGTTAGCAATTTACACCAACTCTCTTCTCCTTATCAGGTCCGCTTCTAGGAAACTCGTGATCTATAACAAGCTGCTGGCTTTTTCCCACGCTATAAATATATGCTGTTTTGAGGTGGCTCTAATTTTTCAGTGTGTGGAGAGATTACCAAATGAAAGCTGCATGTGCTCGAGAGCATTCTTCGTTCTAAAAATTTCCTGAAAGATACGTTACGACTAGTAATAATCACAGATAAGGGAGTGTGTTCGATGATCTCGATCTCAAGCTCTCTCTTATGGTCGTCCAAATGTTTCAATATTCGCTAAGTTGTATTCGCTGTCGCTAAATTACATTCGCTATCGCTAAATTACATTCGCTGTCGCTAAATTGTTCATTCGCTGTCGCTAATACTTATTCGCTATCGCTAAATTGTACATTCGCTGTCGCTAATACTCATTTTCTATCGCTAAATTTCATTCGCTTTCGCTAAATTACATTCGCTGTCGCTAATACTTATTCGCTATCGCTAAATTGTACATTCGCTGTCGCTAATACTCATTTTCTATCGCTAAATTTCATTCGCTTTCGCTAAATTACATTCGCTGTCGCTAATACTTATTCGCTATCGCTGATATTCATTCGCTCTCGCTAAATTTCATTCGCTGTCGCTGAGTGTTTCCATTTCATGCGCTAAAAATTAACTCAGGGTATCCCCACACGGGAAAGTTTGTGGAAAGCCGCCAACCGCAGATTTGCATTCAAAAGCATGTGAGATCTCACGATGGCCGACGAAAAGGTATGGAAATGCTCTTCTGAAATTAAAATTTCAGATTTAGTTCGCTTCTAAGCCGTTCCTCAGTGAAAAGCTGGCGCTAGTATACGAAAAGGCTTTCTCCGGGGCTTTGTATGAGCTTAAAGTTTGGCTCATGGCACCATCGTGCTTCGTCGAGGCGGGAAAATACGTTCAGGCGAATGCAGCGGGACTCTGTAAAACGAGGATACGGACGGGCGGATGCGGACGGCGAATGGCGGATGGGGCTTTAAAAAAAAAAAAACAAGAAAAAAGAGAATAGCTAGGATGTTGATACTGTTAAATTTATTGGTTAATTGCCACCTTCTAAGAAATGCTAGCTTTGGCTATTTTTTTTTCTAATTTGAATTAATCTAAATCTTATTGTCAGTCAAACAGCGAAAACGCTATAGAATGTTTTTTCTCGTTTTTCAACCAAATCAGTCTGAGTTTGCAGAGGAACTCCGTACATTAGTACGACACACCATCCGGCAAAACAACACTTTCATATTCATGAACAGTTACGGGATAATCTAGCCTCCCACTAAAAACGACCGCGTGGGAGGCTAGGGATAATCTGATAAACGGAAAAAGTAATGTATGAGCTCTTGTTAGGCATTATAGATTGGAAATTGTGGTTATTGTTCGAACAGACACATCGATACAAGTTATTAAAGATTATTTTAAGATGTCCAAAGATTTCCCTGCGTAGAATTTGCGAACGTGTCATTTTCCTCCCAGGACATGAAATCTGCACACAAGCGACGTTTCCTTTCAAGTTTTAATTTAGAGCAGAGCATGTCTTGAACAATCGAGACGAATTAAAGATCGCGATTTTTTTTTGTGGTCCCTCGCTGAAACGAACATGAACTTCTCGTGCTTGAAAAAATGTCACTTTTTTTCTCTGGGAAAATATTATGGGTTCCATATTTGGACGTTTGCGGTCACGAAAAAGTTACGTTCTGCCAAGATGTCTGATGTAGAGGAACACGAGTTAGAAAAGACAGTATTCCTCGGTTTATTCAGCAGTGGAACACCAATTTCAGGTCCGCTTCTTAAGGAGAAAGCGAAACATTTCTCAGCGCAGTTGAAAGCGGAGTCGACCGATCGCGAAAGCTTCAAAGCATCAACCGGTTGGTTAGACAAGTTTAAAAGTCTATTCACAATTAAATTCTGTTTACTTTATTTCGTTCCTTTACATTACTGTCTCATTAATATTCATATTTTCGATTATCCGGACTATTTATTCAAGTCCCAACGAGTCCGGATAATCGAGGTTCGACTGTACCAAGTTCACGGAGAAGACGACCCCTGACAACTAGGGACTGAAGGCCACCGCCGAGGCAACTGGGGAAAACCAGAAACTGACCGAAAAAACCTGTTTTTTTCTGTCAGGTAAAAAAACTGAATGTTCAAAAAAGGGAAAAACCAAAATCTGCAATGAATATCAAAACCGAAAAGACGCAAAACCCGATCAAAAAAGTCCCCCTATTGTAAGGAAAACTTTGCTTGTGTGCAAATTTAAAGGGAAGAAAATGATAAGTTCGCAAATCCTACGCATATAAATCTTTTAATAACTTGTATCAATCTGTCTGTTGCCTAACAAAGAGCTCGTACAGTACCTTTCCCGTTTATCAGATTATCCCATAACTGTTCATGAATGTGAATGTGTTGTTTTGCTGGATGGTGTGTCGTACTAATGTACGGAGTTCCACTGCAAACCGATTTGGTTGAAAAACGAGAGGAAACATTCTACGGCGTTTTCGCTTTTTGACTTACAATAAGATATAAATTAATTCAAATTTAAAAAAAAATAGCCAAAGCTAGCATTTCTTAAAAGGTGACAATTAACCAATAAATTTAACAGTATCAACATCCTATTTCTTCTTCTTCTTCTTCTTTTTTTTTTTTAAAGCCCCCTCCGCCGTCCGCCATCCGCCATCCGCCATCCGCCATCCGCCATCCGCCGTCCGCATCCGCCCGTCCGTATCCATGTTTTACAGAGTCCCGTATTTTCCCGCCTCGACGAAGCACGATGGTGCCATGAGCCAAACTTTAAGCTCATACAAAGCTCCGGAGAAAGCCTTTTCGTATACTAGCTCCAGCTTTTCACTGAGGAACGGCTTAGAAGCGAACTAAATCTGAAATTTTAATTTCAGAAGAGTATTTCCATACCTTTTCGTCGGCCATCGTGAGATCTCACATGCTTTTGAATGCAAATCTGCGGTTGGCGGCTTTCCACAAACTTTCCCGTGTGGGGATACCCTGAGTTAATTTTTAGCGCATGAAATGGAAACACTCAGCGACAGCGAATGAAATTTAGCGAGAGCGAATGAATATCAGCGATAGCGAATAAGTATTAGCGACAGCGAATGTAATGTAGCGAAAGCGAATGAAATTTAGCGATAGCAAATGAGTATTAGCGACAGCGAATGTACAATTTAGCGATAGCGAATAAGTATTAGCGACAGCGAATGAACAATTTAGCGACAGCGAATGTAATTTAGCGATAGCGAATGTAATTTAGCGACAGCGAATACAACTTAGCGAATATTGAAACATTTGGACGACCATACTCTCTTGTTTGCCATTTTACAAAGCTCAGCGGGGTATGCCAGATACCCGTCCCAAGATCCATTCATTCATTCATTCATTCATTCATTCATTCATCCATCCATCCATCCATCCATCCATCCATCCATCCATCCATCCATCCATCCATCCATCCATCCATCCATCCATCCATCCATCCATCCATCCATCCATCCATCCATTCATTCATTCATTCATTCATTCATTCATTCATTCATTCATTCATTCATTCATTCATTCATTCATTCATTCATTCATTCATTCATTCATTCATTCATTCATTCATTCATTCATTCATTCATTCATTCATTCATTCATTCATTCATTCATTCATTCATTCATTCATTCATTCATTCATTCATTCATTCATTCATTCATTCATTCTTAATGGAGCTACGTGCCGTTACACACTCTTAAGTCAAAGTTGTACTGTTCCAAAAGCATCATATATGAAATACTCCTAAAAAAAAAACTAAGTGGAAGATATCAAGTGATCATATGCATACGCAAATTTGAGCCTCATAAGTAAAAAAAAAATAAATTATTATACTCGTAGGAAGAAAAAAACCCTCACCACGGTAGTAAAAGCGAGAGTGAAGAATATAAAAATAAGAAAACTGTATTTTTATCAGTCAGTGAGACAGGCATTCTTGGAAAAAAAAATCCGAGTTCTCTCAACATGAGTATGCTTTTGTCACTGAGTAATCACAACAGATATTTATTTTTAGATATTAGCCCATGATTTCAAGTTACGATCCCTTTCCATCCTGGCCACCCGCAGTCACCTACTTATAGTCAGTTCAGAAAACTAAAGCAGAAAGATGGTAAACAATACAGAAACATAATTTTTGGGTTTCCTTTCAATTCATTCCAAAATTATTTTATTTTGTAGAGTAACAGGTTTGAAGTTTCAAAAGTTTAGAAACTGAATAGAACGGTATTTTCGGGTTAACCGCAACTTACTTGAAAAGAAACCCGTTCCTTTCACGAATTTTCTACGTAAACCGAAATAACAGAAATAACACAATCAACTTCCGTCGGGGAAACTGGGCCATAGTAGGAATGGCCAAATGGAATGGAATTTTCCGGTTGTTTAAACCCGATTTTCCGAATCATTATATTAGAACAACCCTGTGAGGTACATCCAAAATTTCTGTTACATTCGATTCATCAAGGAAATTTCTTGAATTTTTGTTCCATTGAAAAGCACTCCTGTTGTGTAACCTTTCAAATGACAGCTATTCAGTAAATGAGAGCAATATGTAGTCTTTTGGATGCTGTTTTATTAATTTGACGTCGGTTTAACACTCTTGAGTATTAGTTGATTTAAATATGGTGTACACTTCATTCTGTCAGGGAAACATAAAAAGGCTAGAGTTCTCAGTTCTTGACATTCTAACGTTACATGATCATGATTAGTTTTCTTTTTTCAACCAAACAGACTATGGAAGCAGTTATCCTCATTTCTTTTTTCCTAACATTTGATTGTCTTTGGAAAAAAATGGTGGTACATGCTCATTGGACGAAGCTTCTCTTTTGCCAAAAAGTTGATGATTGCCTTTGGAAAAAAAGGGTGGTACACGCCCATTAGGCGAAGCTTCTCTTTTGTCAAAAAATTGATGATTGCCTTTGGAAAAAAAGGGTGGTACACGCCTATTAGGCGAAGCTTCTCTTTTGCCAAAAAGTTGATTATTGCCTTTGGAAAAAAAGGGTGGTACACGCCCATTAGGCGAAGCTTCTCTTTTGCCAAAAAATTGATGATTGCCTTTGGAGAAAAATGGTGGTACACGCCCATTAGGAGAAGCTTCTCTTTTGCCAAAAAATTGATGATTGCCTTTGGAAAAAAAGGGTGGTACACGCCCATTAGGCGAAGCTTCTCTTTTGAAAAAACGTGCATTGTCTTCGTAAGGAAATGGAGAAATTAATACATCAGTTGTAGCTTCCCTTTTTTCAAAACCTCGAATGCCTTTGTTTTCATCGGATGATAGATGCCTTTCCTCATCCCAACTGATTTCTTCATGTCCAGTCATAAGACCATCCGTGATGCCCGTTTTGGATGCCAGAGAAACTGCATGACAGCTGACAAGCCACATCGTGTATAGTTGAAGCAGTAGGAACAAAAAATACTTTCCTTGCATGTTTCTACGAAAGAGAAGGTAACAATTATAGTAAAAAAAATACCTTTCACGGTATTTATGTCTACAAGAACTCATAAGAAACAGGCTTTGATAGGTCACATGACCATTCCCTACGGAACCAGTTTTCAGAAATGATTTCAACATGTTCAAGAATATTGCCATTAATGGTTTCCCAGGCCTTTTTATATAAATACAGTTTCTGTTAACTTTGTTCTGAGTTTCTTTCCTCTTTACCTCATGCAGATGAAACATTTTTCCTCGTGTTTGATCACTGCTTCAACGTGTTTACAGTGGGCTATCTATTGTATTCTTTGTGACAGCATTATGGTCAACAATTTACTAAACTAAAAGCTAAAAGAAATGTCCAAAAGTGTTGGGACAATCTTGGTAAAAAGCATCATCCAGTTTCGTTTTCAGACCTGGTCCCTCCCAATTTTTCTTGACAGCGTTTAACCCTACCAAGCATCAAAAGAATTAAGGTTATGGTAATGAAACCATGTCCAAACTGTTTCCTGGCCGCAAAATGGAACGATGATGTCATATGACGTGAGAATTAGCGGCCATCTTCTCAAAAACCTCAGAAAACCGTTCAAATTGACCCCCAAAGTAAGCAAACGGGATAAAGAAATGCTAAAATGGTATACAATGATAAAGTAACGTCGATAAACGTAAAAGCTTTTACAAAACAGTAACAAAAAAATCCAAATTTTGAGAAACATGGTTGTCAAAATCTTATTTCCATGGAAACATATCACTTGAACAATTAAATATCAAAATAAATTATTTGTCGGTAAATTTTAAAAGTCACAAAGTTTGGCGGTGTTTGCTGTGATTGAAAAATAAGTAATGAATTTTCAAAGTGAACGCGGGCATGCCCCCTTTCCTCCTCCGTCCCCCCCCCCCCCCCCCTCTTTAAGGCTGAATAGAGGGAACGTTAAATTTGAATTTGTAAACTTTTTTCCATTTCTCCAAATTAATAAACTCTTCCCCTTCCCTTTTTTTCTTACTTTTAAACATCCTAAATTGGTATTAAAAGAATTATGAAACATTGATGTGGCTCGGCATTCAGTAAACCTTTGACGTATTTCTGGATAGCTTAGCCCTCGAGGAGATAAAAAAGGAAAAACACTGAAAACTTACAGAATAATAGCACTAAATCAGAGTAACTCTTAAGCAGTTGCGAAAAGAAAGGCTGGAAAAAAGTGAGGTCGGAGTTATATTTTGTTTGTATCTTTTTTTCGCGGCTGCTTACGTTGCTTTCAGAAGGGCAATGGTCTCTCATTTATCCATTCTATTCTACTGACAATTGTTCAAGGTGCTCTCAAAACTGCACTATAGGTTAGGACGGATAGTAGTTGTCTCTTGATACTTATCAACTAAAGCTGTACAAAAAAAATTATAACGGTAAACGCGTACCTTTTTCTTTTTATCAATACGATGGATGAAAGCTCAATGTAGACTGTTAAGCCCTAGCGTGTGGCAACCGAAGAACGGTTTGACTTCTGCGTCGTTAGGCATGTGGCTTACCCCCTTATAAGAGATTTTGGCTTGATAAGATCAAAATAACTTTTTGTTTTCCAAGCGGGAGTTATAAACCACTTGACAAGGTTGTAGGATGCTTTAATAAAGCGGGCCGGATAACTTGATTTAAGTGTGTCATGTTTGTATCCGGTTAAAAAGAAGCAATAAAAATTATTCCATAGTCTGGATATGTTTTTTTGTTGAACACATTGTATAAATTACTATTCAGTAAAAGAGAGTGAAATAAAGGGAGAAAAACGCGAGAAAACCGAAAGTCAATGTTGGCGGAGCTGGACTTAGCTGTAAGCAGCCGAAAAAGCAAAAATTAATAACTTTTCTGCAATACGCACGATGGTTGGCAAATATTTTCTTTTTTGTTCGATGGCTTTAAACAATGCTTCTAATTATTTTCTTTAGCTTCCTTTAACGTTTGTTTTATCTCGTTATTAGGGTTTTGCAAAGGAAGTGTTAAGCATTTTAATCCTTTATTTTTCATGTAATAATCGATCGTAAGCGTTTCGTTAGTTAGTTGCTGATACGAAGCCAAAAGAAACTGACGCACGCAAGGAAGTATCTCGTTGGAAAATATGGATTATACACGTTGTTAATCTCTGTTGTATTTGTTTTGATACAGATGGACAAAATAAAGATTACCCATTAACAAAGGCTACTAATACGCAATTTATCTCGGAAAACACTGAATTGTTTTCAGTATTCCAAGTATTGCTTGTATTTAGAGCTTAAATACGCAGGCAGCGAAAAAAAAAATTTTTTGTCAGTTCTATGACATGTATGCCTTGTCTATATACAGTATTCTCAGAGTACTTTTACGGAGAAAAATTGACTGCAATCTGGATTTAGAAAATAGTAATTTGTAATTAATATTTAACATTTTGTTCCTATTTCAAGTGAATGGCATGAATGCAATAAATCTGGTCGTGAATTATTGTAACGAATCCGGGGGCGCATTATCTATTTCTTGTTCCGGTTCAGGAATAACAGAATACAAAGGATATCATTTCCCAAAAAGAACTAAATTCTGCCTATTCCGATTAAGCCAAAAATTCTCCATTATTCCTCTACTGAATTTATTTTGAGTTAGTTAACGAATCAATAATTAGTTATGAAATACTGTATTTGTTATAGTCATGCGAATACTGAGCTTGTTATTGTTGTTGTTGAGTGGACATTTCGGTTATCGGTAGCAGAATGAACGGAATGCTACACTGTTCATTCCGAAAAAGTTATTGGTCCCAAAAGAACATAAAAACCGTCTTAACGGTGTCATGGTGTATATGCCCTTCTCCTTTTAAAGATCAACCTTAGTACGTGCGGCTTTCTCCCCCGATTTTATTAGGCCAGTCCCCATACGACCTCAATAGGCACGTTAAGAAACCACGACGGGAATAATTGGCGTTATTTTTACTATTTCGCGGTTATTCCAATTTGTTCAACTTGTAAAGTGTGGCTGAACTATCCAGTAACAGAACAGGTGGGAACAGCGCTCAAGTTGAAACAGAGAATGAAAAATTGACTGCCATGCGCTTACGTTCTCTACAAAACCTTGAAATTGGTCATTTCACTTTGTTGTTTGGCAGAGTACGGTGAAGAAATATACCAAAATTCAAAATGCACGGACAGGGCCATTGTTTTGCCCATTAAATCCCTTTGTTTTTTGACGTTGTCGTTGCCGTCGCCTTAGTAGTTCCTAAAACTCCCTATTTTTCTACCACTCGACCGACTCAAGATTTTTCAAAAAATATATAACATAATCGGATCCATTGTCTGCACCCTTGCCCTGTGTGTTTCTAAGTGAACAGCGACGCCTTCCAAGACCTTTTAAAGTGATGGAGGCTTTTTGCAAGGTCGAGGATGTAATCATGGTACTTGGAATTGTCATAGTTTTATTTGTCGTTGGTCCTTTTCCGGTTTTTGTTACATTGATTCTTTATTTTTTTGACCCAACAGCCGACCATCTTTCACGAGAGCGAGAGCGGGCGGTGGGAAACGCAAGATGGTATGAGTGAGATTTTATAAAGCCCAAGATGTCACGTCTTAATCAAATACAGTCCAACAAACAGACAGACCGGTATTCGGCTGTCTTCGCTTCAGCAGTCAACATACTCCATCAAATGAGAATAATTATTGGGCACTTCTCCCTTCACGAGAAAAACATGGGCGTTCAGTCAAAAGTCTAAAAATGAATTTCCGTGATAAGAATTTCAATGTTCGAAGACTGATGACAGAGTAACATTTGACAAAGTGTCGTACTCTTGATTATTTCAGGGAAATGAAAGATGACAGCTTTTTTCTTCGCTTCCTGGTGAATGAAATTCAAAATTCATTCCTGTTTCTTTGATAAAACGCTTATAAAAAAATGCAATTTATATAACGTGACTTGGTTATTTATTGCCTTCCTTAATTCCCATTAAATTTAAGTTGTCGTTTCCCTGGAATCGAGTGCTTAATCGATCGAAAAACAAAGCTTCTTAAAGCATTTACAGCAATGTTAACACGCCAATATAATTAACAGCCGATGCCTGAGCGAAAACGAAATTAGCGAGTCAGTTCAACATTCGTGGTTATTTTCGCTACAAATATATATATTTTTTATGCATTTAGATATAGATTATTTTTCGCACCAGCTAACTTTCTTCGCGGCAAAGTATGTTAAATGCAATAAAATAACAAGATGCCTAACACATTAAACACAACAGCAAAATAATTTATTCAGGAAGCAACAACAAAATAGTGTTGAAAACACCTCCAGGAAGGGGAACACGTGAGATTATCTCTACGTAAAATTCAATTTCCCCAGCTAAATGTTTTTAGACATTTCGAAATATTTGTTAGCTACTAATTTATCTAGTTAACTTACAGGTCGGATATTGAAAAAAATCACACTCATCTTACTCATGCAATCGCCTTTGGTTGCGTTCGACTGACCGTATTCCGGAATAAGAATAAGCGGAATGGCTGTTAGATTTTTTTAAAGTAAATTCGGGAAGCCATTTCTGCAAACTTTCGTTGACACATGATAATTTTAGAGCGATGTTGTACTCCAGTAATTGCAAAAACTTATTATGAAGCATTTTTTGACATCCTTGTATGTATTCCTATTCCGGAATAGGATCAATAGAACGCACCCTTTGTGTTTCAAAACTGAATCCGATTTTCTTCTGCTTCTCATTCATCCAAATTTAAATCCACTGTCATCTTCTCGTCTTATTTCGAATGGGACTTTTAATTTTATACTGCAATCAAAGCTTGCGTAAAGAAAATCGCGTGCTTCCGTAATTTACGGTCGAGAAAGAAAAACGCTCTTCATGTGTGTATCCTGTCAAGGAACTGTAATTGTTTTTTAATTTTTTAATAAAATACAGTTTCAGTTCAGTTTCAGTTTATTGTTTTGCCATAAATTGTACAAATGCAAAAAACTATTATTTATTATTTAAACACTAATGGCGAGGAACCCCAAGGGAAGCCACCGGGCTTATAACTAATGGGCTCCCTCAGTTAAGTAATTAGAACAAAGTATACACATGGGACCAAAATCAATGACAGAGCTACAGTAAATCTTGAAATACATTCTCGGGTAAAATCTTTCAATCAGTACTTTTAGAAATCTCTCGTATCGAAGTGTTTTTACCAGTTTAAGGAAAGTTGCGGTAGCTGTATCTATAATAACTTTCGGTGTCAAATAAACAGTGTGAATGAAATATGTCTATTTTCATGGGCCAGTATTTCAGATCTTCAATACTGAAACCAGAAATAAATTTCGTATTTTTATTCCTGTAACTTTTTCCGAGGCACTAAGGGTATAACAATATTATTTGCAATAATATTCCCCAAAATGAAACCGAGATTGTTCGAGTACTCTAGAGAAAATAATATCACTTCACGAGAATAATTGCAGCACACACAGTTAATTTGCCACAAATATATATAAAGTACATGAAATTAAAAACACCACTGACAGGAATTAGTTCTCAAAAGTTTTCATTTGAAAATTCCAACTTCAGATCACACAATCCTAACTGACACTTGTCTCCTTGAGAACTCGTTGCAGACTGCACATATATCGTCTTTAGTTAGAACGTTTCTACAACTGAAACTAGTGCACTGTGCCGGTTCAAGTGTTGAAGGCTTCTTTAAAACAGTAATTAAAGGGAGATTGAAGAACAAGTTAACTTTTTCCGAACAAGATCTATAGAAAATCAAAATGAATTGTTGGTTTCGCATCCAATCAGGTCTCTATAACGACATCCATATGTTCATTTCTCCTCAAAGCAATGAAACTCATTCCCAGCTGGCTTGATATCTATGGTAGAGCACGGCACCGGCATCGCAGAGATCATGGGTTCGAATCCCGTTCAAGCCTGGATTTCTTTCAACCTTTCTTTTCGTAACTGCTTAAGTTGTGTAGGTAACTCCGAGGGTCTTTCGTCTATTTGATCTTTCATCCGCAGTTCAAATATATGTTTCATATATTCATATCCATGTATTCATCCTCTACGGATCTTTCTTCTCGTTTAATTTGAAACTCACTCACTCACCCTCGATCATCGCCCCTGGTGAGGCATAAAGCGGCACAGCAACGAAAAGTATGGAATAACCGATAAGGGCAAACGGAAAACAACCGCACATCAGCGTCTCATAGCTGCACTTCGCTCTGTAGGCTACGCGGCTGGAAAGAGTTTTTGAATTAAAGGGGCAGTTTCACCCATTTTAGTGTTACGTTGAGTGGCCAAAAAACATACTTCAATCGATGGAATCGTTAAAATAATGGTTCAGTGTTGTTAACAATAACCCTACCAGTGCACAAAAACTAGTTTTAGTTATGTTTGGCTGCGGATGGCTTGGATGGAAATGGATTACAACCTGAAAAAATTGGCCAGTATTTTCAAGTTCTTCCTGTGTATTTTAGAGAAGTCGCTAAGAACCAATAGGCCTTATCACGGTTTCCGACGCCATTTTGACGAGTAGGCAAACACGTCTGAAATAACAGTGTTTGTATGGAAATCCGATGTCAAATAATTTTCCTAAAACATCGCTTCTGAAAAATTCATGAATTGGAAACTTTTAGCACTAGGAAAAGGATTTTAAGAAAAAAAATTGGAGGGATGTAGCTGTGCCAGAAAGCGTCCAGTCGTGTTTTTAACTTTCCACACATTTGTCTGTATAGCGAACCAGCCGTGAACTGCTACTAAAAATAGTTCGCGGGAAAAAAATACAGGGAAATGTATGGAAAGTTCAAAACACGACTGGACGCTTTCTGGCACAGCTACATCCCTCCAATTTTTTTCTTAAAATCCTTTGCATAGTGCTAAAAGTTTCCAATTCATGAAAATTTCAGAAGCGATGTTTTATGAAAATTATTTGTCATCGGATTCCCATACAAACACTGTTATTTCAGACGTGTTTGCCTACTCGTCAAAATGGCGTCGAAAACCGTGATAAGGCCTATTATAGCTAGTTCTTCCCTGTAGAAATCCGTTAAGATTTTCCTCCGGGTGTTCTAAGAGCAATTTCATGTTAAAAAAAAAAGGTTGTTCGTCAAATGTTTGAGCAGTTTTGACCAAAATACTGCAAAATCACCATGACAACGCCCCTTTAAGTTTGTCAGCTTGTGAATTCAGTTTGTCTTTCAGTCATATCTATAGGCGAAACACCGTGACGCCTTGCATGCTCAAAACAAGGACTTAATCGGTTAACAATCGATTCATGTCTTCTGATAACAACAATATGTTTCAGCAAGCTTGTGTCTACTCAGTTTTAAAAGGTAAATAATCGATCCATTTTATTAACCAGGCCAGTGGGTATATAAGACGTCCCTCAACTGCCAAACGACCCTCAGAGCTTGCACGGACGTTTTTAACTGTCAATTTCCATCTCACGATTACAAGACTGATGTGGTCTGAATTTATAGTGTTTTTAATTAGAAGGTTTGAATGCGAAGGGTTGATGTTCGAGATCTCTACATTGTTTAAAGATTATCATGTCCCTTAGTAGTTAACTTCCGTCGATTTCCACTTTCACGTTTTGGAGATCGACTTAGCTACAGAATAAAGTAGCCGAAGGAGTAAAAAAAATCTTCCTCTCTTCGATCCAAGCTAGAATTAAGTAAACCCCAAAGAGCAAGAGGAAAACCTATAGATAGAATTCAGGAAAACTTATGTTAGCCAGCTTCTGTCATGTATGTACAATTATGGCTTATTTAGTTTTAAAATTCTGAATTCAATGAACTTCGCGCTGTCAAGCAACGTTTCTTTCTCAGTAGGTTGCACGTAATCGCGGTTGTGTGTGTTTATTGCCCTTATACGAAAATTTTTATTTACTAATTTATTCTAATTTTATTCATGTTTGTAATAAGTATTAAGTTACACAGCCCGGCTCGATTAGCACTGCTATATGCGGGCTGTGTATTCCTATAAAAATAAAGTTGTTGTTGTTGTTTAAACGGGCCTTAAAGACTGGCGCCACTTGCAGTTTTTGCCGAGAATGTTAAAATCGTTGTGGCTAGGTTTTCAAAGAAATTAATAACATCGTAAAAAAAATTAAATACAAAATAGGGTGTCCTGGAAAATTTGAGTTTTAAGAAGTGTGAATATTAAGAAAATTATGGATCGCAGGAAAGTTATTCTAATCAGTTACATCCCCGGCCTGAATTTATTATTTTAAGAAAATGTTTCTTTTATCTTTTCTGCTATGTCATAATGTAGCTTCATCTTCTCCTGAGCTTCGAAAAAAGAAATGTCCTTCTGGGTGACGGCCATTTTTTAAGTACTGCTCGGCGTGTGCTGGCTGTCCACCCTTACCAAAAACGTCAGTACGTTTAGCGTCATGACTTTACGTTCGTGCAAGAAAAATTCTTAAACTTAAGAGAAACACACCGTTTTGCCTCTTTCCTGTTTATTTGAACTTAAAAACTACATATTCGTATGTGCTTACTTGAAATTTAACAATTGTTTTACAAGTTAAACTCCAGCAAGAGTTTTTTTATTCAAGCTAACTGTTAACAAATGGTGGTGCTCACAAGTAGTGAAAATTTGACATTAGTTAGTCTTGTTGTTCCACACCGTCAATATTGTACATAGTAGGATACTGCTTCTTGCGCATGCGTAAACGTGTATCCACGTGACCTTCCGAGGCAGGACCAATGTTTACGATTCCACGAGACTCTTTTCCTCGCTCTGAATCCCTTCTATGGCAGAGACACACCTTTGCATTCAAACTCGGACACGGACGACGCTGTGGAAAAGGAAACAAAGACAAAAAGTAAAATTGCAGTTCAAAGTTGGACTAACGGTTGCACAAGTTGACAAAATTTCAAAGTTTTTTGGGTTCGGCTGATAAATTTGAAACTGTTTTGAGAGGAGTTGTGATCAGTGTAAAGTGACGGCTAGCTCTCCAGACTATCGGTCTGAAACTCTGTGATAGTGGTAGCAGCGCTTTCAAAGTGTTTTGTAATATTTATGCAACACAGCAGGTGTAGTTCGCATCAAGGGCTGAGTCCGCTTGTCTGCTCGGTAGATCCCTGTTCAAATTGAGTCAAGTAAGCGTCAAGATCACCGACAGAGCAAGAGGCCTGCTTAACAAAAATCTGACTTTTCCCCTTTTCACTTGTACGTTTCTTAACTGTTTTTGCCCCTAGTTTCACTTTACATAATTTTATTTTAGGCACTAAGCTATAAAGTGGTTGTTTAGATTGACCGTGCATTTTGTACAACAAACACCCGTTCTACTTCTGCTGCGTCTTATAATTATTGCCATATGCTTATGCGGCACATAAACTGAACTCACTTAATCAAAACGAAAAATTATATAATTAATATCTGAACTTAACTTACACAATATTTCATAATTATATAACTTTTGTACCGACGGCCACTGGTGCGTTTGTTGTTGTTAGCTTTGATTCAGTCAAAGTCGTTGATTCAATCAAAGCCGTCCTTAAAAACTATGTGCCGCCGCCTTTTCTGGTTCACGGAATGCTTCTAGAATTCCAAAAGTGAAAAATTAAGTGATTTTTTTTTTTTTTTTACAAGGAGAAAAGAACTATAGTCTATCTTCTGTTTTTGTAAGACAAATCAAGGAAGGACGTGACCAGAACTGGCCCAATTTCTATCTTAGCCATCTATACCTAAACAGTTATTTAAATTTTCAGAAATCTAGTAGTTTAGAGTAATTTCAACAAAATTGGGTTATTAGTTTTGGTTTTTCTTTGATTCCAATATTTCTTTCATTGTTACAGAAGTTTGCATTAAAAATAGGCGACACATTAATCCAGGAAAATTGACAAATTGCCGTAGGTGTGTACTGTGTCATTTGCATTCACTAATTGGTAGAACTCCGCGGTGGAACTCAAGGAAGAGATAACAGATAACGTTACCTTGATCTGATGGTGGTTATTGCTACCACTAATGTCACCTTGGGGTTTAATCCACGGTGTAAAGCCTTCTGCGTTTTGGTAAAGGCAGCCGAGTACAAGCACAGTCCCAAACAACAAAACAATCGTATTCATGACAATTTCGGTCTCTTAAAAAGTTAACAAGCTCGGGCATTTTAATGCCTTTTTATAAGTACAACTTGCATGCTGTTATTATGACTGTTTTTTTTTTTTTGGAAGCGGAAATTAACGCATTTTATTGTTATTTTCAGTGAAATTTAAAGGCTGAATCTGCTTGGTGTCTTTTTCAGTCTAGCTAAGATCTTTTCAAATTGATTGTGCCGCGTTACGTCCCTGTGAAATGATACCAGAATGAAGACGGGCGGAAACATCACCACCCCTTATTTTATTACATAAATCTGTTGTGGTGGTTGATAACATGGCACTGATTATCATTTTGCTGATAGTCCTATTTCCAAAATTTGAATGAACCGTCATATTCGTATTATAAATGCTTTCAGCCAAAATATGGAAATTTTATCATATTGTGCCGATGTCGGAAACCCCGCTTTTTAATCTCATGTGGTGTTTTTCAGAAACAGCAGACTGTCAGTTAGACAGACAAATAGACACACAGAGAGACGGAGACACACAGACAGAAAGGCAGAACGATCAGCGCCGGGGCAGCGAGTAACTAACTAAGGAAGGGAGCCTTCACGCTCTGACAAATATCCTTCCCGTTTTAAAGAGGACGGATGTGTTTCAATGTGTTGTCCTGTCCTCATCGTTCGCAACAATTCAAATGTCGGCTCAGAATCGAACTGTAGTTTATGCACTTTAATTTATGTTATATTATTATCATGTATTGATCAAAGTAAAGTGTTAAGTTTTTGCAAGTTTTTGTGGTTACTGAGCTGAGTGCCAGTTTCACTAGAGGTGTAAATATTTAGGAATGGCGGCCGAAGTGGCTGTTTCCATGCGATGATAAGCTAAGATATTTAACTACGTATATCAAAATTAAAACAAACTAAAGAGTGTGCATGGCAAAGGGTTACTACACGGGTATACGTTTAATTGGACAGCGACGAGTGCTAATTGACAAAATTCCGCACGAAAACATAAGCATAAAAAAAACAAAAATGAATATACGGCCGATTTCCATTAAAAGAGAACAAAGAAGAAAAATCTTAAAACACTGAAGATGAAAACGCCCTTTTCTGCAATAAAAGACGAGAGTAAACCAGTAGTGACTGTTCATTTTACGTTTTAACCTTTTATTAACAGTTTCTGGTAGCGCATTCAAAACAAACATCAGAAACATAAGTTTCTCTTATTTATTTAACAGAAAGAGGATACGATATGGTCGATCTTCCTTGTGTCATATACATAAAACAAAAAATGAGGTCAAGTTATTTATATTTATTATTCATATTTCGTCGTCGGTCTTCTTAATTTTCGGCAGCTTTACAATTCATTTGTCATCCATCTTGTCAGGCTCTGAAAGTATCGCAGGGCAGTACGCTGTGGTTGCTTCACAAATCTTCCCAAGAAGATACGTAGCATCTTTCTGGTGAAAATATAAAATCAAAGCTAACTTTAAAAGTCATTTCCGATAATCAAATTGGGAGGAAGAATGTTATCTGTGGAAGTGGAGAGGGGGTGATAATGATTTTCAGTCTAGAGGCTTGTAATGGAAATAATCTTTTATCGCATTATATTTTTTGCTGTTTCAATATTATAAACCATCATTCCGCTTCATCTTACTTTGTGCGCTTGATCTGCTTCCTTCTGCAATATTAGAACTGTCCCTTGCTACGAAATTATAGCAAATAAATTTTGGTTTGAGTGCTTGTCTTAACTAATTTTTGCGAATAACCCCCAAAATGAAAGCTGCCAAAATCTCCGTGATATCACAGAGCATGTATATCCTTAGCTTTATATACTTTATATAGATAAACCAGACAAACAAAACTGGTGTAGCAGAAAATTGTTAAGCTAGAGGTGTATATGAAAATTTTCCTATTTCATATTTCTTATTCAACAAACAACAATTTGGTTTTGAGTGAATTTAATAGAATAAATTAATATGTAATTTACCTTTACTATGTACGCCAGTATGTTATAATTTTATTCCATTATTAGTGGATTGTTCGACCAAATAAACCCAAAGCCGCAAGGTAGACGGAAATAAAACAATCGGACAGTATTGATGGGAACACTAAACCTCTTTATAGAAAGATAGTAAACTCACTTTGTTTCAAGTTTTATTGTAGAGCTTGTCCACATAATTTTTCTCTAACCAATGAATAATTTATATGTTTCGCTGATATGAGTTCGTGTGAACAACAACTATTTTCCCAAGCGTCTTAAAAAAGTAAATTTCTGTCATCCTAAATAATCTGCGAATTGCTAGGGGCGACCTTATTTTAGAATTATTGGGCAAAGGATCACCCGGCAGCACCTTTGGAAGATTTTATGTGTTTGTTATACGTTTATTAAACATGCGCTGCGAATGTTCATTGTTTATGAAATAGACTTTCTGGCACCAAAAATATTGCACGCATTTTAAAAAGATAGTTGGGTGTTTCCCGTTAGTTTTTACATATTCATATAAGAAACTGTTTTGGCTTTGAAAATTTCTTATAAAATCATTAAAAAACATCTTATAAAATTTCTTATAACGCGCAATTTCTGCCCTTCCTCGAAGTTTTTACACAAATGTTCAGTCTTTTTTTTTTTTTTTTTCACACAAGGTCCTTGTGGTTTTTAGAATTAATTTTATTTTATTTTATTTTCATTTTACTTTTTGAGGTTGCGGACAAATCATAAAGTGTGACCATGAATAAGAAAACTATAAGCCGGTTGTTTTCAAGGGAACCGTCTGTTTTGCTATTCACGGAATTAAATTTGAGATTTATTTAGCAAGAAATATCGACAGGACTTAAGAAGAAAGCAGCTGAGTGTTGCTTTACCTGTTTTCCAATACCCGATCGTTTCCTGCCTGAGTTAAAGCTTCCAGCACCGGCAGTAAATGCTTCACATTGAGAACTCAACATCAAGGCGAGAAGCAGGCTGAAACAAAGCAGGAATTGTCCTTTGCTGCACATATTGCTGTTCTTGGATTTCTAGTTCAGAAGCCTACGATGGCGAGTGGTCTTATTCCAAATGCCTGTAGCTTCGCTTGGTCCGCTCTCCGTTTAAATGCAATGATCCCCACTCAAAAGTTATCGCCGTTTCCGGCCTCTCGTTGTCTTAATGGTTCCAGTAAGTCTGGTGTATTGCCTTCCTTTATTATTTTCAAGAGAATAGATATGATTTTAAAACAACGTTTATTTAGAAATGAATTAGCAAATTTGTAGATCCCACTGATGGCAAACAGAGATCAAAACTCAATCATTCATCAAACAGAACACCGTCACGTGTTTCGTTAAAAAAAATAGAATTTATAGGCTTCTAAATTGTAAAAATATGGCAGTTTGGGCCTCTGATGTATATTAGCAGGCTAGTAATGGATGATCTACAATTATTTTTTTTATTAAAGTGATAATGCGTCTGTTCATAAACTTGGAAATGAGGTCGGAAAATGGTTTTCTGGAATTTTTCAAGATAGAAGTTTTGCTATAGGGAATTATCCCCCGGGATGTTTCTTTAATATTACAAATATACGAAAAAGAAAAATATCAGTTGAAAATTATCCGGCTTCCAACAGAGTGGAATTGCGAACATTCAAAAATAAATTTCTTATTAGGCTAAAAATGCTGATCACTGATTTCATTCTGAGCTTCGCCAGAACCGTGAAAACAAAGACGATTTTAAAAAGTATGATAACTACACCTTTAGAATTGTGTACTCAAACTTTTCGCGCCTGAAATACACTTGATAATTTTTTCGATAAATTGATGATAAAATGAAGAAAGACAGAAATTTGTTTATTCAGCTGCGCAAACAGAAATTATGATGTATGTATGATCTATCAAGAAAATAAAATCAGTCAGTCTGAGATGAATTTAAACTGAGAATGTGAATAAAATTGCAGTGTTTTCACATTCTCGTATTTATTTACAGCGAGGCGGGCCGCCTTCCTTCCTTAAAACTACAAAATTTCCCTTGTAAACGATCTTTTCAAAACGACAGATGAAATTAAAGTACTAGGTTGTTACTGGAGTTTGCATTATAGACCTCTCTTATTTTTATGATTATTTTTCTATCCATTATAAATAATAATAAAACGTTTGGCAAATTCTTTTGTGTAATCATAAAAAGGCAAATTTCAATTAATAATTAAAAAAGATTTCTGCATTAAAAGGACGTTTGAAAGAGAAAGAGTGATCCATGGACCTTGCTTTTGTCTCCGGTGTAGGATTTTTCAAAGGTGATAAAAAGTAAATTTGTGGAGAGACTTATTATGTATTGTTATCAGTGCAACAAACCCATCAAAGGAAAAGTGCGGTAACTCAATAGTTTACCACGAACAAATCTGAGAGGTTTATCTATTCGTTTTAACGATTATAATGTGATCATTACAGCGATAAATGCCTTAAAAAATGCCTGTAGCTACAGTGCGTAAGTGAAGTGTTTACTTTGCTATTCAGTTTCCGCCAGTGTGTGGGCGAAAAACTTTTGATTGAGATGCGGAGGACAACCTTTCTTTGTCATAGAATTATGATTAATGGAGATCTCGCTTCCCACAGTGTTTTTAGTTCACTTAATTAATTTAGCTCCATTTTATCGGATTCAGTATAATTTACACGTACGCCACATGTGAAAGGTGAGATAATTATTAATCAGGAACGTTTGTCTGAGTTAGAAATTCCTAGATTACGAATCGAATTTTCCTTCTTTAAGTGAAACATGGTTTATCTTACTTGATGACAGCCGGTCCCCGTTAAAAGCATGCCAATGACATCTGAGGATATTTACTGAGAACCGTAATGAATGCAAATGGAATTATCCTATCTAAAATTTAATAGAAATTGTAATTGTACAATCTTTGCAACACTTGTTTTGCCCACAGTAGGGGCGTCCTAAAAATTATCCAATTTAAGAATTTAAGTTTTTGTCAACCCGACAGTATAGTCTCTACAAGTCGTCTGGACACCCGTAACTCTATTTTCCTGCTTACTCTACATCGGCAAAAAAACAGTATTCACCATTTCATGAGTTGCCGTTCACCAAGTCGGATCTGTTAATGTTACGTGATGGTTGACCTCGGTTTTCGGGTTTAGTGCAATTAAATGTGTACGTCTTCCTGATCAGATGCCTTTATACTTCAGACTTGAATTTTTGAAACACGAAGGCCTTCAATTGTTATCAAGTAATCATGGTAGAGGGGCGGATCAATTTTGAAGAAGGAAGGAGGTTTCTTATCAAAGAATGTTTGATTAGAAAGTTATGACTTTATACGTACTGAATACTATTGTAAAGCACTGTTTATACATAATCTGTATATTGGCGCGTCACCTTTAATAATGACAAGAAAAGGAATAAAAAGAATGCGTGATTTCTAGATGAAACAAACGGAGTTAATTCGAAAAACTTTTTTTCCGTACGCAGTTTTCAATTTATTAATCAGTATTGTTACTGATTTCTGTGGAAACAACAGGAGATGAAATCAAGATTACCATTGATATTCTTCTTTATTAATAAATATTAAGATCCAAACTGATTTCCATTCGTAAGCTCATGTTCCATTATTTTTTTTGATCCTTAATGTCCACGGAAAGCGTTGTAGTTTGGGACGAAGCAGACTCCAAATCCCTCTTGAATCACTTTTTGCTAGCGAACAGTGATGAAGCGGCATAGAACGTAAGGCCTGAAGCGAGCGTAAAGTTAAGGTAAAGCCACGCTACGAGCCTAAGTGGCTCATTTGGTCGGGGCTTAACCCTGTTTCCTTAGCATGAAGCAACTCCCCCACTAGTTCATCGCAGGTAGGGTTACCCCCAGTAGTATGTCTCTGGTACCCATTTGTACACCTGGGTGAAGAGAATCGAAGCAATGTGGAGCAAAGTTTCTTGTCTAAGGAAACAACACAGCAATGAGCACGTCCAAACTAGCCTCGAACTACCGACCCTCCGATCTCCTGACCAGTCCCGGCCATTGAAAGTCCGACGCAGTCCTACGCGCTAACCATGCACTACACAAAATCGCGTGCGGAAAATAGTAAAGTAAAAAGTAATATTGTTGGTACCTAAAAGTAAATTTTGGAACACTTATATTATTTTCTCATGTGTTAATCTATTGTTAGAGTTATTCCTTTTAAAAATGTAAGATGTAAACCGAAGAGTTTTGAGAGTTTAATTTTAAAAATAAAGAAGACACGGTGAAAGCAAAGGCGTAATTTCACTATAAGCCGTGTATAGGGATGATTTTATTTAATTTTTTATTTGTCAAGAATTGATTAAGCTCCTTAATTAGTTCTTTTCCCATCTCTGGGCGCCTACGTAAGATTTCTTCTACCTCTTGTACAATTCTGACAAATCTTGAAAACCATAGATTGTTCTTCTCAGACAGCGTCCTGTAATTTACTAGGACATCCATTTCTATTTCAGTTATATTTTCGATCGTAGTTTCAGATGTTTCAAATTTCCCAACAACATCCCTCGTTTCCTCACTGGTGGATCGGAAATTTCAGCAATTGCACAAAAGTGCTCTTGTGCAGCTGGTTTGTGGTCTGAAAATAAAACATTGAATAAAGAATAATAAAAAGTAAATTGACGGATTGCATGAAGTTTAGCCAAAACAGAGAAACCTGCTAAAATAACATTAATGGGGCTGGCCATGGCTAGCTGGACAGAATTCTTAAATGTGACAGTGAATATATGAAATACCATGTACCGACGTTTGAACTACGGAAGAAAGATTTAATAACATGAGCAAGATCCTCAAAGTTATCTATACGCAATCTGAAGAGTTGCAAAAAGAAAGCCGGAAAGACAATAAAATATATCAGGCTAGAATCCATCAACTCTTTCATCCAAAAGTAACGCTCTACCAACTGAGCTGCATATTTGTTCGGGGGGGGGGGGGGGGGGGAGAGCTACTCCTCGTAATTTTTGATGGGGGTGTGCAATTCGGTTCTCCAAACGCTAGCTGATCCTATTTCAGACTAAAATGTGTAATTCAGTTCCAGTACTATTTTTCATATATCATAATGGCCTCTCAAATTCATACCCATTTTCAGACCTGGCTTCTAGAATCCATAGCCGTTTTCGGCCAGACTTTCAGACCAAAATGGTTAAAATCTTTATCCTATTTCAGACTAAAATACCTCAAAAACCATACGCTTTGCCGCCGCACATACCTATATAACTTATATAGGGGAGTATCCCCTGGATATTTGTCTTCTATATTTAAAAGGAATTCTTTGAAGGATGTCTACTGGTTTAGAAGTAAAATGATGTACTAGTGGCTATTTTTTCCGGGTTTACAAATTTAAAGAATTAATCTAAGTAAGTAAAAACTTGGTTTAATAAACACGTCTATCGGGAACGTAAAAAAGCTTTCTTGTGAAAGCTCACATGTTTTGGATTTTAAACATTCGAGCCATTCGAGCCACTTTTGTACAACATAACGAAATTTGTCTGCTCAAGTTTAATCGATTGAATGTCACACTTCAGGATCTTATCTCAGTCCGCTAAATCCACATTGCTAAGCCTAAACTGCCGGTAGAGCTAAACGGAGTAAAAGAGAATGTCAGCCAGGCAAAGCCATCCCCCTTTTTTCTCCGTTGACTGTCGATCTAGTTGAAGTAAAAGGGAGTTTATAATTAAGAAGCTACTACAGCGACGGTAAAAATTAAGCTTAACTTATGAATACGTTTTCGCATTTGTCATTGATTTAAACCATACAGTTCGGCGCATATAAGTTACAATTTTCAGCTATCTTACGGAGGCAAAATTAACGACCTGATGAAAGAATCGATGTTGAAAGGTTGCTAAATCCTAAATCCGAAAGTTTTGAGGACGATGCTTTCGATATTTAGGGTAAAAAAAGTTTTCAATTTTAAATACAACTTTAAAACTGAATTAATGGTGACCTTTGCCTGTTTGACTCTCAGGAGTTGCTGGGAAACGTTATAATTATAATATTGTCATAATTTTCTTTTTGCAGGTCGCCAAAATGTGGGTCGGTCTAGATCTATGGTAAACGGAGAAAAAAATAAGATGGCTGCCTAAGTTTTATCCCGAAATTAACAAAATATATATATATTGTTAGTTGAAAAATAATTCCCAAATGAGTAAATATCATTGCGTCTTGAAAGCTTGACCCTCACACGGTGAGGAATTTAAGGGTAATAAAAATTCAAATGATTCCAGAGGGCAATTTGTTCAAACTGCGAGGATCTTTCTTCTATTGAATCTTTCATCCGCAGTTCAAATATATGCTTCATATATTCATATTCGTTTTATTCATCATTCACGGGTAGATTACGAACTCACAATGTGACCAGCTCCCAGTTGGCTTGATAGCTCACTTGGTAGAGCACTGCACCGGCTTCGCAAAGGTCATGGGTTCGAATCCCGTTCAACCCTAATTTTTTTCAGGCTTTCTTTTCGCAACTGCTTAAGTTGCGTACAAACTGCGAGGATCTTTCTTCTATTGAATCTTAAATGTAAGTGTAAACAAACTTCTTCAAATGCGGCTGGAATGAGGGAACGTAAACATTTTTGGATAGTGTATTCTCAGAGACTCAAACCTGGGCCCTGTTAAAGTTGTAGTTTCCATCGTCACGCATCTTAAAGGGGCAGTGTCACCTTAGAATCGATGGAATCATTAAAATAATGGTTTAGGTTTATTAACAATAACCTTAGTAGTGCACAGAAACTAGTATCATGAATTATGTTTGACTGCGGATGGGTCGGATGAGAATTTATAGTAAACTTGAAAAAAATTCGCCAATTTTTTCAAGTTCTTCCTTTGTATTTTATAGAAGTCGCTAAAACCTAATTATAGTAAGTTCTTCCTTAAGCTTGGAGAAATCACTTAATATTTTCTTCCCGGTGCCCTAAGAGCAATTTCATGTTAACAAACGGTTCTTTGTCAAAGATTTAAGTAGTTTTGATTAAAATGCTGCAAAATCACCGTGACAGTTCCCGTTTAAGCAACAGCCATGAACTCTGATTAGAAAAGGTGGAAAGCCTACACGACTCCTACTTCATGTTGGCCGCTTGAATCCCCTCTGTCTTTCGACCAATTTAGCTTCTTGCGTATATTTATAGCGAGCTTAGAATGACTCGCAGGATTTGATAGTCTTTGTTTAACCATATTTTTAACCATATCTGAATGCTTTTTCACCACACCACTAGGCCGTAGCCGTAGAAATTGCAGGGAGCAGGAAGGAAATGTGATACTCACGGGTACAAGTACCACATGGCCCAGGAGTGACTATAAATGATAATGACTTGTTAAAACTATAAAAAGGCTACAATTTTACACTTGAGCTAGGACTGATTTTTTTGGAAGAAATATCAATAATCAATTGCTAAAAATATGCATTTCAGAACTTCCTGATTTCAAACTTTTCTGGGTAAACATGTCCCCAGATCGGCTAGACACCAGCGCCTTTGTCGCTCGGAACACTTTCCTCCCCTCTCCTGAAAGTCTGGGTAAGGCCCTGGATAGCTGAGAGCTCTACGAAAAACGATCGTCAATAGGTCGATCTCTCTGAATATCCCAAAAGGAATTAGCATGAGTTTGTGTCGGGACTGTTGGCGATCAGAGGCCTGAGTCAGCTTTGTGAAAAGTAATTGTTTACTGTATTTATGAGAAGTTGTACTGAGTTTTTCTCCAGGTTTACCTTGCTAGAAATGACCAGTCATTTTGATTTTCACTTTGAAAGGGTACGTAGAACTACTGTAATGACAGTTCGATTGAATTTCATCAGGTAAAGACTTTACAAGCGAGCACAGGGAAAGCTCAGGTGAGGCTAATTTCTCTCGTCCTGGGCCGGGCGCTGTGATATCAACAAGGGACAATTGGTCAGTGCAGTGTCAGTTGGACTGGTGAGCCTACTTCATTAGGCTAAAATATAGAATGCTGTGAAATTAAGATTTGACATCTTATTTATCTGATTTATGCAGTTTATTTTTTCAGCTAAGTTTCAATTTTAAGATTTTGGACAACTTTTTAGCACTTATCTTTGGTGTGCAAAGTTTCCTCAATTTACTCGGGAAAGCTAAGTCGAAACTCCAGTCTCTTAAACTCATTGACACAATAAGTTTATTCATCAGTTGGATTCACATGTTTGCGCGACCTTTATAATATATTTTTCTGTTTTGTTTATTTTTCATTTATTTTAACAGCTTCGTAACTGCTTCGCCAGTTGTCTTGGGCTTCAGTCGTCAACGTTTTACACTGCCAGTCGTGTTAGTTACCAATCCTCTCGCGCTTTCTTTCCCGTGAACAGGGCCGGAGCATATCACAAAAGTTCTTGATTTCGGTTTGCTGCTGTAAACCAAACAAAACAAGAAGTCTCACATGGAAGATTAAACCAGGGATGACTAGTTTCTGTTATAGTGCGGTGGAGTGGAGGGTGGACAGAATCTGCGCATAGAGCTTTGGACAATTAAGCCTTAAATTATTTATTTATTTATTTATTCATTCATTCATTCATTCATTCATTCATTCATTCATTCATTCATTCATTCATTCATTCATTCATTCATTCATTCATTTATTTATTTATTTATTTATTTATTTATTTATTTATTTATTTATTTATTTATAAGCTTTGCCAGACATAGGCAGAGATGTAAAACAAGTGTTTAATAATAATTATTACTATTAAAGATTATTACAAATTGTTGTTATCTTTACTTTCGATGCAAAATAAAAATATATTAAAGTAAATATGAATTGCCTGGAGAAAGAGCCTCTGGGTTTGTCTGGAGGTATTCTTCCTCAGAAAAGTTTTAAACAGTGGAGTTGAATCCACTTATTTGAGGGTCTGTGGATGAAATTTTAAGGTAAGGCAATTCAAATGCAAGCTATTGAGCAGTACTTTCCTGTGGTGTTGTTTGTTACGCTTTGAGTATGTGGATGAAATCCAAAAGCAACACCATTGAAATGATCAAAATTCTACTGAACAGTCCTGTGGTAACGTATTTATGTTTCACTGACAAGACAATGATCACGCATGTTTTAACAACAAACATAGCCTATATCACAAATCATTCTAGAAATTAAAAGTGTATACTGTTAAAAGAATAAGTAAAGATTTCCCTTTTCCAGTGAGTAGATTGACAGAGCCAGATACTGGTTTATCGACACTGGCGCCTATCAAATTCCATTTTCTGTGGCTTAACACAACTACGAGTATCAATACCCCACCCCTCGATGGGTTTTGATTCATTGAAGAGTTACCCTGGCATCATGTCAGTTCTGTGAACCACCTGCCATTGATCCATCTGGAAAGAGGAAGGCGACCGTTGGAGTAAAGTTTTTTTGTTAACTTGAGACAACTGTAATATACGATGCAGAGACCTGAAACCTTGAACCACCGTTTCTCAGATTTCCCTACACCACCAACAACAGCAACAAAAACTTTATTTATCCACGGCCAAAAAATCATCAGGCAATGAGAAAAATTAACTAATACTAATATTAACAAACCTAAGGAGAACTAGTTAGAAAGAAGAAATCATGATAATAGAAAATTAAAAACGGTGCCTGCTTTCCATGAATGCCATGCAATATGCTAACCGTTCATACTTCTGAAAGAAAGTATGACCACTTCTACACATTCGATTCATGTTCCATATTAGGTTCATGTTCCATGTAAGGTTGAGTTCTATTGACTGTGTTCCGGAATTTGAATAAGTGGTCAGGAATAGCTGTTAGATTTCTCTTTTGAAGTAAATTTGGGAAGGCATTTCTGCAAAATTTCGCTGGCACGTGATAGTTTAAGAGCGATATGATTTTGTACTTCTGTAACTCCAAAAAACTCTGATGTGGGCTTCCTTGTCGTCAGTCTATGTATTCCTATTCCGGAATAAGCTCAATCGAACGCATTCTTAAATAGATTTAACCAATAACTCAAATTTCTCCGAGTATTTCAAAATTTGGTAATCACGACAGCCGTTTGATGCCTCTTATTCCAAAGGAAAAAACACAACCTGTGTGTGACTCACCTGTTGGCAGTCCGAAGGATCAGACAAACTTTCTCTTTTCCTGCCGTTATACATTCTAGATCCAGGTGTGAAGCCCTCGTTTTCTAGAACTAAGCTGAATAACACGATAGCCATCAAGGGCAAAACAGACATCATTTTCGAGTTCATGTTTAAGGTCTCGTCTAGGCAGGGCAGAAGAATGATTTCACGGTTGTGAAACGAGAATGAAGTGCCACGTTTTATACCTGTAAATTCAAGTGTCAGGAAACTGGTCTGGTATAGCTTTGAACGATTTTAATGGTTTAAAACAATGAAGAACCCATTACTTGTGTTCATTCATGACAAACTACATTGCAGTAAGTGATTAATTTACTCCTAACGACAAAAAGACATCATTTTATCAGATTTGTGTAGGACCTTTGTAATGGTCGTTTTATGGCAGTAAAAATTAAGGAACTTCACGACGAGTAATATCTATCATTTGCACCTGATTGTCCAATGATTACGCCAATGTACCGTGCGCGTTTATACAATTTACTAATATATATCACGCACTACAGGTGTGATAGTATTGTAACCCTAGCTACAGGAAATTAATCAAAATTGCTAATGCCAGAATCTAATATTGCCTGAACGTTAAAGTTCCTCATGCAAGGAAAATTATCGATCACCTTGCCAGTAGAGGCGAAGTACATGCAAGGTTAGAGTTTTGCTTTTCTGCCAGAATTTACATCACTTCCATGTTCCGTTGTTTAAGGTTTCAACTTAAGACTCGTTTAAACGATTTCAAAATTTGCTTCAACGTGCTTTCGACACTTTGTTGAACCAAATGTCGGGGGCGTTTAAACAGGCCGTTCAACATTGTTGAAAGTGTAAAAAATGTTGAAAGCTTGTTGAATCAAATTTAAATTTGTTCAAACTTTCATTTAATGTCCATAAAACATTTCCTTAACTCTCTAAAATGCTAAATGGCGTTCAAGCCGTTTGAACACTCCATTCAACATTGTTCCAACATTTGCCCAACATCCGTTCAACTTTTGTTGAACTAATGTTGGTCAAATGTTGAACCCGTTTAAATTTGCCTTTAGGAACCGAGGTTATCTGGTACAAAAGATATTACTTATCCATAATAAAGATTTTACAAGTTCAAAGCTGTTTTTTTCTTCAGTAAACTTGTTTCCCTACGTTGATAAAAGTATGCGAAAGTGGTAAATAGATTACTGCGAAATTTGAGACATAATGGTCTGATTGAAAACTGAGATAGTAAAGGTTTTCTGACATATCCTTGTATTTGGCCTTCGATTAAGCTTATTAACTTATTGTGCGATATTAACCATTAATTAGATAGCAATCAGTCAAATGGGAAATACATTGCGGATGGAAGGAGGAGTAGTACAAATTTTTCCTTTCGGATGTACATGCACGATGACATTTACTTATAAACACATTTTACTACGCGTTTCTTCCTGTGTCTTTGCCAAAAGTGGGGGTCACTTACACCGACCACGGTTCCTGGTATTAACACTTTTTATCGTTTTAGATTTGGATCATTAAGTCTGCTGCATTTCGCATGCGTGACTGACATACAAGGTTTGCTCCTTCTTCATCCGCTCTCGTGATCGACCATCCTCTAGATTTTGCATTCAAGTTATTATCCTTTTTAATTTTTCCCTTCAATTAAAGGGGAAGTATCACGAAAATTTGATGTCGTTTCAAAACCCAAAAATGTTTGTCTGACAACAGAAACAAAAAAATTGTCTAGTTTTGGTATAAATTATCACCCCAGTCCAAAAAAACTCTTAATTAGTGCCTCTGGCCAGAGACAGAGTAGGCCGGAATGGATTGAAACTTGAAAAATGTTAGGCTAATGTTTTTCAAGTTTTCGTATTTTTGTATCTAAAATGCGCTAGAACAGAGAACGACTTGTTCCTGTCAAGAATTGAGTTGATTTCTCTCCTCTCGTTGTTCTGGAATTATTTTGAAGCAAAGTGAAGGTCTAATGTCATCATTTTTAACAAAAAAAGTCAAAAACCCCATGATACTTCTCCTTTAAGCCTTTACTAATCTGTGGATTCCATGGAGATAACATTGAAATAGGAGCAAATCAATCGCGACATATGGTTCGTGCTTCTCACACTTTTGCGATTCATGCCTTAAAATTATAACGTAAACATTATTTGGGACAAATATTATTTATAAAACAACTCAAATGTTTAAATGAATATTTCTACTACTGGAAAATGCCCATCCCGGCCATTTATAGAGCAGTGTTTGAATTACGAACTTTTTCAAGACGGCTGTATGTATACTGATGATGACCGTATATGTGTATATGAGTATATGAGACATTGTTGTTACCGTTAAGTAATATTTGCATATCAATTAATTAGCTTGACTCTCTCTAACTCTAACTCGTCATCTCATTTATAATATAAAACAAATCGGGATTTTTCTGAAAATAGCTCGCTGCAGTAAAAGGTTGTGTCTCATAACTATATATGCTTAATCGTGCTCTCCGCTTGTTTTTTCTGTCAGGCATTTTTTTTCTGAACAATGAAAATGTTAAAAACAACGTCCTTAACATTTTAAAGGATAAGGGCGTCAGATTCTGAAGAAACTTTGGCGCGCTGCGTCGATGGGGGCGTGGAAACGAATATTTGGTTTTATCAGCCGAGCTGAAAAGATAATTTGCCCACCGTACGGAGATTCGAGCCGGATGACATTTCGAGCGTTAGCCCGTCATCAGTGTGTCTGTGTGTGTGTGGTTTTATAGTTAGCAGTGGAGCTACGTGGAAGCATGGTAACATCAAAAACAAGAATATATTAGTCGAAAAAGAAAAAGGTTTCGTTCATTCCCTGATTAAGAGTGTCGTTTGCTCTAAATTTTTCCGGCTTTCAATCCGTGTTACCATGATGTAGAGAGATCGGTTATTGTTTTCTTTTGAAAAAGACGGGCATGCCTTAATTATTGTATGGGGTTGTTTAGAAATCTTGTGAAATTGTTAAGAAATCATAAAATTTACGAAAGCAATCCTTTTCTTATCGATAATAAATAATGCATAACCTTTAAATTTCAATAATTGTGAACTCTGTTTATAAATGTACTGACGAAAAATGACACTATTTTGTTGAAGATCTTCGCTTTCTAAAAGGAGTTTTTTCACTTGTTTGATTCCCTCTCCATCTTTGAAGGATGTTGATAGGTGGTACTTGCATATCATATTGCCCGGCTATAGCATCTGATGCAGGTCACCGTTTTCATGCTCATAAAAGATAAGGCATATGTTGAAAACACTGATTTTATCTGCGATATCCGGCTCTTTCTCGCACACCTCTTTGATGATATTAGGGAAATAGAAGCAGGCGTGTTATAATTATAAGGCAAGTCCGTAACAGGCCGATTGACTAAACTGATTTCATTAACATTCTAGCTACCTCTGGCGCTCCGGACTAAAACGAGTTGGCTGGTGTTTACCGGATAAAAAAGATCTCAGTGGTACTACCCGGAAGACTTTTCACAACCAGTCACGTGAAAAAAGATGTTTCGGTACCGTGCGTGCTTTCAGCGTTACGAATTTAACTGGGTAAAAAAAGAAATGAAAGAGATGCATGTGATTTGTACTCGACTAGCAATAAATCTCATAATCTTATAATAGAGATATTTAGAATCGCGTTTACAGGAAAAGGCAAACGTGAGATTCGCGTATATGTTTTTTTGAAAAAGTCAGTACACAGGTAAGAATAGTGCAAAACAATTCTGGCCTTTCACTACGAAGAAAAACAACTAAATTTTCCTGAGAAACTGAAAACAGCGAGTTGCAAATGAAGAATAAACAGTGTCACATGGTCATTTCTCCCTTTCGCCGTAAGCGTAATTTCAATCTCTCTAATATTGCTCAGGAGAAAACGGAAAACACGATCAGATTACAGTCTTAAGTGCATCTCCGCGTATACTTCATGTCGGGTACTTGCCACAATCGGTTTTTCATAGCCTCAGGAGTTTACATTACCATCTAAAAATTAAAACGGCAGAGAAAGTGCAGATATTGATAAAAAGAAACACGTTAAATCATGTTCAGTTGACTGAACCGAATTTCAGAGCCGAATTGCACGGCTTTTTAAACAAGCACTTTAGCAAGTGCTCTTGGTATTCAAAAGGAAAATTTGGTTTAACCATGCATTTTTCAGAGATAATGAAGCTTCAATTTGAAAAAAAAAACCGCCATACATTGCTTTGTATTTTACTGTTTTTTTTATAGAATAATTGTTGCTTAATTATCTCTAAAAAATGCGTGGTCTACTTTTACCGCATATTCATAAACCACACAAAAATACTTCTTTATTGGTAGGCACCGTCTTTAAGTGGCATGTCACTAAGTTCTTTTGTACAATCCATTTTTTTGTGGTAAAATAACAGATGGGTTTTCATGCAGCCTTGCTTTCTTACAATGCTGTCAGATTGATGGGTGTACACGTCTGCGGCCAAAGAGTATTGCCATTGATATAAACGAGAAGAGTCTATAGACGCTTTCCATTTGTTAGAACTGGCCTGCCACTATGTAATCAAATACGTCATTTTGAAGGAATGGTTCTTCGAAATCTTGAAAAATAATCACTCCAAAAATGGTACACGCTATTTTAAAGAAATAGACCATTTCCGAGTTGCTTTGAACCTCATTAGGAAAGCGAGGCTAAGTGCAAAGTTCTTGTCATGAAAATTAGTTTTCATTCATATGCAAACAAAACTAATTTTCATATGAAAAGTTTTGCACTTGGCCTCGCTTTCATTTTTTAAACTTATCCTTCTAATTGGTACACTCCGTTTACGAACTGATCGGTCTGGCCATTTCTGACAAATGGAAATCACCCTACGAGGTTCGCGTTTCAGTTAATTAAATTGCGTGGCTTGTCACGTGATTTTGTTACAGTTTGTTCCTTTTCAATCATTCTATAAAATATTTACAGAAAGAATTATACCTCAAAGCCCTTTTTAATTTAAGAATTCTGACAACTCATCTTGATCACGACAAAACTTGTTTTCATTACGTAACAAATGACCAAGAGTCCATTTCCGAGTTGCTTTCAACCTCGTTATGAAAGCGAGGCTAGGTGCCGGGTTTTTATTTATGAAAACAAGACAAATTTTCACGTGAAAAGCTTTGCACTTAGCCTCGCTTTCATAATGAGGTTCACAGCAACTCGGAAGTTTGTTTATTAGTAGGAACAGTATGAAATAAGCCAAAGCATATAGTCACGAGAAAAACCAAAAGCACTGCCCGTCGTTTAATAGTTCACGAACAATTTATCTTATGCTTGAGCTTGTGCTCATGCTTGTGCTGTATCATACCTTTGAACCAGAATCCTGAGCGGACACCCTAGCTGTATTATGTGGACACTAGCCAAGGTTCAGAAGGTGTCCGGTTTATACAGGTTTGACTGTACTTTGTTTACTCAGTCCAAACAATGAGAAAATGAACGCGCATTACCATGTGTTTTTATCAGCAATATTGCAAATAAAAACCATAGTTTAATTCTCTGGTTTAAAGGGGAATTTTAGATGCACGTGTTACCACTGTATCTTCTGTGGACATTGGCCAATGAAACCGAGACGGTCAAATGTTTTGACGAACGAATTATTATACATCTGAGACGGATAATTCGTCTTCTGTGACTATCTACTTTCAATCTACGACGAATAACGCCATCGTTCGACGGATTATCTGTCTTGAGCATGAAGAAGGCTATTAAACATAAATGACCTATTCGCTACATTACAAGGTAACGTCAGTATTTTCGGTGACAACACTGAAACAATGGAGGGAGGATACAACAATATCCAATAACTCCTTCTCACACTCCCAAGCCTCATTTAATTATTAAAGAAACAACTAGTCCGAGAATTAAAAGACACACAGTTTGTATATCGGATGAAATCTTGACTTGCCTGAACAGGGCTAGCCTAAGCATCACCCCCTTCCCCTCCCCTCCCCTTAGGTAGGCCAGTGATACTCAGGTTTGAACGGGGCGCCACAGAATAAATGGTTGATGATGACGTAGCATCATTTGATGCCTGAACGGAAATCAAAGGCTCCTGTGAGCCAACTCGTGAATGCAGAAGTAAATAGTGGTAACCTTAAAGCGGTACTCGCATCAAACTACGCTTCAAGGATTCGTGGACGCCATGCCGCACTCCGGGAGTGCATTATATATAAACAATTAAACAATACGCAAAGCAACGCAAAGGTGGAGTGTGCGTTCTTTTGGTGGTTTTGCGTGGTTACCAATCGACAAAAAAGCGTCCAGTTTTTCTTCCAAGAACCTCCTTATTTTTTTTCCTCACGTCGTGTTGTTGCCGAATGAAACTTGATACATGTGAACGATTTTCTTTGCCTAGCACGTGACCTAAATCTTGTTGTTTCCAGCAATGTAATGTTCCTTTCTTCGTTTCCCTAATTTGGCTTTATCCAAGTCAACGTAAATATAGAAATACATCAAGCGCTGTGATGATTGTCGCTATGCATTAGCAAATCTTCAGTGCTTACATTTGTTCTGTGGAATCGATCTTATCGCTCACACTGGACCCCGAATAAAATTTATCGCGGCTTCTGTCAGCGTTTTCTTGCTTAAGTTGCTTTTTTGGCTTTATCAAAGTGAACATAAATATTTTATACATCAAGCGTTGCGATGATTGTCGCTGTGCATTAGCAAACTTTCAGTGTTTGCATTTGTTCTGGTGGATCGGTCTTACACTAAACACCGAATGAAATTTATTGCGAAGCAGAACTTTTAGTTTCTTATCTTACCCTTAGCCTTTCACCCACGGAATTACCTTGAATCTTTAAAGTTAATTGAACGTTTTTTTGTTTTGTTTTTCTTTTTTTTGTGTGGGAAGGGGGGGAGCATTTTTTGTCCTAATATTTTAATAGAATTTTTTCAACATGAAAAAAGTGTGTCGACTGGTTGAACCCGTGGTAAAATCACCGCACCCAAAGTTTGCACGACCCCGGTTCGACGCCTGAGGTGACATATACCAAATCCGTTTTTTTGTTGTTAGTTTGTTTGTTTTTTGTTTCGGACTGAGAGGTAATTTTTTTTACAGGATTCACAGTAGGGAAAACAACAACAACCGTAATGTAGCGTGCTCTACTCCAGTATTTAAAAATGCATGTGAAGTCCGCGCTTTGGTTTAATCGTTCGAGAGCTCGTGCAGTTTCAAAATCCTCAAAATCCTTTTTTTTTCGCGGTCGAGTGATCTTTTGGCTATTTCATTTAATTTCGAACTTTAACTGAAGAAGGAGAGAGAGAGAGAGATCCGTGAGAAATTTGCCAAAAGTTTACGACATAAAGAGCGAGTGAGCGAGCGACAAAGCGAGTGAAATTCGCCTCGCATTACGAAAAACTCGTGCATTGCTCATGCGCGCATTCACTTGTGTAAAAAATGGGTACCGGTCGTAAAGCAAGGATCAATTTTCTACGTGTCATTTTACGCCCCTGAAACGTCGAGAGAAACGGCCGATGCCTTGGTTCAACAGTGTTGGAACGTTTAGCACACCATGTTTAGTAGATACGTTTGACAAAACGTTTTGTTGAATGAATGTCAGAGTCACATGGTTTTAAATGACGTTTAGCAGCGCATCCAACAAATGTATGACAACGATAGAGAGATTAAGCACCACGTTTGCGGCAAACGGCAAACGGCAGAAATGACCACGTGACCATGTTTATCCTTCATTTGCCTCTCACTGTTTTCAGTTTCTCAGAAAAATTGAGTAGTTTTGCGTTAGAATTTAAAGGCCAGAATTATCTTGTACTATTTTTATCTACGTACTCACATTTTCAAGAAAATATAAACGCGAATCTCACGTTTGCCGTTTGTCGTAAACGTGGTGCTTAATCTCTCTATTAATGTTGGAGCGTGTAGCCGCAGCTTTAAGCAGGAGACTAGAAAATACAATTTAATTTTTTAATTGACGCATAAAAAGTTTTAAGATGATCAAATGCAATTTTTAAATTTCGTGATTTCGTGTGATTAGTTTTCGCTTTGCGATGAAATTGCTGTCCTGGAGGCGTTGCTTGATAGATAATACTTTTGATCATTCCAACAACTGAACTGTAAATAAGAAAGGATCGAAAACGCAGAACGAATAAAGAAGTTTAAAGAGATGAAATTTGCTTGCCGCTGGCGTTCATTGAAGTTTGCAAGCTTGAATAATGGCCGTTCAAGGTTATAAAATAATCAGTTACTTCTAGCTAACAGCGAGTAAATTAAACTGGCAATAGAGGAAACAAAGATACGATTACTTTACTCCTTAATGTTACGCAAGTCCGAGTCCAAGTGGTCAGTTTATTGCTTTTATTTCTTATTCTTTATCTCTGCATGATTCTATCTGTAGAGAGTAAAATCCGTCTGACCAGAGGTAAAGTTGCCTATAAAAACTGTAAACCTTTGTTTGGAGAATCATTAGTTCTAGCTCATCTTCTTCAAACTGTAGCTGCCGGCCTTGTAAGTTTTCATAGTTTGTAAGGTGAACTCAATGATGATTTTTGTTCTAGCCGTACTAGCTTCAACTTTTTGGCTTAAAACCGAGGCTTTCAGCTGAAGAGCTGTTACAGTAGACGAGCAAAAACGCGACTGGTTCATTAAATGCTAAGAAATGAAAAGGACGTTTACAGAATATTGTTATTCATATAAGGAGTTACTCGTGTCGAAATAGCCGGCAAAAGGGGATTCTTCGAGGTCTTTCGGAGCGGTTTTAAACTTAGTGCACTGGGTTGAAAATATTGAACTAGAAACGAATTTGCTCTGATTTGATTTGGCATCGATCACTGTGAATTGACGAGTAATTTCGATAAATTTCAACTCGGTTGGTATATTATATTGGAACTTAGAGCTGTATTTGTTTTATAGTGGTTTAATTTGGCTTTGTAGTTTTCCTTAGAAGTTAAAAGCAAAATGATTAAGACTTTCTCAACCTCAAACAACGGACAAAATCGCGTTTATTTATCAAATTTAATTAATTTAAATGCCCATCCGAAATAAGTTTTCGTGTCTGCCGATTATATTATCGAATGACGCTAAATCAATCAATTTCCCGACGACTAAAATCTCAGTGCGGCAATTTAGGTTGTATAATATAATATATAAGTCACGCCGAAAAATATTTCGTCTTTCGTTTGTCTTTTGTGCACGCATTTTCTGCACTTTGGCGAATTTATAAGGGGGAATTCTTAATCCAGAAAAGCCTTTGACTGAAGTCACTTCAGCCTCTTTTATAATTTAACCCTGACATTCACTCAATTTAGCTCTAACCCGCAAGTCAATTGGTGGAGATAAAATTCTGAAGTGTGACCATTCAAATGAAAGCTTTCGAGTATAATACTCTTCCAGTTGGTGTTCAGTCATTTGTATACTCTTAATTGTAAAACATGTACAGGGAAAACAGTCAGAGCTTCTAATCCATCGTTCCCCTCAGTTTGACTGCAAAACAAGTGTGTACATTAAAAACCTTTTAAATATGTGGAAGACAAATATATAGGTGATATTCAGATATTAACTGCCTCATCTTTATCCTCACGGGTTTGGCCTACTAAGAGCCATTCCCACTACTAAGAGTAATTCTCCAATTCACTTGACAGACCAATTAGTACTGCCGATACAGCGTCAATATTTTGACCGCAGACACGACGTCTGATTGTTTCGGAGAGATACAATAAGACATCGTTGAGAGCCGTATGGAGCCCAATTTTAGTGAACGACCGAATAAGAGCCGTGAATATATACAAGCGCTACTAAAGAATGCAGGTTGGTATAGCAGAAGTCATGGGTTCGACTCCCTTTGAAGCTTCCTTCATGGCTTTCCAGAACCGGGCTCTGTTTAACAACATTAATATTCAAAAACATACAAAAAAAACTTTTGTATGTTTTTTTGCCATTTCCCAGGCCATATTGCTTTGAACATTAAAGTAGACCCGCTGACTTGCCAAATGCTACGACTATTTTCCAGGGACCGCGAAGGGGTAGGGGCTGAGGGCTCCCTCCCCCACTTTTAGGATGGTCACTTACAGGAACAGCTTACCTTACATATTATTAAGTATTTTAATGTTTTCAAACCCGACAGTTTCATACAGTTTGTCGTTAGTTTTGCTGCTGAACGGACGACTAGATTTTTCAACTGTGAAATAATGGCATTTCAGTTGTTGTTTCTGTTTTCATTCGTTCTTGGATCGGTGTTTTGACGAAGATAAAGTTTCATCACTGAATAAGTTCGAGGGAGTTTTTGCACAAAGGCATTAATTTATGAAAGCTACTTATCGCCGTTACGCGTAAATATTAAATAAATGAAACGGAGAATTATGTACAGACTGACGGTCATCCTGGATCATTCAATCCCGCTGTCATATTAAGAACAAATTAAAGAAGCACAAGACATGTGATTTACGGAAATATGAACAACGAAACTGGGTCTTCACAAGCTGCTGGCTTTCACAAGAAAACAAGTCTAAAATTTCTGCCTCATCAGCCTGTTGTGTTGGTCAAATGTAAGCATTGACTCCTTACTTCAAAACAAAAGAAAACATATTTTAGTTGATAAAATTAAAAATTTACATCAGAGTTGACAGTTTTTGATGCATTTCTAGCCATTTCAGAAGACTTGAGTTTAAAATTTTTTCGGGAGAGCATGCACCCGGACCCCTTACTTGTGTCATGCTAACGCATTCGCTCTAGCCCCCCCCCCCCCCCCCTCCTCCCCTCCCCCACTCCAAAACCCGCTCCGTGGGCCTTGATTTTCAAACCATTTCCCAGGAGTTTTTAATCGATCGCATAAAAATGGTTGATTATCGTCCGCGAATTGGCTAAATTTGATGTCATTACCTAACACTTTAATTCCTGCTGTACTTGATTCTTGTCTCAGTTGTTTCTGCTAGTACGGTAACTCCGTTGAGAGAATAAATAGGTAGTTGCAAAGAGGACATCCTGACCTCACACCCCTTGGATGTCTGAGCCGTTTGGCTAAAAATATGTTTCTATAAAATATGCTGAACCACCTTTAGATATTTGACGCAAACGTATAAGGAGTTCCAGGGATTTCATCATAAATGGCTATTCTAGGAAATTAAAGGCTTTTCTAAAATCAAATAATGAAACACTAATAAATTTCTTTTTACGAGTTACTCCATTGCTAAAACTTACGTGGGTTCAGAGGATTATAACATAGCACCACTATTAATAAACTAAGGGCGGTGCCTACTAATACCAAAGTATTTTTGCGCGGTTTATGACCATGCGAGAAAAACAGATCTAAGCAAGGGCTATGGAAATTCAAAAAAAAAATTGGGGGTAACCATGCATTTTTCAGAGATAATAAAGCTTCAATTTGGAAAAAACCGCCATACATTGCTTTGTATTTTACTTATTTTTAGAATAATTGTTGCTTAATTATCTCTAAAAAATGCATGGTTACCCCCAATTTTTTTTGGACAACAAAAGCACTTGCTAAGTTATGCTTTCCCTGCATAGTTTTAAGCCGCTCAAAAATATCCCTGTATAAGTAGCCACCACCCATAGGAAACCCGAGTATCACGAGATGCGCAGAACGTATGCGCGATAACAATAGTAGGCACCGTCCTTAAAAGCATTTCAAGAAATCTAAGGAATATACACTGAGAACAAAGGCTTACTCGTCTTATCTTTTGTCAGTTTGTTTAATTATCAACACAACCTCTTGATCCGTTCTTTAAGGATTTGTTCTAGCTTTGGTACAAGTTAGACATATTTTGAAGACTATAATTCCTTCTCAGAACGGCAATCATGCATACTTGTATTTCTACTATCCAATACTAATATAAATCCGATTCTCTTTTAGTGTTATTTTCGATCGTATCATCCGATGTTCCTCATTTTTCGAACAGCATTCTTCGTCCCCTCATTGGTGGACAAGACGTCTCAGCAATGGCACAAAACTGCTCCAGCCGATTTACGGTCTGAAATTAAATGACAACATCTACAATTAAGAAATTTCAAATAAAAATTAAATCTTCAGAAACCTTTTCCAACGGACAGCACAAAGACAAGACAGAGAAATCTGCGATAAAAAAATCATTGGAAAATAAAAGGTACAGATGGAGTTTTTAAATGTAAGAGTGAAATAATTATATGAAATGTGGAAACCACTAAGCCAAATAAAACACTTTATCATAAATTCAACTATTATGTCATTTCACCAAATAAGGCTAAGAGAACGCGCAAAATATAAGACTGTAATTCATTGTAGTGTCCTTGTTTGACCAGTTTGACCAGTTGACAACAGAGCGATTACGGACATTTCACTGGCTTTCTGTGTTGTTTACGTCATTCGCACGCGCCGAAACTGATGGATAGATACATGATGCCGGGTGTATTTCAACACTCTTTCTAGAAACGAAAAGCCAAAATAACAAAATCTTTTTGTAGTGGAATAATAAATCCATTATTCGATGGTTTTACATATAATACGCGCGGACATTTTGCTCCGATTGCTCGTGTTTTTCCTCGCCCTTGAAATTATCCGTAGCCAACTAACAGGAGCACTGCACCCAACGAGGACAATTAAAAGAATACTTAAAAAGTAGTTGTCTCCTATGTTTCCAGATCGTTTTGTGTTCTTTGAAAGGCATATATGTATAGGCTGATACAGATTGATCTGTTCGAATGGTTTAGCTGAAAATTTGTTAAGTTCCAGAACGTTTTAGCGAAAAAATTTTATTCCACGTCCTGATCCTTTTTTTCGCATTTTTAACGACATATTTGCCCCATCGAGAAAAAAAGAAAATATGAAAATATTTTACCAGTGCCGGTTACGAAATTTTTAAGAAAAACTTTAAATTTTCTTCACAACTAAATCCGAATTTCTGAGGCGATAAATGCCTTGTGAATAGATTGTAGCTATATACCATGCGCCAAAAGGAACTGTCGGGTACCCCTGAACTCAGTGTCCGGAGCAGATTTGTCTCTACTTCACGACACTCTTGCAGGCAGTTTTAATCCGCTACGAGGCGACCTAGGCGAACCGGTCCCCACGTTTTGCATTTTCGACACGAGTAACTCATTATCTAACTATAGCAACCCATGAAATTCCTTTAACATTAATAATATACCTCTTCGCAGTTAGTGAACTCTCGTTTACGCCCTTTCAATCCAACAGCTCCCGCACTGAAAGCCTCGGTTTGAAGCCAGAATGTTGAGGCTAACGCCACTAAGACGAAAATCAGCTTTGAGTTCATCTTCCAAGGTATAAGGGCAGCTACGGTTTCGAGTAGATTCAGTTCAAGTGAAAGTGTAATTCCCCAACAAGGCCGTTGCGTTTTATAGACAAGTTTACCTCCGGTTAGCCGTGTTTTAGTTTCTACAAAGATAACAAATAAAATAAGCAATAGAACCAATCGAACTTGCGTAACAAAGGAGTATCATAATCGGATCTTCGTTTCCTCTCTTACTTTCTCGCTGGGGGTTAGAATTAAATGATTTTATAAATGGCTTTGTGGATTATTGCAACATCATCATGATTCAAACTGCCTAATTTTGCTCAGTCAGGTAGCCAGCGGGTAGAGAATTTCATCTCTTTCGTTCGTTAGACGTTTTTGAGCCTTTCTACTCTATCTGTGCAATAATCAAGAGCGGTTATCTACTCACCAACGCTCCGAGGTAGCAATTCGTCTTAACCACTGATTTTATCGTACAGTGAAGACAAGTCACGCGAACTGCAATGAAAATTTATCATCTAAATATTTTTTTTGCGTCAATCCCTGTTAGGCCTTCCGCTCACGGAAATTAAAATAATATTTATTAGTCTAGATCCCATGCTGAATTTTCAGCATCCTAAGTCCATTTTGTTTTGTGTCTTTTAGTTCTTGTGCTTTGGAATTCGCTTAAAATGAGTGACCAATTCTATCAAAGATTTCACCTTACGTGTCACATGATTTAATTTATCTCTAAACAAAACCATTGGCATTTTGCGATTATTGAGGTTTTACTTTATAACTTGAGTAAGCGGAGACGCACATTCATTTACTTTTACCGGGGGCTTCAAAAAGCGAAATACATTGATTAAAGAATATTCTTCAAATTAACTAGCTCATTGAGCGAAGGGTGAGCCCTTTTCAAATGGAATTGGCGATCAGTATCTAACAAAATCTTTGAACAAGACTTACTCGGTGAACCAAATTTTCTAAACGTCGTTTTGAAGAAATTAAAACACCACTAACAGCACGATCAGTTTTTATTTGATCGGTCTTGACACAGTTTGTACCCAATGGCTTAAAGGCTAACAGCAGCATTGAAATCAATGTTCTGCTCAATACCTTTGTCAATGGTTCTAAGTTACGATTTCATCCACAGCCACAAAAGTTACAGACGCATCAAATCTTTAGAACATTGAAGATCGCCGAAGGTATGAGCGAAGCAACTTGTCTTAGACATAAATCGACGGGATGATCTGACGCCTTCATTCTCTCAGCTAACAAAACACTTCCAATCATATAATCTGAGAAAAGTAGAAAAATTCTTGGATTGTTAAAGCATAGCGTAGCTCTGAGGGTCGGACTATAGAGTCCCGATGGGAATCAAATAAAGAGAACAGGTGGCAAAGTACAGCTTTGTACAGCGTTATCGTGCTAAAAGAAGAGATATTTTCTTTGTTTAGTTTCACGTATAGAAACTTGCAGACGGCCTGGTACCGTACTGAAGCAGGCCGTTTTCATGATGGCGGCATCATTTGACTACATATACTTGAATTCATTTCGCTTTCCCTTTCAAATTCAAACTTTGTAATCCGAGTGGGAGCAAATAAAAGTAAAAATACTAAAGGATTCTGATAGTTGTAGTAGTCAATTGACGCCGTAATGAAATGTCCTATTATAAAATAACCAAAGAGTATGAGTGCTCTTCGTCGCGCTGTGCACAATTATCAGAATATTCTCAAGTGGAAAACAAGTATTTGTGAAAATTCAGTTATCTTTATTAAAGGTGGCTGAAGAAAAAGAGAGACGATTTTCAGTAGCTAATGAAAAAAACAACACACGAGGATACACTGGTGATGTTTAATTTACTATTTTACCAAATCGTGGAATAATTCCAAAACGAGGAAAAGTAAAACATGCATAATTTCGTTTGACGTGATATATCCTCAGCTAAACTTTAATTTGTGGTTTACCATATTAATTTCAGAATATGCTTTTTTGAGTCATTGTTTAAAAGGAGGTAAACCTTTTTTGACGCGGGTTATAGTCAGCTTAATTTGATAAAAGACTCTGCATGATATGTCTGACAAAGGTATAGACAACAGAGTCTAAATCTGAGCTACGCCTTCTGCAATTAAGGATTTAGCCGGAAAATAATTGTCTGAATCACACATCTACATCATACCAAGCACTACTGAGTAGCAAAGAACTTTAATGACGACGGCTGCAGAGGAGATTTCTGGATTACGAAATTGCCCCTTCTGGAGGTTGTTTTAATTTCATTTATGCACGGAAAAGAAATTCCCGAAAAATTAACTGATTTCGTGATGTCTTTAGAAACTGATGAGTTTTGCGATTGCGTAGAAGGGCGTGTTTAACCTTGTCACCAACAAAATGTCTTTGTTTTCCTTTCTTTCTTAGTTTCTTTGTATTTTTTTGTTGCTGCGGCAATAACTATATAGGTTATTAAAATAATGATATATTTTTTTAAAATCTACGACAAAAAACAAGTTTGTCTCAGTGTAGCTTTTAAAAATCGTGTTCTTTTAAAACATCAAAATCGATCATCCAGAAGATACTATTAGCTTTACCTGTAAAAAATAAATTTCCAAACAAAATACCAATATAATATAAAGAAGATGCCTCAAAAATGGCTCTCTTTCTCAAGCTCAAATGCAAACGTAAAATTAAATAAGTTTTTACCAAATTATAGAATTGAGAGCAACAGTAATTGTTTTTCTTTTTCATCTCTTTGGTAATAGGGAATCAGTTTTCTAGAACATTATTACCTTTAGAAGATCCGTTCCACTTGGGTTTTAATAACTCTAAACTTCCGTGGTATTCAAAACATAATAGACCACTTTCGATATATCAAAATTCGAGCTCTAAGCCTCGTTGCCAAGTGTCAAAATTGGTCTATTGGTATTTTACTTGCGCGTCATTGGTCAAAACACGTCTCGTGATAAAAATATCATCCGATTTAAACTGGGAGGAGGGGGGGGGGGGGGTTAATCGTGGATAAAACGTTCGACTTTTACCTGCGTACTTAGGTTTATTGTACAATGAATCCTTCATGATCACTGGAATAAATAAATAAATAAATAAATAGCTACAAGACAATAATAAGAGAGATATTTCTTGTTGTTGTTTTTCACAAGTCAATAATAAAATTTCTTTTGACCGAGGTTTATGCACTTGACTAGCCCTGAAACACGGGCACCCAACGATAACATCTAAGCAAAATACTTCAAATGCTGTCTCCTGTTTTCCCAGATCGTTTTCTGCCCTTTCAAAGACATATTTGTGTAAGGTAATACGATTTGATCTGTTCGTATGCTCTAGCTGAAAATTTAAGCCACATACAACCTCTTTTTCGTCTCCAGAAGAAGGATGTAAGAATCATTACCCACTCTCCACCACGTACACACGCTTATCCACTCTTTAGTAGGTTGAAGATACTCAACATTTTTGACATTTATAAACACCAAGTCTCTTGCTTCATTCTCCTCCACATACAAAAGCTCCTTTCCACTCCTCTATCATCTCTATTCGTGTTTAACTCTGATTGTAATTAATACTTCACTAGGCAAAAAGACAACTTACATCTTTATTCTCATCAATACTTTTTTGCACTTCGTGAACAAGGTCCTCAAATTTGGAATGGCATCCCTCTTTCCTTACGTAATTCGCTTACTATCTTCTTATGGGCTCGAGAATTTTTTCCGCTGGAAGCAAACCTTACCAGGGAGATTAAATTCCATTCAAGAGAGAAACGAAATTGTCCAGGGATTTTTTTTAGAATCTAATTCAGGGTCCAGGGAGGATACATTTTCACCGGAGAGGGCCCGAAAAGTAATCAGATTCACGAAGCCCTCCTAAGTTAAGATGTATCGTAAGTATTGTTTCTTAACAAAAGCCCATTGTTGGAATAACAATAGCCTATTACTGGAATGACAATAGGCTATTGTTGGACTAACAATAGCCTATTACTGGAATGACAATAAAGCATTGTTGGAATGACAATGGGCTATTGTTGGAATGACAATAGGCTATTGTTCAGAAACAAGATGCCTGCTACACTGGCATTACGCGTGATGCTGGGGCTGATCCATTTATTCCAACTGTATGCTTCGCCGATTGATAAAACTATCCTTGCTAATGGAATAGTTTGAGTAACGACGATCGCGTTACGTTGTTTTCCTTGTGTTACGCTACTCAGGGTTTCAAGGGAAATTGCGGGAATTCCATTGCGATAACGTAAGCTTCTCAATGACCTCTTTTCAGTCTCGCGTCGTGGTCTAAGACTGTCAAACAAAGCACAATTCCTTCACCATGAACTCACCAATTTCCACCGTTTTAAATGTCGGGTGCTTCTAGAAGTTATTCTTTCGATTTGCCGCTCCAAAATGGTGAAATTGATGTTTGAAAACGGCACACTTGAGTCCAGAACATGTTATAAACAATATGGTGCCACAATTTAATGCAGTTTTACTGAAGAAATCAAATGATGCGTTGACGTCACACAGGTAAGGGTGAGTGGGTCCCCTCCCTAGCGATATAAGCGACAAGAATGGATTTTGATTGGCCTGCTGTTGTTGAAGACAATCACAACAATACATCCCGAGTAGGAGAGGGGAGAGTTTAATGAATAAATTAATGTACCGATTTGCAGCTACGAGGAAGAAAAAAAAAAAAAAAAAAAAAAAAAAGAAATCGACCCGTTTTTAGACACGGTATGCCCTCTCAGGGCATCCCGCGTAACAATACTTAGGATACATCTTAACTTATGAGGGCTTCGTGAATCTGGCCCCGGGTCCGGACTCACCAGGTCTGCTACAAACACGACAGAGGGGCGAAAGAACTGAAGCTTCATAATGTCCTTGAAGTAATTAACACCTCTTTCGCCCTCAATTTGTTTGATACTTGTAAGTGACCATACCTTCAAAAAGGTGAAGGATTTGTGGCTATTCAACACCAAAAACTTATACCAAAGCAGATTTCGATTTTGAAAAATAGTAATTTGTATAAATTGAAAGGGCTTGGATTCACTCATACGCCGATTAGGGGTTACATTTTGGTTCTTTCATTTTCTTGGACATTTTTGTGTTTGTGTGATAGGAGGTCGCTTCTTTGGTATCAGTAATCATAAAACAATTATTCCCTTCAATCTCGGTGAATAGTGGCTTTAGGAATACTTACCTGACTGACACTGCTTCGTACGTAGCTCGGCAAAATCATCTATAGTAGGATGATTGAACATTTTTCATTCATGATGTTTATTTCTCATTGTCTTGTTTAACTCTGATTGTAATTAATACTTCATTACACTAAAAGACAACTTTTATCTTTATTCTCATAAATACTCTTTTGCACTTCGTGCACAAGGTCCTCAAATTTGGAATGTCATCCCTCTTTCCTTACGTAATTCGCTTACTATCTCGAATTATAGACAAAGACTTAGAGATTAGTACTTCCAATCATTGTGAATTCATACGTCTATTTGAACTCTCGTACACACGGCTTAGCTTAATTTAGTAATCTATTTTTATTATTCATTTTATTTATTATCAATATTACCACTATTATCATTATCAATATTAATATTTATTTATTTGTTTATTTTGAAACAGCTAAGGAGGTCTTCAGGCACTGCGCTCGCGTAATCGTTATCATAATGTTTCCGCACAGAGGATGAATTGCTGTTGCGGCCTCCTTAGCTGTTTCAAAGTACTGAAAAAATGCAGGAACATATTTATTTATTTATTTATTTATTTATTTATTTATTTATTTATTTACTTATTTATAAATTGTAAAGTAACTGCCCCATTTTGATCAATCTTCTGTATGACTTGTGCCATACAAAACAAACACAAACTTTATTAACCATCGTTGTACATTTGTAGTTTTTTAATCTTGTATATATCTATTCAGGTTTTCTTTTCATTTCTTCTATTACTTTAGTAATTTTTTCAAAACTGCACGTATCTTTATTTCCCAGGACTTGTAGCTGAAGTTGCTTATTTACTTTACTCAATTTCAATTGAGAGAATATCCATTTGTTTATTGTACAGTTTCGTAAAAAATCGATGGCAGATTAGAACATAGGTGAATCTATCGATTACTACCAGCTAAAAGAAAATGTAGTTATAAGTTTCAACTGGACGTGATTTCATGTGTTTCTTTTTATCAACATTTGAACTTTTCCGTGTTTGAAGATGGTAATTGGAAACTCCTAAGGCTATAGAAAACCGATTGACAAGAACATGTGGAAATGCACATTGTATTAGAACTGCGGGAAAATGAATTATATCTGATCGTGTCGTACTGGTCTTCCGTTTTCTTCTGAACAATATTGAAGTTATGAGATTTGTTGGTAGTCGAGTATAATCAGTCGCATCTTTTTCATTTCTTTTCCACCTTGAAGGCACACAGTTAGAAACTGATTTTAAAGTTCATCTTGCATACGTTTCAGTGCAATCTGAGGTAGCTAGAATACACTGAAAGTAAGTTTAGGCAATCGGGGTTGACGGTAAAAATCACGTGAAGCTTTTGCAATGAAATTCTTAAGAAATAATGAATTTCACTTTAGGCAGTCTTTTGCTATCAATGATGTATTACCTTAATAAACTCTCTTTATAAACTGTGTAGAGATGAAAAGCGACAATATTTTCTTGAAGATTTTCCTTGTCTTAAACTGACCTTTTTTCAATATATTTGGCGGTTTCCTGTCCACTTTTTAAAGAAGCCGGTAGATCGTATTACCTTATCATATTGCCTTAAGCATGCAGGTCACGGTGTTTTCATGCTCAAGGAGTTAAAGATTTCCGTAATGTTTTAATAACACTGATTTTATCTACGATATCCGGCTCTTTCTCGTCAACTCACTAGATAAATTTTATATAATACTGTATAAAGCACTTCCGTGGTAATGTTCGAGATGCTGACGCTAAAATGTCATGTCACGAAATATTCAAATCTTTTTAGTTCCTACGTTTCAAAATATAGGTTAATTGAATTTTAAAAAGATCACGTAAATAGTAAGTCGAAAGTGAATTTCTAAATAGGACCTTCGTTGTTGTAGTTTGCTTTTACACGCTCTTTTAAACGGGAGCCTTCGATATAGTTCTTTGAAACATTAAATTAAATTTGCTTAGACTGATAGAAAAATGTTAAAATTTAGTCTATTGGGATAATCTTTTAAAGAAACGTTGTTGTGATAATGTTAATTCCAGTAAAGCCAAGTCATGAATAAAAATACTTAAGAAAACCCAATTTAAACTCGAAATAAAGAAATTCCTTGTTGAAATTTTGGAAAAATGAAAGTGACTACGTCGGGATCTCCCAGATTAAATCACGAGTCTTGAAGTCTAAATTTAAGTAGCGATAATTTTTTTTGGTTATTTTTTTATTAAATTTTATTTAGTTTGGATTTGTGCCACGAGGCTTTCTCGTACATCAAATCGGACTAACCCTTAAGATTGCTTTAAGAGTTCTCATTCTCGTTCTTATATTTTAATATCTCCTTCTTCTTTGAGCCTGCATGCCTTGAATAGCTCAAAAACTACCTGCGGGTCCTCAAATTCTTCAATTAGTGTAATTTGTGTCAGTGAATAAAGCTGTTGTTGGATCGTTTCAACATCCTTTCGGCATAATGATTAAACCATTCTTTGAAGAAAAACTGTGCTACAGTGGTCAACCTGGCAAAACGTTGGATTATTTCGGAATCGAACTTATTTTGGGAGTTTTACAGTCAGAATAAAGTTCAGATTCAATAAAATTAACTCAAGTCTAGTTTGTTATCCTGAGTTCGTTACAGATAGCAGTACTGTACAGAAACAACACAACGAAGATTATTTCTCCTCCTTCTTCAGTCCTCAATGGTGGCCAATCGCAGGGTCTTGCTCCAGTGTTTAAAAGGTCTTCCCCTAGAGGCTAGTCGGTACCCGTTCTTATACATTTATTCCCGGGTAGGGAGAGACAAATGAATGGGAAGTAGAGTTTCTTCTTCTCTAAGGAAAAACACAACAGCAGTCACATTGTACCACTAACTAACTTGTAGATGAAATGGCCGACGAATCTATAGTCGTTTTTTAAGTCATATTTATAAATTTCAAAGATTAAATTAAATTAAAACAATTAATTTTTCCGATTTTACAAACAAAATATTTCTATATAATGCAGCCCTAACAAACTGATTGAGCTAAAAGGACAAATATAAAAAGGAACCTGTGAATTTTTTTATTCATTGCTTACTGATTGTTACAAAGTGCTTGAAATCATTTATTCAGCACGACACAACTCTGAAAGGCCTGGGGTAAAGTCTTCTTCTATGACGTCACTACTATAGCATTTTGAATAGTCATGACCAAAATGAATTCATGTCCAGTGGGAGAGTGAAACTAGTTATTTCGGACTCTTTCTCGTATTTGCATACTTAAAAAAATGGTTCCTGTCTCCTCAGTGGCCATCTTACTTTTGAATAACTATTCAGACTCAAATTTTAATCCCCAGACGGGAGGAGCATGAAACGTAACATCATGAATACGGTGCCCTTCCCCACTGGGGTTTCAAATTTGACTTTCGTGGTCATGTTGTGATACAATCGTACCGGTGCCGTGTTGCTCTTCATCGTTTAATGTCGGTTCTTGACTCTCTTGCTTCTTTCTTGAATTACAAAGAGTACAAACCAACCAGCTTACACATCCCATCGATCTTCACGAATACTAAGGTAGTGATTCCCTCGATTATTTTCCCAATACAATGAATCCTCTCCACCGGTACTGAGTCACACAAACTCTTTTTAATGTCATCGAAGGAATCTTTGAATTTTTCTGTGCAGAGAAGCATTATACTCGTCGACGCACTGGACAATTGACGTACGAAGGACTCGAGTATGTTTTCGGTTCCAAGGTATTGATATTCCTTTCGTGTTAAGGCACTGTCACGGCGATTTTGCTTTGTTTTGGTCGAAACTGCTCAGATATTAGACGAAAAACCTTATTGCTAACATGAGATTGCTCTTAAAACACCGGGAAGAAAATAAGGGATTTCTCCAAGGAAGAACCTAACTATAATCAGTTTTTATCGACTTTTCTGAAATACACAGGAAGAACTTGAAAAAATTGACCAATTTTTTCAAGTTGTAATCCATTTCCATCCTAGCCATCCGCAACCAAACATAATTAATACTAGTTTCTGTGCACTAGTAGGGTTATTGTGAACAAAACTGAATCATTATTTTAACGATTCCACCGATTCAAATATGTTTTTGGCCATTCAAAGTGACACTAAAATAGGTGACACCGCCCCTCTAACAATAAGAAAACTCTGCTGCTGGAAAACACTCATATCAGTGGTGGAATGTTAGTAAGTACCCTTATTAGTTTCGCCATTTTACTCACCGGTTAAACAGTGACAGCTGACATGAACGAGATAGATATGCCAAAAAGAACTGAAGACGCGAGCGGGATGTGAGTTGAATTGGACATATTACGAAAACGGAATGGTCGGTGTAGAATCGCCGCATCCTCACTTCAACAAGACGACGCTTTGGCTACCACCCCCAAGCTAGACAGACAGACACACAGACTAGTGCTTTTAGTTTCATTAGTGCCCTGGACAAAACAATTCAGCGTAAAGTTTATTTAAAACAATTTTCGTAGAAGTTCAGCTATTCCAAGGATAAAGAGCATTTTAATTTAATAGTAGATTCCACATACGCCTAAGCTAAAGCTAAAATACGAACGCCGGGCCCCCCCCCCCCCCCCCCAAAAGACGGGAAAATTTACCACTGGTCTCGAAAGTTTAAGAGTATTATTTATATCCTTTCACCAATTATCTCCCTTCAAGTAGCGAGAAAAATTAAAAAAAGAAAGAAAGCGATAAATCTCTTTACTGAACAAAAATCTGTTTGTTCCATTGATGACTCCACGGTCCTTAGAAGACACGTGATATTGATGTTAACGTCATCGGATTATCCATATTGGGAAGTGCTGAAGAACGTAAGTGGCGTATATTCCCGGCTTTTTCCCGAAAACGAACTCCCGGACTTGTGTGGAACATCATTATTTTTAAGCAACGAAAAAGACAGCAGAATATATTTTTCTTTTTACAATGTTTTTTAAAATATCGATCCTAAATTGTTTTATCCAGGGTACTAAGAAAGAAGTGTTGCCAAGCAACTTGGGTGACTTGCATTCAATTAAAAATATCCAGGTCATTAAGCAAAGATCCCCCTCCGATGGCTCCTTTAAGGCGAATAATGTAGCGTGCCTAGAATAACGTTGGTCAAGATATCGCTCCACGAACCCAGGAGGCACTGTGAAGAAACATTTGGCAATTTGTGGGCCCCTCTTTGAGATGTTTACCGATCGATGGCAGAATGTTTGTGCTCTTCATTGTCTTCAATGCGCTGGCGAAGGAGAAGGCAAGAAAAACCAACATAAGTTACATCACACGAAGTACAGTGAACTCCTAAACAACGATTGCTTCCTTTGAATACTTTCAGGTCTTCCATGACTTTTCTGCTTCTCTTGTGAAAAGTGCATGTAAAGCAAAACTATCCGATCGTGGTCGCTGACCACGGAAAAAAGCTCTTAACTCTGGTCTCAGTTAAGAGCGGTGAATCTGCTGGTGGTCAAATCCATGAGCTTCTCAGAGAATTTGAATTTTGAGAAAGTCGATCACTTAGTTTTTTTACATTCTTCAGAAAAATAATCTGGCAAGGATGACAAGTGGTGAACGAAGAGTTGGGAAATTCCTTAGCGTACAGAAATTGATGAGCGATTGTCCTTTATTAGAAAGACATTATTATTTGATGCTATTATCATAAGATGTCGAGTCAGCATGAGATCAAACATCATATTTGGCGCACACAATAATTAGAGCCAATTCATAGATATGCAAAGCTTAAGATTATTTAAACGATGAGAAAATTTTGCAGTCACCACTTGACCACTGTACAGATGTCTTTAAAAACGGTTCGAAATTCATGTACTGGCCTGAACCTGCCCAGCTATGAAAAAAAAACAGAAATTCAATTCTACAGGTTTTGCTTATTTTGAGGTACTCTTTTCGGTAGAGGCAATATTCCGGAATTTTAAAATTTGAATTGGTTTTTAGATGTCAGAATGCCCCGAATGAGGTTATAATTAAGGCACAAATCCCAAAATCAACCAAAAAAAGTCGATAAGCTCGAACTTTATGAATACTGTCATCCTAGGCTTAATGTGATCTCGATGTAATCAAGAAATTAATGACGAACCAGTCGAGGAGGGTATCATTACAAAAGCCGATAACTTGATATGTCACGAGGGCGGACGAGGAACGAGGTAACAGATGACAATCACGTCAGTGAGAAAATCTAAAACGATAGAAAGTGCAAATGGTCGTGATCGGCCGGTAGTTGACCCCACCGTTTTGGTAAGAAACGTGAAATATAAAACGCGTTTATAAGTTAATCTGATCGTGCATGTCATTCGAAAGAAAAAAATTTCGGACCACTACTTCCATCAATGTATTTCTGAGGACTGCATGTATTTCCGGCTAACTGCATTTGTTGATATCACCCAATAGGTTAATAAGTTACATCGACGGCTAAAGACAAGAAGGATATGTTCAAAAACTTTACTATCTCGGTTTTTAGTCACACCATTAGGCCTCAAAAATTTCGCGATAATCTAACGATCATCATCTTTTTAAATATACAGGCGGAAGTTATTAGCAGCAACCTTGGTTACAAAGATGAATTCACACAATCTTTTTTATGCAATAGCTCTTTTAACGGAATTTCAAGAACATGAAATTTCCAAGGACTAACTATTAGACCGATAGCCCCGAGGAAAAACGCTCCATTGTTTTATTGTTTACTGCTTTCCTCCCGCACAAAAGTCATAACTAGTGATCGCCAATCTTGAAGACTGGCTTTGTCGAATTTATAGCTAACCAATTTGACCTTCAAGGCGAAAAGCTGGAATGAAAAAAGACGAATAAACAACTTACAGGATAGAAATACAGTGAAAGCGACAGAGGAACAAGTAGCTAGGAGGTTTTTCGGGAACGGGTACTATCCATCCGGGTATTTTGCCCGGTGGCCACTATGCGCCGACGGTGTCTCTCCGCGGATGAACACTATCTCGTCACATGATCAATTTATGAAACCAATCACACACTGAGAAAATCTAGTGAAAACAACGCTGAAAAGTAGAGGAGACTTTTGCAATTTATTCCTTTGAACTTGGGCTAAATCGCACGTTGCGATAAGTAGGTAAACTTTGTGCCCTCAGATTTATTACAGTAATTAAAGCTTATGATTGAAGGGTCATCGTTTATAACTAGCGAATTAGGAGGTTTTGAATGATCTGTATTCTCCATAACTAACAGCTACAAGTCTTGAAAAATTCACGATCTCGCCAGTGGGTTTCGAGCACAGCCGGGGTGCAAAAAGTTCTAATAACAAAATTTTAAGAAAATTAAATTTCTCCGTTCGTATTTCATAGTTGTTACCTACTTGCCAGAAGGAGTTGATGGAAGAGTTATCAGCGAAATCTATTTTTTAGATAAAAATGAAGATGATGTTCTTAGGGATAGTTCCTCTTAAAGTAATAATTAATAATAGTAATAATAATAATAATAATAATAATGATAATAATAATAATAATAATAATAATGATCTATTTTATTGAATAACGAATAATAAAATAAATTTTACAATCAACATGACTCTAAGCGTACTGTACAAGTATGGTTTGCATGCAATAAAATTCAATAACATAATTGGAAATCAATTTTTGCACACTATTTATAAAATGAAATGGATAACAACTCAAGACATTCCCAGTTTACATTGCATTATCCAGCCTAAAAATACAAAGCTTATAAAAATACAACGCGATATTCTTCTTCTCTCCTCTTCTGCTCTATTTCCTACTTCATTTCTCACTTTCAATAGTTTAAAAAGCGTCGAAAAGTTAATAAAAAATAAATAAATAAATAAATTAGGACTATCTAAAAATAATTCAGACTGACAGAAAAGTCACTACTTAAATTCTGGCTTGCGCACTTTCCGATATAGTAATAATAATAATAATAATAATGATAATAATAATAACACTGTCATTCAGGAATTAGAACAAGAAGGTACCTTTAAGTACCTCGGAGTAAGCGAGGGAGACGGAATCCAGCACTCGTAGGTGAAAGAGAAAATCCGGAATGAGTACTACCGCAGGATCCTCATGGTACTCAAGTCTGAGCTAAACTCCGCAGACAAACTAAAAACCATCAACACCGTGGCAGTACCAGTGGTAACTTTCAGTTTTAACATCATAAACTGGACATTAAAAGAACTAGCCAAACTTGACACAAAGACTAGGAAGTTCCTAACTATGTATAAGATGCACCACCCCAAATCTGACGTGGACAGACTGTACCTGCCCAGAACCGAAGGAGGTAGAGGACTCGTACAACTGGAGCTCTCTTACAAGACGACCATTATCGGTTTTAATAAATACCTCCAGGAGACGGAGGACACCCTCCTCCGGCATGACGACAGGAAACCCTTGAACTCCATCAGCACACAGTCAATAAAGTTCAGTCGGGAACTGGGAGTGCGTGCAATACCACCTGCAGAGGATGAGGCGAACACCTGTCCACCTATGCCCGCAGAATAAGGGTCAAGGCCAAACACCAGGGACGTCAACAGCTCAGGTCCAAGTGGAAATCAAAAGCGCTCCACGGCAGATACCCACAGCGCGTGAAACAGGCTGATGTGGACCAAGACAAGACCCACAAATGGCTGAAAGCAGCTGGCCTCAAGGCAGAAACTGAGGGCTTTATCATCGCAGCCCAAGATCAAAGCCTCCATACCCGCTGGCACCAAAACAACATCCTCAAGAGGCCTGACATGGACCCAAAATGCAGACTTAACGGCCGGTTCGACGAGACCATTGACCATCTGGTCTCTGGCTGCCCTGAAGTTGTTAAAACTGAATACATCCTCCGTCACAACAAGACAGCTGCACATGCACTGGAAGATCTGCAAAGTCCATGGGTTGGACTCGGATGTTGAGGGAGAAAATCACTCGCAATTACATTAGTATATAATAATAATAATAATAATAATAATAATAATAATAATAATAATAATAATAATAATAATAATAATAATAATAATAATTATAATGAAAATGAAAATCCAAAAGGAAAATAATGGGTGTTACCACGCGTTTTTTAGAGATAATTAAGCAAACATTATTCTAAAAAACAGAAAAATACAAAGCAATGTATGGCTTTTTTTTCCAAATTGAACCTTTATTATCTCTGAAAATGCATTGTTACCTCCAATTTTCTTTTTTGATGCCAAAACCACTTGCTAAGTTCTGCTTTCTCCACATAGTTTTAAACCGCGCAAAAATATCCCTGAATTAGTAGGCACCACCCATAGAAAACCCGAGTATCACGAAATGCGCAGAACGTATGCGCACTAACAATATTAGACACTGTCCTTAATGCCGGAAGCTACACACAGTCGACTCCCGATAACTCGAACCTTCAAGGGAAATTAAAAAAGGTTCAAGTTATCGGGAGTTCGAGTTATCGAGGGTAAAATTATATAGAGAATGCCCTGAAAGGAAAGGAAAATTGGTTCGAGTTAGCGCGACGTTCGACGAGTTAGCGAGGGTTCGAGTTATCGAGAGTCGATTGTATTTGAACGTAGCAAGGTTTTTGCTAACTTTGTAATACATATAAAAACGATTAATTTCTACCTTTTGGGTTCAAAATTCACTAAAACGTTCCACTGTTTCAACATTTTCTGATTAACAGTACCTCCAGGCATTCCTAGAGAGTCTTACCTTTCACGGCATGAAATTATAGGAATACAGTACACACTGTGAGTCAGTATACATAGTTGTACATGCAAGATAGCAAAAAGACCAGTATACCATATGCCAAGAAAATAGGAGGGTTTTATACACTTCAGTATCAGGATCCAGTAAACACAAGTCAAAACAAAATCAAAATTCACTATACTTAGACCCAAGACAATTAAACTTTAAGAATATTAGGTCTACAGTGATCATGAGTCATATTATTGCTATTATTATTATTATTATTATTATTATTAATTATAATAATAATAATAATAATAATAATAAATACAAAAATAGTGCTGTGTATGTGCAGCATAAACAAATCGTAATTATTTCAATGAAAACTTACTGTAAGGGGAGGGGAAGAAAAAAGCAACCTCGTTCTCAGGGTCTCTTCTCTTCCCGTCCCTTGGAGCTCCTGGGAATGAGGTTGAAGAACAAAAAGCAAGAAGAGGTGATTAAATACCCTCACTGCTTCGTACCATCTCTTTGCTTACAATTACTTCACGTCGCCTGTGAATAAAACTGTAATTTCTTTCCAATTTTTAGATTCCTTCCTGTAATGGGAAAGACTTTGACGAGTTGTGCCAAAGTCAGTTAAAGTAGTTAGGGCGTCGGATTTGAAATCCTGAGGTCTCGGGTTCAAGAACCGCTTTGATTGCTAGTAAGAGTTGTTTCTCGGTATCCTCGAGTTCAACTCCTCAGCCGCACTTGTTAATACCCAGCTGGTCGGCGTCCTTTCAGCTGGAATTCTTAACCATGTTATGTTGTATATGAAATGTTTTTTTTTTCTCTCTTTCTCCGGTTTGTTTCATTATCCCGGAAAAGACCCTCTAGGGGAGAGGATTAGCTAATGGACTACGATGTAAATTCGAGATTAAATAAAGTCTATGTATGCATATCGTACGTGGGATAATTAAGTATATTATTTTCTTATTCTTGTTTTGGACGGTGGAGTCCATTTGTTTTACAAAACAAAAGATGGCTAAACTCTATTCTGACAATGTAAGATTTTTCTGGCCATCTGTAGACTTGCAGATGCTCTGATTTCATTTTATGAAAACTGACATGATTTAGTTGAAATCTGTTTAGTCCAAAGAGTGTAATTTGTAATATGAGTCTGTTATTTTGGCTCTAAGATAAACATCAAAGTAAATGGCAAACAAAAGGGATATATAGGTCACTTGTTACTCAGATTATTATTCGGGTACCAGTTTGTGCATGGACGCTTTAATTCTGGGTACAAGGTGATGCACGCGTTCACCACTATGTGATTCGCCGTTGTTTTGCAAAGACAACGGAAACATAATTTGGTTTTATTCAAGTTTGTTGCTGTTTTACGTAAGTGTTTGCCCAGACTTGTGGTTTTACCAAAGCGAGGAGCAGGTTAACAACTCAAATCATCATTTTATCCGCAGACTCTCTTAATAATGTTTGAGCGCTTCTGGAAATCCACCTCACAAAAAATACAGGTTTGCCCTTGAATTTGTACTAAAATACCATTCTGAATTTGAATTTTCGGCACTGTGTAGTGTTTATCACCATATAAGTAATCACACATAGCCTCTTATTCATTGCCTTCTGAGACGTTACTCGGTAGAGCATAATCAAGACTTGATATTCCTTATTGGCTAATAAATTTAATTTTCAGTCACCTTTAAATCTTAATTTCCCTATAAAAATTCATCGATTCCCTTTTTTTCGTTTTACTAATATTTTTACACTACAAGACAACGGGAAATTTTCATGGAACCTCGTTTAAATGCTGAAGGGATATCAATGGTAATAAGCTATCATCTCATACCCAACGCTCATGGAATAATTGTTAAATTTACTAGGTACTGTTGGAAATAATCTGGAGGGTCAACTTTAATGGCCAATCATTCGCTGAGCACGCAGAATCTTATACGTTCTTGCATAAACACATGGAAAATTATTTGTTTTTGTTTTCAGTTAATGAACAATGAAAAATTCTCAGTTCAGCCAGCGAGAGTGAGCATTCTCTAAAGGTTATTTAAGGTGGTGGAGTAGGCCGACCTGCATCGTTTGCAACGTCTTACATGGTTGGTCAATTGAAAAAACAACAAGCCACAGCTGCAGGTTATAAGGGTCCAGTGAAAATAGAGCTTTTTAAAGGTGCAGGCCTACTAAATAGTTTTTGTTCAATGGAGGGTAAGAGCGCGCCTTTGAAAAACCCAAGGTCAGTTGGTGTTAGGGACATGTAACTAAGAATGACTACAGTCGACTCTCGATAACTCGAACCCTCGCTAACTCGAACCTCGCGCTACCTCGAACCAATTTTCCTTTCCTTTCAGGTCATTCTCTATATACAGTCGACTCTCGATAACTCGAACCCTCGCTAACTCGAACCTCGCGCTAACTCGAACCAATTTACCTTTCCTTTCAGGTCATTCTCTATGTGATTTTACCCTCGATAACTCGAACCTTTTTCAATTTCCCTTGAAGGTTCGAGTTATCGCGAGTCGACTGTAGTATCTATTGTAATTTCTCCTTTCGGTATCACCGCTGAATCAAACATTAAAGTCATGAGAATAAAGGAAATGATCATTAACTAAAGAAGCTCTCGATTGTTAAAAAAAATTCTCCTTGTCAGTGCCATAGGAAATGTATAGGGAACAGATTGGAGAATACGCATACTGATGTACGGGTTTAAAGGATTACCAAATCTTTACTTTTCAGAAAATTACACTGAGTTTATAAATGAATAGCGAGTGTTGATATCAACATTGTCGGCAAAGCGACACATCAGAAAATGGTGACTGACCATCTCAGTTTCTTTCATAAAAGGATTATTTGCCAATAAGTCCAATAATTATATACGCTAATTAACATTGAAAATACGCGTGTCTATATGATATAGAGACGCGTATTTTTAAATGTTGATTAGCGTTTATGTCAAAGCTAGTGAGTTTGTTTGGCAGTTTGATTCTTTTCTTTTCCTCGCATCGGTTCTAAAAAGACCAGGAGGGAGTCACTAAAAAGATGTATCAATCCTATTTATTCTTATGGCTTTCGGCAAGGGAACGAGAGTTGATGACAGCTTGAGCTATGGAGAGAACGAAGTAGCCTACTCTGACTCTGAGAGTCGATAAGGGCACAATCAGGAGAGTGTTACAGTCCTAACATATCTCCGAGGAGACCTCTCAGTATAAGCCCGGGGGTTTCTTGAGGTCTCCTCGCCACTTCTTACTTCTTCTTTTACTGTTATTATTCACTGTAAACTTATGTAAGATCTTAGTCTATTATTCACTGTAACTTTGTGTGAATGTATGTCGTGGTGAATAAAATAAAAAAAAAAGATTGCAGCGTACAAAAGCGGCTACCGAGAGAGAAAGAATTTAAATGACAACGTACAGGAGCCGGTTCCCGGTTAAACCAAGAATCGATTATAATGCTCGAGAGCACACTAGAGTCTAACCTACACTGGAGAATTATCGCTCAAAAGATCTTCTTCTTCGATCTTCTGTCAACTTTCTTGATCGTTAAATTCCCGTTTTATCCAGGTTAATTGAATAAAATACTGATTCAGTTTCTGTAACTGATTTGTCAGGCGGAAAAAAAAATGAAAGGAGTTATGGAAAGGAGTTGCCAGATGTCGCACTATCCTTGCCGACCAAGACATATCACTGGTAATGATGGAACTGACATGTGGAGGATAGAAAAGTAATCGAACTAGGGACTCGATTCAGGAACTAACCAGCATTCCCACACTTTTACCCTAAAAGGAAACTAAACTCACTTTTTTTTTTTTAATTTAAGCTTTAATATAGGAACTAATGCCTTTTAGTAAGTGCATCATTCTCCCACGTTCGGCTATTACGGTAAAATGACCGCTTGTTTAAATGGTTAGGACTCTTTGACATTACTGCAACAGTTTATTTTCACGTTAAAAAAGTTTTCTATTCCAAAGGAAAACTTAAGTTAAAACAAACTCCCTTTGTTTTTTTGTTTTGTTTTGTTTTTTTTTTGTAAGGATGCCCGTCTCTATTGTAGAGATATGTTTATAAAATTGCTTTCACACGCCAGACAGTGATTTCTGAAATTGAGAAAAGGAAAATTTTCTTTTTTGTCTGTTTGACCATACTATATAGCTGTGGCATCATTAGATAAACAATACAGGCTTTTTCATCAAATTCTGGTGTTTTCATGAAAATAATTAATTTTATACACACAACAGTATCAACACGGCTAATGCGACCGCAGTCATTGTGGAACTCCGACATGGCAAGAAACTGAATTTCAAGCGAAAAAATTAAGCGACAACCTTAATGAAAAGTTCCTGTTGGCCAAATCGTGTTCAAACGTTGCGCATAGCCCACATAGTAGGCCACTTACTGTAAATCTTTATTAGTAGTTCAAAATTGCGGGATTAAATTCAAAACGATATTCTACGAGCGAGCCATGAACAAAAGAGCAAGTAAAATCTAAAGTTTGGTTCCAATGCAAATGAAAACCCATGCGAAAGTAAAAGGCATCATGTTATAGATGGATGGTATGGATGCTCATTGATAAGGTATAGCCTAAGGCGAATGTTGCCTGATTTGCCAGCTTTTAGTTACCGTGAACTTTTCCAGAGGCCTAAACGCTTCCGTGTTTTTCTTTTTTTAGGTTTGTAGTGATCTTCACATGCAGGTGAAGCGGTAAATTGCTGAATATTTCTCAGTGTTTCCAATTAATACAATTTGACGTGCGTAATTGCCATTCGTTCGTTCAGCGAACACAATTTTGCGAAATTTAAAGTAAAGCTGGCTTCTTCAGAAACGTAAACAACTGTCAACTGTTATTAATAGTAATAACCTCCGCCGGGCAGTATAGGTCGTTTATACCTCTGTATATTTTTTAAAGTCGAGTGCTGAAGAGATTCGCTAGTGCGATATCATAGTAGTAACCTTATGTGAAGTCTTTGTTGTACTGTTTCACCCTGCAGCGTGCGTGATAAGACATTTATCTTCTTCTAGCTTCATTTCCGTGATTACACTTCATCATAATGGACATTGAACTTTGGATGATTTCTAAGCGCTGTTTTCACGAAGTTAGGGTAACCTTACCTATGCCGTTCGGAGAATCCATCGACTGTTCTTCTTTTTCTTACTTACTTTCTTACTTACACGATTGTTAACAAAAAAGTTACCATCAGATGAGATTGCGTCCTTGATTCTGTTGTAGCTCGTGGTATCTCATCTGGTATACTATGTCATTTTGTAATGAGATGAAGAAGCTATTAGGAGGCGTCAGTGCGCGTTTAACTGCTTTTTCTGTAACTAACTCGTTTATAATCATTTAATTCTCCTCTTTCTTACTAAATATATACTCTTTTCCAACCCGGCAAAAAATAACATATTGATAGATTTGTCAAAGGAGAACTTCTTAACCCTAAGTACTACTTATACCCGGTCCATTAAAGGACAACCGTTCGTCAAGGCTTTCCTACGGTGTTTTTATTCTGCTGTGCAAGATGGCTTTAATTTTTATTAAGTGTAAAAACACAATCTACGAAATTCTCACTTTACAAATGGTAACTATTGCATGATCGGCAGTACTTTAGTGCCATCGGTTTTAATAAGTTAAAACTTAAAGGGGTGTTTTTGTAAGAAATCTCAAGTGTGACTCAGGCATTAAGCGAAAGATTTTGACCAGCTAAGCTCCCATAATATGCATGTCCTGGTAATAGGCAAGGTAAAATCAGTGTAAAAATAAATCCAATTTGTCGTTTGTCACTCATGAAAGGGTCACCTATTTTTAGCGTCACTTTGCGTCAACGAAATGTTATAATTACTGTAATAGATGGCAAAGAAGTTCAAACATATTAAACTGCGGGATGGCAGGATGGAAATGGATTATTTTTAACTTAAAAAATTAAACAAAAAATTCAACTTCTTCCCATGTGCATTTGGAAAAATCGCGAAAAACTGATTATACTTTTTTTTCTTCCTTCGAAAAGTCTCTTCAAAGTTTGTTCCCGGTGTTCTGAATAAATATATACGCAATCTCGACAAAAATATAGGACTATCCTCGTGATTATATACCTTTACTTCAGACTGAGAAAACTTCTTCAAATTCAGTTCGCAGTGCCTTGTATCGCGTTGATGTCTCATTTTTGTGACTGTAAATTGTATTGAGCGTCGCTTGTCGGTCCTAATTAACTTCAGACTTTGCCACGCTCATTACTAGAGAGGCTAGAACGAAAACCAAACATTAGGGCGACTGCTTGCTAGCTAGCAGACAAAGAGATACTGATCAGTCGGCCCAGCTTGCTTGTTTTCTAGCGAAGTCAACTGGCGCATATTATTTGCTAAAACGCCTGACCAGTTATACCTGAAGTTTCAAGACCGTTTTCAACATATCCCTTAGCTAGCGTCAACGAAAAATATTTCGACAACACTAGGCTGTCGGATATGGATGTGATTTAGCTGTTGGTATATTCATTTGTCACAAATATCAGCTTTGTTCAGCTTTACCTGAAGTTTACAAACCATTATGACTCTAAGATTAGCGATAGTATCGTTTATGTCATCTATAAATGAGGTAAATACAATTTTGTCGAATCTTATTCTAATTCTAATCATCTGTCAGCAGACGCCCGTGTCTAGAATAAAAATTAAGAAATCACGTAGACAAATCATAAAATTAATTACCAAGCGAAAACCACTAAGACAAAGAAATCATTTACAGATAATTTTACTCTCGTCCTTTTTTTTAAGTTTCTGGATCTCGCCATCCGTTCGGTCCATGAACTTTATCAAAAAAAAAAAGGAACTCGCTCAATATTTCCCAATACGGACCTCACGGTAGTTCAATAACATATCTTTATGAAATTGTCCCTTAAGGGCGAATACGGCGTTCATATCAGATCCTCATCAAAGTGTATGCCTTTGGTTTATGACAGCTCTACTTATATGCGACCATCTCTCTTACTGAAATGCTAAAAACCCTCAATCGTCAACCCGTGTTACGAGACGAGGTTAAAATTATGATCGCCGCTATGCATGCACTTCTCCTAACAACATGGTGCTTGAAAAATAGCACCAACGATTAATACAAGTTGGCTGATGGTTAAACTTTCGATAACATAAAAAAGAGTTGTCCAAGTGGTAACATATATAGGGGTGCGTTCGATTGACCCTATTCCGGAATAGGAATACATACAGTGGAGACAAGATATCCCTCATAAGAGGTTTTTGGAGTTACTGGAGTATGTGTGAGCGAAAGTTTGCAGAAACGTCTTCCCAAATTTACTTAAAAAGAGGATTCTAACAGCTATATTCCGCTTATTCTTATTCCGGAATACGGTCAGTCAATCTAACGCAACCTAAGAGTTATATCCTTAAAAGCCAAGAGGCAAAAAGCTGAAATCTCTGATGCACAAACGAAAGAAAAAACATGTGAGTTACAATTAACTAAAACCACCAATGTTGTTTCCGAAATAAATACATTTAACAAGGGCTTTTCCTCTACTTTGTTTGAAGCAGATTCGTTGAAAAGGAAATTTAAACACGTAGACCGACCGTTGTAAAAAATGAACTTCTCGAAAAAAACAATTGTCGCTTATCTAGAAGAAACTGTCTTCACCAAAGGCCATTTTCAAGCTCACTTTTTTTTTCTTTCATGTCCGTTTAGCTTGGGATCAAAATTCATGTACAAGCTGTACGTGTCATCAGATTTTCTAAGTAGAAGCGCTATATTTGGTTTAATGACACAAATGTGATTGTTTAGAGAATAAATTTGCCTTAATAAACGGAAATGGAATATATTTAAAGACCAAATACTCATTTGCGGAATGAAAACGTTTTGTTTTACAGCTGTCTGATATGGGATGCCTACTTTCCTAAAAAATTTTCCATTTTACAATAAAACTGCCATCAAATAAACTCAGATTTTGTAACCGATCTTTCCCATACAAGTTCATTAAGGTACATTTCAATAATTAGAGTAGTAGAGTACAATTTAACCTAATTTTACTGACTGGGACGTGACAAAAAAACGTCAGTCAGTCGAATATAATCCATCTTCCGCATTCTATTTATGCGCCAGGAAGGTCTAAGAGTCTCATTCCGTACCGCAAATGCGATATTAAGTGGGGGGAAAATAACGAGGTGGAAATTTAGAAAAAACAACTTATGATTTGTCTTTTGTTCCTTAATTAATTCTCTCACATTATCATTAAGGAAGTGTTTTTTATCTCGACTGAAGACGCCACGCTCTCGTATACACGGACAAGCTATTACAGCTTTGGCCAAACAAAAAGTATAAAAGGAGACGTCTCACACCAGGAGGTCATCGCATTTATTTCCCAACTTTGTGGCTTTGAGCAAGACGCCGACGAAAACATTTCCTAAAAGTAACGTTACATTATCTATCTTAAAGAAAATGAGTAGGGGATTCACATATATTCTTTTGGCCATTGTGCTTTTGTCTCTCGTATCTTCGAGCAGCGCATTTACGGCAGGATCAAGAAGGCCAGATTTCCGAACGGGAAAACGCAGTTGGGCAGATGCACTAAAATTAGCCGACGATAAACAGGTATGTGGCCCAACGGTTCAATCAGTTCGCGTGGAAATTCCCCCAAAAATGAGGTATAACCCCACATTTTGCAAATATAATATTAATCATCTTTAAAAAGAAAACCTCTAATTTGACACAAATTCCCCCCAAAATGAGGTATAACCCCCGCATTTTGTAAATATAATACTAATGATCTTTAAAAAGAAAACCTCTAATTTGACACAAAATGCCATACATTCTAAGTGATGTATTTTAAAGCATTTTAGAATCATGATTGCTGCTTAAATAGATTTGCGTGGTTACCATAAATTTTCTTTCTGGATTCCAGAAACACTTGCTAAGATCTTATTTTCTCGCACAGTCATAAAAAAGTAAAAATTTCGTTGTATTAGGAGGCATCGACCTTAAGGCGGGTCTTTTTTTTTTCTTCTGTCTGGCTGGCCGTCTGCCAGTTTCAAACTCCGGAAAATCTTTTTTGCCTGAAAAGTATTCTTTTACTCCTTTCCTTTCGAGCGGTAGTTTTTTTGGTCCAAACTATAGACCAATATAGTTTTTGAAACTATTAAAACTTACGCTTTTAATGTTTACATTTAAAAATCGTTAAGAATTTAATTACTCTGCAATTAACCGTGTGTTCTGGTAGCATAATATTTCGCGCCATGAACGGTTCCGAACGTTTTACGGTACGTGCCAATTATAGTAAACATCTGTTAGTTAATTCAGGCTACACTGCAAGCAGTCCTTTGTAACTTTTTCTCGGGAATTAACATCTGTTAGTTGATTTACACTACACTGCAAGCAGTCCCTTGTCACTTTTTCCCGGTACGTGCCGAGTATAGTAAACATCTGTGAGTTGATTCAGACTACACTGCAAGCAGTTCCTTGTTTGATTTGATGACTTACATCGAAGCGAGCGAGCTAATAACGCCAACAGGCGAAGGAGGAACACAAGCTTGACGAGACTGGATTGACTAAACCAGCAAGGAGCCGGATCCTTTTCGTACGTGGCGCTCCCTGCTGGCTTGCTCGCTCCATTCCCTTCGAGTTTGTTTTGCCCTTCCTCTTGCACGTATGATGAGTCAGAATTATTTCTCACCACTATTCTAGAGAGGAACTGATTATAGTCTAATTTAATTGACATCGAATTTCGGATAATTCTTCGCTACTTCAGGCGGTAAAGGAATCGTAAATGCCAACAGAAATCTGGTGTCAATCTTGAAGCACGCAAAAGAGAAAGAAAATGACCACTGGTAATAACATACAGTGAAACTAAATTTGGCAAACTCCAGTCTCGCTGAAGTATAATATTAATTTTCGTTACTTTTTACACCAACGTAACCATGTGAAGAGACCTAGTCCTTTTACATCCGTGAATATCTGGCACTACCGGTGCAGTGCTATCGCAAGTTATGAATTTCACTCTCTTGTGAGCTGTGATTATAATAGCAGGTTATTTTAACATGACCCGTAATTACTGTAGTTACTGTCCCCATCCTAGCAAACCGATTAAATCGATTATGAAATGCATAATAACCAATAAGACGCTTTGTCAATCAAACATATGAACCAATGAGAACTTGAAGAAAATACGTCAAGCAAATGGTTACGATCAAAACAAGAGAGAGCAAGTTACGATGATTTGAGATGGTCCTATAAAATTAGAAATTTTGAGATGATTTTTTTACACAGCTTGATCAGGAAGTTTTTCAGTTAAAGGCGAAGTGTTACGGAGATTTAGTGTCATTTTAAAAACTCACAAAACTTTTTCCTATTAACAGGAACCTAAACATATAATGGTCCAGTTTTGTTATTAATTACTACTCAGCGTACTAAAACTGTAAACGAGTGTTGCTGGCCAAAAAAGGACTGGGTTGGAATCTATTGCAACTTGAAATTTGTTTTTAGTTCTCGCACAAGTTAGCGCAAAATACACTAGGACAGATCATGAATTGTTCCATTCAAACTAAGTGAAGGTAGTATTGTTGCACTATTTTCACCAAAAAAAGATCAAAATCCCAGTGACAATCAATAGTACAACTGTATGGATTCATCGCTTGATTGTCAGCTTTCGATTTTCGTTCATTGAACTTACGTATTTTCATATCTCATTCTTTAGCCAGATACACTGAAGGCATTATGTCAAAAGGTGTATCCATGTGAGGAGGAATACAGACGAGAAAGCCTTACAAGTACAATTCAACGACTGGCAAAAGATGAGGAATAGTGATCGATCGATGAATCATCACCTACAAAACTAGAATTCATGACTATTTTACATCATATAAAATAAGAGCTTATATTTCAACAGATTTATATGTTTGTAAGTGGAACGTTAAAACTTTTAAATTAAAATTGTAACTAACATAAAATTTTTGTAATTGGGTAGAGAATAATAAGCATTCCTGAGATCAATTGACGCATGAAGCAGTTAAATGTCATTGAATTAAACTAACCACTCTGTTAATGCCCTCCACTTTAAAGTGGTGATATTCAACAATTTCATTAACTGTCTTCAAATTCAAGATGAGGTCTGTGTGTGCCATCCTTTTCGGTCTGGGCCCAGTTGTTCAAAGCCCGATTAAACTAATCCTGGATTATAGTGAACTTTGATTCGAGATTAATTAGTAGTCAATAAAGATTTTTCCAAAATATTTTTGTCCCTTAGTTTAGATTTGGAGCAGTTTCTCTATCATAAGCTTATAGCTATCCTTTTAAGGATAAAATTGAATTAAAAAATCCATGATTTTCAAAGAGCGAGCGTTAATCGGCTTTCGAACAACCAGGCCCTGATGAATATTGGGGTTACAAATTCTCCATCACAGGGAGTAGTCTTTTCAATTATCCATTTGTTTGTAACATTTAAGTTTCATGATCAATAATAGCCTCCTCTACCGAATTCACTTATGTTATTCTTGAGCCGTGCTGATGATTCACAGCGGGAGACATGTCATTTGCAAACTCTATGTGGCTATAAAGCACTGTGTCTAAAAATAGATTTGTCTGAGGTAATTTCTTGCCATTTGGTCAAGACATGCAAGTCTCCCAGCCTTAAATTCACCAACAGGTACAAAATGAGAACAGTCCTTTTCAAAACAAATGGTGAGGTCCCTAAACTTTGTCGGTTCGTGCGCATCCTCATAACTGTCTTGGTGTACTGCATCTGTTTGTCTTTTTCCCCTTTCTGATTCTTTTGACTGTCGTTAGTTATGGCGATAGGGGCGATTAACTGAAAAATTAAGGCCCCTGAGAGGATGGGTTGTATGAAGCTCGAGATCGTCCATGTATCAGCCCTCTTCCTCTACCGAGCGGTAACGGCCAGCACAACCGTAACCTTTTGACCTCTGGTTCTGTTTCTGACCCATATCCTTCTTGATTACCTAGTTGGTTTTATCAATCCCATCGAGTCTTTTGGAGGTGTTTCCTCAAAATAGAAAATCATTTATCGGTACAGATGGTGAGAACAGAGACAAATAATTTACGTAAATTTCTTTCACAGTTTGCGTAACATTTGATGCTTGCCAGATCTTATCAGATCATCAACGTCATTTGTCACTGTCTGAAAGGTGGACGACTCAGGCACTTGGTCATTTCTCACAGGCTCCCATGTCCCTGAAATTTTGGATTTTAATTCTTAATTGTGATCAAGACAATTCCTTTGACAAGCCCAATTTGGGCAAAGGATCGTAATCGGTTCCATTAATGAGTTCGTCGGCTTGGGTTGACAACTAGCTGGGCGAAGTATTTTGCCAATAATTCCCTTAGTTTTTACCTCATCGGCTTCTTGGATTTAATATGAGATTATTAACCATCTCGGCGGCAAGTTTCTCATTGACACAGCCGTCCAGTTTTTCCTTCATGTTCAACTTCTCCGCGATGGCAGACAGCACGTTGTCATTTACACATTTCGTGGTTGTGGAAGGATCCGGACTTACTTTGTGTCAACACTCCAAGAGCCTCCTTTTTATCTGCCTTGGATTTGTTCGAGCCGTGATTTATGTCAAACATTGTCCCATCTGATTTACCAGCGATCGAAGTAGGTCTTTTGGCTCGCGGTGGTTTATCCTCGTCATGCTTAGAAGTATATATGTACTGCCCGGCCCTTGACAACGTTCGACTTATCCTCCTCGACAGACCACGAGTTGGTGATAACATTTTGGAGTTGAGTGAAATTTTATTTTCTACCATCGTTGCAGATTAGAGTCAGTAATCATTGACCCAAATTTTACCATCTCACTCGAGCTGTCTTTTTTTACCAGGGGATTGGCAAGTACTAGAGCTGGGACTCGGCGAGGTACGTACAATTCTTGCCTTTTTCCGCCATTACTGTTTGGGCTCCTTGTTGCATCCTTCACGCCACTAGAGCCATCCTCTGCTACTGGTGCTTTGTTGTGGTGGTTGCTACAAGCCCTTTCTTTGATTTCCCGTTTGGTAGTCAGATTTTCGCACTAGCCGCAACGACAGGCTTGCGTACTCGGCTGAAGTCTCGCAGGTCTGCCATGATCTCTATGTGTGAATGCCACGGAACAAACGCAACATATTCTGTTATGGTGGTATCTGACGTAACCTCCATCTAATCAATCATACCAAAACAACCGTCCAAAATGGGTGTCATTTTGTTTCGTATCTGGCGTACATTATTGGTGCCAAGTTTGGGCAGCATCACTCCAATATTTCCCGAGATATCCTTGATTTTGTCATTTATCTTTTGAAATAAGTTTTTGAACAAAATTGGATATCTCTCGAACGAGGGAAGATATTTCAGAAACGAAAAAACTGATTATTCCTCAGTTTAATATGCCTTTCAAACAAGCATAAGTTATTTTTTACTTTATAGGTACTAAGAACCCACATTTTGACTATACAAGGTCGTGAGGAACAGCTAATCCCATGAGATATTTACAAAATCAAACTATTTTTCCTGTTTTGGGCGTGTGGTGATCTTCACATGCAGATGAGGCGGTAAATCCCTGAATATTTCTCAGTGTTTACAATAAATACAGTTCAACGTGCGTAATTAGTGTACGTTCAGCGAACAAAATTTTAAGAAAAGTAAACATGGCTGGTCTCTGACAACTTAAAATTTTAAGAAAAGTAAAGCTGGTCTCTGACAACTGTCTTATGACAACTGTTATTAATAGTAATAGTCTGCGCGGGATAGATCCGTATATTTTTAAATTCGCGTGCTGAAGATATCCAATCCTTATCATAGTAGTATGCTTGTGGTTTTTGATAGTTCTACTTATGTTTGACCATAATATGTTAATGAAATGCGAAAAGTTCTCAATAATCAACTTTGTTGTGTGACGAGGTTAAAATTATTATCGCCGCTATGTGTGCACTTCCCCTAAAAAAAATTATGTCTAAAAATAGTGCCGACGATAAGTTCGCTGATGGTTGAACTTTCGATAACAAAAAGAAAAATTTCTCCAAATTGGTTATCATGAAAGAGTTTTATCCTTAAAACAAGAAGACAAAGTTAAAATCTCAGATGCGTAAAGAGAAAAAATTGCTTCCGAAATAAACAAAAAGGGCTTACGTTTGAGCCGTTTTTCTAAGTTTGGAGAATATATTTGTTGTAATAAACGGAATTGGAATATGAAAGACCAAAATACTCATGATCATTTGTGGAATAAAACGTTTTGTTTTACAGCCGTGTGGTGTGGTCTCTATAAATGTTTTATTTTACAATAAAACTGTTGCTGTAAGGACGTTCTTGTCGACTTGCTTGATCGCTGATTTCCCGTATTATCCAGATTAATTGAGTAAAATATTCATTCAGTATCTGTATCTGTCAGGCGGAAAAAATGAAAGGAGTTTCGCTTAATAAATTTAACAATCCATAGCTGTTATGAATCAGACTGTTATGGAACTGACATGTGGAGAATAGGAAAGTCGAAATTGGAACTCGATTCAGGAACTAATCAGCATTCTTACACTTTTACCCCAAAAGAAAACTAAAAACACTCAGTTTTAAATTTAAGCTTAAATATAACAGCTAACGAAAAACGTTTTGGTAAGTAGTATTAACAGTTATAGTTAGTGTATTGTACGGAAATGCTTATTTTACACAGACAATGATTTCTAAAATTGAGAAAAGGAGCATAAAGAAAATTTTCTCCAAAATTGGTCATGAAAGAGTTGTATCCTTAAAGTAAGAGGAAAAAGTTAAAAATCTCAGAAGCGCAAAGGGAAAAATATGCTTCCGAAATAAACACATTTAAAGGGCTTTGACAAACTTTGTTTGAAACCGACGCAGTGAAACAAAATGTAAACTAGCTCCACTAAAAAGTAGGTGGTGGTCAACTAGATAGCCTTTGCTACTTTGACCACCACACACATTTTATAATTTGTACTGTATTTATTTTTATCTTGTAATCATCTGTTGTCATACGTTTCTTTCTATGTTAATGTTGTGCAAATAGTGTAAAATAAATGAACCATGAACCGACGTAAAAAAATAACTCGCTCGAAAAGCCAATTAGAGCTTGTGCAAAAGGGACTACCTACCCCAAAGTTTTTGTTTAACCCTTTAAATCCTAGGTGTGTGGTATTTTTTTCAATGACTTTTTGGCAATAAATAGTCTGAGCCACTTAATTTCTCCATAAATGGAGATGAAATAAAAATATCTGCGGTCTTAAGAAACTGTGGGCTCAGGCTAAATTGTCACGTGATGCAAGTGACGGTTGTTGTTTGTTTCGAGCGAGTGCACGAGCACGAATCTGGTAAAATCATCGCTTTATAAGTGTTTTTCGAGCCATTTTCCTCTGCAGAAACCCCCATTCTGGCATCATCAAGCTGGAATGTGGGTAGAGGCAATCCTCTGAAAGAAAACAGAGGTGAGAGGTGATTTCATGCTGACTGAGTCGCCAAACATGCTGTGTAGCAGACATGGAGGCCCACGAGTGAAGTTGCCTCTCTGGCCGTTTTGTGGATGGATTCCAGGACCTGCCAAGGCTATTTGGGCGAGTTTGGAGTAGTAAAATATTCAATGGATTCGAAATTTTGCTGGTGGTACTGGGTGGCTCGACACTTATAAAAAAACTATGAAATGGAAAGAGCAGGAGTTCTACGCTCGCGCTATGGCTGAATTACCCAGAATTCTCTTCGGGCGTAAACGAGGCAACGTGAGATACGCAAGACTGGGTCTGATAAAATGGCTGAAGTATAGCCCTCGGAAAGCGTTGAGAGGAAAACTTCCAGTCAGATACCAAGGTCTGACCTTGAGGTTTGCTGTAAATATAGACTTTTCAATTTTGAACAAATTATTTGGATTAAAATTGACGATAAATAAGTGTAATTTTTGATGTTATTATTTGGCTGAACAATTGGCATTTAGGACTTTGTTGCCAAACGAACGGTGATATGCAGCGAAAATCGGGAGGCGTAGTCGATTTGCTGGGTTTGATGATGGAAATATACATCAGCTGGTGTCATTCACACATTATCATGACGTTGTAGCTTAAGTTAAACAAGAAGCAATTCATAGAAGCCAGAACGGTGTTTTCGACGCATATATGCGTTGTTAGTATGCGAAGGGTTAATATCTCTTTGGCGTGGGATACGTACGTTTCACCAGTTTTTCTAAATTTGGATGATAAATTTGCTGTAATAAACGGAAATGAAATATATACGAAAGACCAAAATACTCGTCATCATTTGTGGAATAAAGACGTTTTGTTTTACAGCCGGCTGATTTTGGACGCCTATTCTCTATAAAATTTTACAATAAAACTACTCCCAAATAAACTCAGATTTTTCTACCCTGCTTTCTCATACAAGTACTATAAGGTACATTTAAATAATAAGAGCAGTTAACTAGCATTTTAAGTAATTTTACCAACTGGGACGTCATTCATGATCAGTCGAATATAATCCACCCTCCGTCGACACAGCGGCAAAATGAGTGCGCATGCTCGTCACGCGTGAGCAATCTTACGCCGAAATGGCGGCATTTTTAAAATTCCCACTGTCTTTTTTTTTTTTTTTCGTTTCGCGGGTATAAGCCTAAATCAATATAGATAAGGTTGCCGCTTTCAGAAAAGGTTCCTTCGAACTTCCTCCATCACATATCGTATTCAAACAAAAACATATTGTGGTAACAAGTGTGAATTTGGCGATTGAAGTGCAGCATTCGTAATCGACTCTCGCTCAAATCACAAATCTGCGGAGCATGCGCACTCATTTTGCCGCTGTGTCCCCTCCGTCTATTTACGTAGTGTTTAAAATGCAAGCAGCAGTGTTTTATCGGGATTTAAAACCACGAGGAGCAGCCGAGTGGTTTTAGATCACAAATTTGACTTTCTTGGTCATGTGGTGATACAATCTTACCGGTGTCGTGTTGCTTTTCATCGTTTAATGCCGGTTCTTGTCTCTCTTGCTTCTTTTCTGAATTACGAAGAGTACAAAGGAACCAACTTACACATCCCATCGGTCTTCACGAATACTAAAGCAGCCACTCCCTCGATTATTTTCCAAACCCAAATCGGCTCCACACCGGTGCTGAATCACATAAACTCTTTTGAATGTCATCGAAGGAATCTTTAGATGTTTCTGTGCGGACAAGCATTATACTCGTCGACGCACTGGACAATTGACGTACGAAGGACTCGAGTATGCTTTCAGTTCCAAGGTGCTGATATTCCTTTCGTTTTAAGTAACGTTTAAAAATGAGCAGGAGAGTTTTATCGTGTTTAAACGCACGATGCGCAGCCGATTGGTTTTAGACCCGGCGATAAAACCGTGCTGCGAGTTTTTGAACGGCTTCAAAAACATTCCTGGAAAAGCGTGTGTCAAGAGAGTTTACATTAATGATGCTTTTGTGAACGTTGGAAATTAGCATACGGGAAAAACATTAAACACCGCATACTAATAGACCTCTTTCATAAATGGAGGGCTTAATTGTTATTCTTTTGTATGCATTTAAATTAGCCTTCCTGGCCTCGCTAGCATGTGTAAAAACAAAAGTATTTTCACTCAAAAGCGAGGTCAAGAAGGCTTATTTGCATGCACATAAAAGAATACTAATTATGCCCACCATTATGAAAGAGGTCTATAAGAAGGAGGTTTTATCGGGTTTTAAAACCACTGCACGTGATGTTTTATCGACCATTCAATAGGTCAATGGGCTCATGATTTATTACAGTGCGACTACTGTTACCGGGGTCACTTAAATAAAACTGGCCAATCAGATTGTGGGACGCGAACAATGAATTTCAACCAAAGCCGATTGAACCAATCACGAGTAGACGGAAAACAACAATTATAATCCAAAAGTTTGGCATTATACACAGTTTGTATCCTACTATGATCTGATTGGCCAGTTTTAAGTGACCCCGGTAATAGTAGTCGCACTGTAATGAGTTTTTGAACTGTTTATCAATTCAGCTAACTCGTATCAAGATTCCCTCAAATTCTTTTGTAAGAAGGAAACTGAGGGTACTTTCCATTTGCCAGAACTGTAAACGAAATGCACCAATTTGAACGACGGTTTATATCACAGTTTTTTGAATGGCTTCAAAATGACGCAGACTAGATATATACATGTATTTATATATGTTCTCAAAATGTGACATTTTGTAGAATTCAAATTAATACACTCCATTTATGGACCGACCAGTCTGACAAATGGAAAGCGCCCTAAACGGCAAATTTTATTCCGCAGAAATGCGGTATTAAGCTCTGGAAATAACGAGGTACAAGGAACTTTAAAAAATATGTATCATTTCTCCTTTGTTCCTAATTAATCTTCTCACATTATTTCCCATTAAGGAAGCGCTTTTTATCGGGTATCTGTAAAACGAGGACCGGATGCGTGCGGATGGCGACGGACGGATACCTCTTTTTATCTCCGACTGAAGGTATCACGCTCTCGTACACACGGCCAACCTATAACAGCTTTGGCCAAACAAAAAGTATAAAAGGCAACGCTTCACCAGGAACCCATCGCATTTTTTACCAACGTTGTGGCATTGAGCAAGACGCCAATAGAAACCTTCTCTACCCGAATAACATTACATTATTATCTGTCTTAAAAAAAATGAGTAGGGGATTCGCATATATTCTTCTGGCCATTGTGCTTTTGTCTCTCGTATCTTCGAGCAGCGCAGTTACAGCAGGATCAAGAAGGCCAGATTTCCGAAAGGGCAATCGCAGCCGGGCAGATGCACGAAAATTAGCCGACGATAAACAGGTATGTGGCCCAATGTTTAGTCAGTTCGAATGGTATCTGGGCCTTTCATCAGTTCAAAAGGCAACCTCGTTTCGTGAGATCTGATCAAAGTAATTTTTAATGTACGTAGAATCAGCCCAGAAATTAAAAATGACCTGATACTGAGTCAGTGACTGTCACTGGGCGAAATCTTCTAACACTAATTCCACAATACTGTGGATTTTGGATTTGGAGACGAAATTCTTAAACATGACCTAAAGCATGAAAATTAATATAAGCTATATTAATTTGAGCAGTTCCTGTGGTGATCAGTGTTTATTACTCTGTATAAGTTATTTCTAACCCTTGAGTTTGTACTTCAAAGCGGCCATTCAAAATGAAAACTAAGTACTTAACAAAACGTTTCTGTTATACTGTTTATTATACATGCTAGTTCTGTGTGCGTAATCCAAATTAGAGTAGTTATCACTCGATTGAAAGCTAGTGCTCATGGTACCACGTAGATTCCGGTTTCCAAAAATGTTTCTAATTTGGGACAGTTAAGGTAAGTAATCAGCACTTAAAGAAGAAGGGAGGAAAACAAGGAACGGCATGGATTTCTTTTTGCTTTTTTAATGATCTCGCCGAATAAAGAGATTTAAACTTTGTTTATCGGGTAACAGTTGTCCAGAAAACGACTCAGTGTCGACTAGGGAAATGAATCTTCTTAACGTGAACAAACAACAAGTTTTCCTGAGATGTTTTTATATATAAATTTTATTTTCTCAAGTAAAATACTTCCCGCTGAAAGTCGGCTTATCTTATCGTAACACCAAAGTGTAAGGTCACGATTTGGATAAACGCTTTTTTCGCTCATCTCTTTGACTTTTTAATCCTTAAAGGAGATGCCAAAATGAGCCATTAAAGAACGGTGCCTCCTGTTTCATACTTCGCATACGTTCGGCACATATCGGGATAGTACGAGAAACTAGGGTTCTGAAGGACGGTGCCTACTAATACAAAGGTATTTTTGCGCGGTTTATAACTATGCGGGAGAGCGGATCTTAATGATCACCAAGGGCTATTAGATTATCCAAAACAAAGAATGGAAGTAACCCAGCATTTTGCAAATATAAGTTCAATCCTTTCAATCTCAGAGTAATCAATTTGTCATTTCTTCTTACGTTATCAATACATTATCAACCAGACAATTGAAAGTGATGAGAACATGGCCTGTCATTTTCGTTCATTGCACTAACGTGTTTCATATCTCATTCTTTTGCCAGATAACTCACTGAAGGCATTATGTCAAAAAGTGTATCCATGTTTGGAGGAATACAGACGAGATTCAAGCCTTTAGTTACAAGTACCCGATTCAACGACTGTCAAAAGATGAAGAATACTGCTTGATGAATCATCTAAACTATATTTTATGACCTCTTTAGATTTTATAAAAAATAAGAGCTTCTATTTCAACAGATGCATATGTTTGTAACTGGCATGTTAAAACTTTTAAATTAAAATAGTAACCAACATAACATTTTTGTGATTCATTACTACGGGGCGAATTGACCGTCTCACACCCCGATTCCCTAGTATTTTATTGGGTTTTACCAACTGCTAGTACCACTTCATACACTTTAGGTTAAGATTCTTGTTAGCTTGTATAACGAGTGTTTCCGTAGATTTTGCAGCGAAAAGTAATAGTTATAATAATAGTAATAATAATCACCATCATCATCATCATCATCGCAGTTCTTGTGTCGCATTTAGCTTTAACACAACATGCAAGTAGCTTGTTGCTTTAGTTTGGTTCTCCACTTGGCTTGGTTCTTTACCAGCTAAGTCATATGCTTCTCTAAATTGTGGAGAACTACTTCTTGACAATATTGTCCTTTACTTGCAAAGTCCACTGAAAAGTTGCGATCGTCTTCCTTCCTTGCCCCCATTGGGCCTATCACTGTCCACCTCAAGTATATCACAAAACTATATGTACACGTTGTCGACAATTGCTCTTAATTGAAGTTCGAGGCTTGGGTTTTCTTTTCCTTGCAATAAACAGTTACAGTTCGAAAGTAACGGACTCTTGCAGCGACATCTCAATAAATGAAAATCTACGAGGTCGACTTTACCCATCAGGCTCAAGCTCCTTAGCTAGACTGCCATGAACAAGTGTCACTTCCAGGCCCTTTTTCGAGTGAGACATACCTTTCGGCAATTTGGTTACTGCCTTTTCCTTCAGCCCTGACACATCCTCGTTTTCACGTGATTCAGCTGTTGCTACTGCAATTTCGCTCGCATAGTCATCTCAGACGTTACAAAGACCGCCATGTTGACCCAAATATCTTGTTCCCCCAAGGGGATTAAGCAGGCATTTTGAGGTTTCAGGACGCTTAGATACTTTGCATTTTCACTTCGTGTATTTTTTCTAGATCCAATCGCAGTGGCAGACGCTGCAAGGTTTAGAGGGACCCTTCTTTGATTCACTGTGTTTCTTTGGGTAATGGCTCCCTGGCGAGTCCAAAGTTCATGTCAAGGGCGACTGTTTTTTATCCACCCATTTCACTTTTTCCTTTCCTCGACACTAATTTCAAAAAATCTTAATTAAGGTCTGTTGTTGGACCCAATAATATTGACAGCACGTTCATTTCCTTTTATTAAAAGGAACATTAGCAATGGACTCTTGCAAGCTCTTTCTAAATTCTCAGGTGGGTTGGGTCCGCTAAATATTTGCAGCCCATTGCAGTCAAGGTTTGATCCGTTGTGCCTAAATGCCGACTTAATCCCAACTAGGAAAGTCTATTTCCATATACCATCTTCAAACAGCGATACTGCAACTGCTTAATTGACTAAAAATGCTTCCGCATTTGGAAGAGGTTTTCCAACATTTTCACTTTGCGAGACAACCATCATTGGGAGGTAAGTTTGCGTGCATTGCCATGTGAGAACCAAGATGACCTAACAGGCTGTATGATCAACGCTTGCAGGGGCTCAAAACCAGGCTAAGGTGATGCAAAGTTAACTCCAAGGGCGAAGAGCTATGATTTGCCGCAGAAACTAAATATGTATGCTTCAATTCTCGTAGCTTAGTCATTGGCAGAATTGACATGCTTTCATTTGTGTAATTTACAGTTTGTACAGGATTAAGTGACAACGTATAGACAAAGCTTGGTTAGTTCTCAAGGGAAATGTGGACGTTTCTATCACCGTGTCGCTCAAACGCCGACAACTATACTAAAGTTGTCGTGGCAAGGATTTGCTTTTTCAATATTGAAATTTGGCCGGTGTTTGGTCATTTTGCTGTGACTTCCTGTTCAGGTTAGTGATCTGTGTAAAGAAGACAATCCAATTCTTCGTTACAAAGTTCAATGTATCCAGTTTTGTCCTCAGTTTTCCCTCGTACATGCCGAACCGCGATATCGCCGCCTTCTCTTCCTCCATTTCAGTTACTAAACTCCTTTTTCCTTCAATTTTCGTGCGCTCCCTTTCATCCAGGTGTTGTCAATTTTCAAGCTGACAAATATACAGCTGAAGTTAGGCCAATTTTAAATTTCCTTCCCGCGACACCGTAGACATCTTCGATCTCGATTTCGAAACGTCAATCCGCACACTCCAAGAATACCCGGAGGCTTCAAGCACACGTTTATTGTCGCTGGTCTCCAGCTTGCGACTGCCGTTGTGAGTTTTAATTAACTAAAAAGAAAAAGCAAGTTTTTCTTTTACCCTAACGCTATCAACCTTCATATTCTTTCCTTCTACCGCTTTCAACCTCCATCCAGATAAAAAAAAAGAAAACGAAAAAATATCTGAAACACGTTGAGTCATCCTAGAATGAGGCAAAGAGACGTTTATTGCTGCTGATCCGTTCATTTACGTTGAAAGAAAAGTTAGACCAGTCATGCCGAATGGAAAGTTTATCCAGTTAACACAGAAGCTTAAATAAATTTTATCCCCAGGTATTCCGATTCGCAGAGGAAAAGTTACTCACATTTTAAACTGTCTTCATGGTAACGAGAAAAGTAAATTTTTTAAGCTTCATCTTGGGCTTTCTATGTTCACCACAATATTTTTCTTTTTCTCCTTTGGTTGGGGGTTATAAATCCTTACTTTGGGGGTCAGAGTTCTTACGTTTGGGGGTTGGATTCACTCAAGCATGAAATCTCAGTCGCTGTGCAGTTTTATTGATCATAATCTTAAGATAGAGAATAAATAATCCATTAAGATAAAGGAGAATCGTAATTAATTTTATCGACAGTACAAAATTTCTACTTTTGTCTACGAATGTCTAACTCTGTTCTCTCTTGAGACCTACAGAAACAATAGAAGTAGTCAAAATACTGTACGCCGAAAAACCCTGAATATTTTTATTTTTTCGTAAATGTAAGGTATATTGCATTTTACTGTGTAATCAACTGCAAAACAGGAAATCGGGTTCAAGGTACAGAAAACTGTAAAGAAAGCACGTTAAAGTTACAATATTATAATGGGCAATCAGTCATTGTCAAGAAAATGGCACCGAAAATACAACACAAAACCCTATAAGTAAAATTATCGGCAGATTTTTCAAAAGGTGAATTTCATTACAGTGCATTATCGCAGAGATTATGACATGAAAGCAAACATTAACATAATTACATTGCGGCTCGAATTCTGTCTTGAATCGTATTTCTGAAAAACTTATTGAATTTTATCTTTGAAGAGCTTCTTTCAGTTCAAAATGGTGTACTCACTGTGTTGTGTTGCCATTTCGTAACTGTGATGTTAGCCGAACAAACAAAGCTAATTGAAATCTGGGTTTCCAAGGTACGCACAATTCTATTAATTAATTTAATTATTTCAGAAATCCATTACTACTAGCCTTGCAACTTTTCCGTTTGATTAAAACCATCAATCGTTAAGCCCATAGCAATTGTCTGATTTCACTTCAATTTTGAGACCTTGTTTTCTTCAGTTCATAATGTGGGAAATCTTAGCACAGAACATTGTACAGAGAATTATTTAAGGAAATCTTCACACTTTATTTTAACATTTCACGCTGCAGGAAACACTAACACTGAGTCACAACAAAAGAACAGTTCAGCCTTTGTTGTAGGGTTGAGTGGGCTGCACGCGAACCGCTCTTATGCACAGAAAACAAAACAAATGAAACGAAATTATCAGAAATTTCAACACGATTTATCTTTTCTTTGAAACTCCATTAAGGCAAAACTAGGTCAATTAAACAGGTTCAGAAAAAATACGATGCAGTAATACCCTATTCACGTAAAATGGTTCGTTTCCCATCGAACTCTTGTTCTATTATGAAAGTGGGTCGGTCGGTCGTCATGACGACTGATTTAGATCAAAGGGTAGTAAACAAAAATTAAAAATAACTGATAAAGGGAGAAGGCAAAAACATTCGAATTTTTGTTCTTATTTTTTTGTTTTTAATTGAGTCGGTTGGGAAATGGGGATAGCCTTAGAATAGATCTACAAGCCTTAAATTTCGAGCCCTATTTTAAAGTTATTTCTCACAGAGAGGCTAGGTGATCTGGTAGTTTTAATTGTGTAGAGCGGTGGCCTACAGTTTCGGAAACGGAAAAACGTCTTTCCAATTGTTTCACTTAAGTCAAAACAAAAACTGTGCAAGCTATTAGGCCCATTTCAAATGCACTGCTTGAAAAGAGCGGACGATCAAAGAATCTTGCAAATAAAACGAGGCATTAGCAGCAGGCAAGCAAGCATAAAAGGGGAGAAATTCGCTGTGTATTTCACGATTCTCCCGTTCAAAAGACCTGAAGCTGTCCCGAGCGTCTCTAAAGAGTACTAACCGTCTGCAAAAAAATGAATACAAGATTGGCTTTTCTACTTTTCATCGTTGTTTTTTCTTCGGTTTTATGGCAGAGGAGTGAAGCTTTTACTGCTGGAGCAGGGAACATCAAAAAGCGGAATTACGATCAGGTAACAAACATATTTAGAGACCAAGCTTGAGATAATACTCCACTAAATCGTACTAAGCTTTTCATGCATTTATATGTTTTATGGGAACAAAGTTGACGATACATTGACTCAAAAAGGTTCTTAAATCACGCCTTACTGGTGCGGCATGATAAACATTGCCACAGTACAGTCCTTCTCAGTAGTTTTCATTCGAGTCCAAGCGTCCAAGCTTGAGATAATACTCCACTAAATCGCGCAAAGCTCTTCATACATTTATATGTTTTATGGAAACAAAGTTGACGATACATTGACTCAAAAAGGCTCTAAAATCACACCTTACTGGTGCGGCATGATAAACAGTGCCACAGTACAGTACTTCTCAATAGTTTTCATTCGAGTCCAAGCGTCCAAGCTTGAGATAATACTCCACTAAATCGCGCAAAGCTCTTCATACATTTATATGTTTTATGGAAACAAAGTTGACGATACATTGACTCAAAAAGGCTCTAAAATCACACCTTACTGGTGCGGCATGATAAACAGTGCCACAGTACAGTACTTCTCAATAGTTTTCATTCGAGTCCAAGCGTCCAAGCTTGAGATAATACTCCACTAAATCGCGCAAAGCTCTTCATACATTTATATGTTTTATGGAAACAAAGTTGACGATACATTGACTCAAAAAGGCTCTAAAATCACACCTTACTGGTGCGGCATGATAAACAGTGCCACAGTACAGTACTTCTCAATAGTTTTCATTCGAGTCCAAGCGTCCAAGCTTGAGATAATACTCCACTAAATTGTGCTAAGCTCTTCATGCATTTACATGTTTTATGGGAACAAAATTGACGATGCATTGACTTAAAAAAGGTATAAAATCACACCTTACAGGTGCGGCGTGATAAACAGTGCCACGGTACAGTATAAAAAATTCTCAGTAGTTTTCATTCGAATAGTCATGTACTTAAAGATTCGTCCGTAGTGTCAACATTACAACATATTACAACATTCAATGCTGTGCTCCAATTGGGAGATTATTAATTAGGATTAATCAGAATCTGCTGGAAACTTCGTCCACTCGTAGATCATCACTGTGTAACCAGATTGTCGCTTGCATTAGAATTTTTATTATATTTTTTATTGCACTTTTCGTCTGAGAGGTTCCGCGTTATACCTAGTCCTAGGCTATGGCATAAGTTGTTTAATGTTGTGTGGTATAAGTTTAATCTGTTTTTATATCAAGAAAAACGGAGCAAACTTTGGGAAAAGAAACAAAACAGTCCATCCAATGCAAAAACTAATGTGTACGTACTTGGCCACGCCCTCTGGTGAAGAAAACGTACGGACGAATTTCGTCAGCTGAGCTGCTTGTAACCGTTACGCAACTTTAAACAGCTGAATTTTTATCATACTGCAAGGCTTTGTGTCATAATAGATCGTTAAGCTCGTCTCTTTTTTTAAAGTTACAGCCCAACATATTTTGTTGACAATTTTCTAATCTAAATGCAAATATGGGCCCAGATAAGTATTGCCATAGAGTTCGTTTTGATCTCAAATCTTTGTTTGGGGCTAAACCAAATACTTTTTTTTCTGAAATATTGTTTCTAAGATCAAAAAGTTGTTAGATTTACCTATTCATTTGATTTCCCCTTACATTGTCAATCTTCCATGAAACAGAACAACGCAGTTTTTAGCTTCATTATCATGACTACCTTCAATGTTCAAAAACCTTCTGAATAATAATGAGCATTTTTCTTTAGAAAGATTTCTAATTAGAATTTTTCTTTACAAATATTTCAAAGTACACCGGCGATGAAATTTCCTTTCACCGATTTAACAACTTTTTTTATCATTATAAATTTTCACAAAGGCCGGCTTGAAGCACTTGATGTTTTCTGTCGATATAACAAAAGTTAAAAATAGTATGTAAACTGATTTAATTTCTTGTTAGACTTGTAATTAAATTGGAGGAGATAAAGAGACAAAAGCTGTGATTATTCTCTTAAAGCATCGTAGGCACCATTAACCTGACACGGTTTTTTTCGCAGAGGTCATGCATTTAATAGTTTAAAAAAGCAATCTTTCTTCTTTTTCTTTCCTTTTTTTTTCCTTTTCCGGGGTGTTTTACCGCAAGAACTGATGGCCTCGTAGTAACGGAAACATCGCCGATGTTGACTGTACAGGTGTAGGAACATTTTCGTTGAAAAGGCAATTTACTGGATGTTTGGCGTGGTTTGGCTTGTTTATGATCATTTGCACTTATTAACATGAGGAACGTTTTCAGTAATGACAACTGAAAATTGAAAAGATGCTCATTAAATAATATTTTTCTGTTTTCTTTGAAGTTTCTTTTAATTAAGTCCCCAAACGCCAACGCTTCTTTATCAAAGCACGGGAAGTGTACAAGTGAATTAAACCCCGAGGCAACGTGCGATTTTGATTGAACTTGAGTTTTGGAAACAATCTTAATCGATTTGAAGAATGTGTATCTTTTGATAAGAAACGCAAGGTGTTAGAGGTTTAATCGATATTTGTTAAAATGGCTGCTGAGATGACGCTAAGAATCGGCAAAGCGCAACACGCAACTGGTTTGAATAATCCCTAGTTTGATGGTTCATTTTTGACGATCTTAAATCTCTTTTAAATCAAAGATCAGCTTCATTTTGTCATCAGCTAGATGACATGATATCTCAGTTCCGGAATCAGGTGACTCAAGAAATACCACGGGTTTTTTTTACCATCAAATATGGGTTCACATAAAGACGCATTATCATTTTTGAAGATTTTTTCCTTGCCAAAGAGAATAGAAAATTGTCTTATTTCCGCTAATATTGGTTTTACATTTATTGCAACTTGACTTTGAAAAAAGCGGAGCTAATTTTGTTATATAGTTATTTCACTTCAAACATGGCACCGTTTTTGGAGGTATAAAATCTAATTTGACAAAGTTCAAACTAAACTGTACAAAGTATTCAGTAAAATGTAGGCTTTTGATTTGGTTAGTGGATTCAATATTTCAAGTAAATAAGTGATAATATATTATTTATACTCATTCATGATTTAAAACGGTTTTACTAGTGTCAAATGCCACGTTAACCGATTAAGAATTTTTATAACAGTTTCGTCTCCTTAACAGAATTGCTTCTCTAATCTCATAGAATACTATAGCGAGTTTTGCAAACGTTCCTCCTTGCATGTGATATGCGTATGCTAAGTCTAGTACAGATTGTATAAAAAATCAAGCTTATGCGATCACAGTATGAAATCAGTATAGCCTGTGCCAATATTTGAATTGCATACTTTTCAAATTATGAATATTGACCAAGCGCAACACTTCATAAAGTCACAATCTACCTATCGAGCAAGAGGCTTCATTTTTCAAAATTAGAAAACCAAGACAGAATATCTTGAAAATGCAAGCTCTAAGATTTATTTCCTCGTGTATATTCAAGTTCCAGATGTTTATTTCCTTTACTTTTCTTTAGATGTACCGACTCTCTTTTCAAAATGTTCATCCATGACGGATATCAGCTTAATCGATTAAGAATCGGTATTGTAAACACGTTTCCAATTTCCTTGTATTTAATTTCCTTCTCACGCAAGAAGGACAACTAAAAATCAATTTCTACAAAAGGCTATTCAGTGATTGCAGTGTTACAAGAGACAACAAACCGCGGATGATATAATTAAAGTAAAGTAAAGTATTTTATTTTTTGTCATTAACACGGGGAATGCTTGCGCAATCTCCAGAGCCAGAGGCTCATGATAAAGTGCTTGACAATAACCCAGATCGAATTGGAGATACCGGAGACATGAAAACCTCTCGGAGTAAGGACGAGAACTAAAGGCCTGTTTAAACGGTTTCAACATTTGCCCAACATTCGTTCGATCAGCAAAAGTTGAACGCCATTCAATATTTTCAAGAACGAAGGAAATGTTGAAGCGATGTTGAATGAAAGTTTAGACCAATTTAAATTTGATTCAACACCGTTTCAATAAGCTTCAACATTTTTTACGCTTTCACCAATGTTGAACGACCTGTTCAAACGCAACCGACATTTGGTTCAACAAAGTGTTGAACGCATGTTGAAGCAAATATTAAAACCGTTTGTTAAACGGGCCATGACAGGAAATTCAACCCACATGTGAAGCCGAGTCCAGGAATCGAACCCGAGCCACATTGGTGGGAGGCGAGTCTCACAACTGCGCCATCCCTGCCCTCTGATGATAAACAAAAACAGTTTTGTGTCTGCTTTAGATTTCCTTTTAGCACATTGTACCATTACGAACTTCCTGACCTGGCCTTTTAGTGAAGTGAGCTTCGCTTTGATACAAACTTTCACCTTATTTTAATGATATTTAAATTATGAGAAAACATTCAAAAACATTTTCCAAATTCCAATTTGATCTGAAGAGTGTCCTCATATTGTAAAGCGCATTTGAACATCTCGTCGTGCTATTAAGTCGCTATACTAATTTACAGATTTATACTAACTAGTTTTCTGATCATTATTTTCGAATTCGAGGCCTACTCAAACCACTCCTACATAAAGTCTTCACAGAAAAGCAAAGTTTATAATTGTGCACAAAGTGACCAGGCCTTTGATTGGAAGCAAAGCTACGATTGACTCTGTTTACATGAAAAGCTTCTTGCTTTTCTTGTGCAAATTCATTTTCTTGTAGCTTAACTAGTTTATAATCATAATCAGTCTATAATTTGAAGAGAAGCAAAATAGCTGTATCAAAACAACTGAGTCAACTCTATAATGTCTTCTACTCAATAACCAGGTCACTAATAACGCAACAAAATCGTGCAAATCATAGACATATACCTGTTCTAAGCTTTATTTTCGCTGGACCCTGCAGCTTCAATGTTTTTTTTTTGTGTGTCTAGGAGCACTGTTTTGTTGTTCGTTCTTTTGTCCTCGTGACCAATACTGTCAGACGAGGTAAACAGTGCAGCTCGCCCCCCTCCACCCCCCCCCCCCCCCCCCTTCTCACGAAAAAAAGTCAATCAAAGCCAGAGGTGGAAAAGGTAAAGGAATACTGTTTATCTTTTATCTTATCTGTGTGACGTTTCTGCCTTGTGTTGTTCTTTTAGTCATTTGTAATATTTTATACTGGGGTTGGGTGGGAGGTTGGGAGGGCGGGGGTAGGCTACGCAAAGGACTCAACTTTGTCTCAGTTTCCCCCCTTCTCGTCTCAGGCGTTACGGGGTTTGGCGTACATGTGTGAAGTCGCCGAACAAACCTGTCAACTGCAAAGGAAACGGACCTTCACCAAGACGATCGTGGATGATCAGGAACGGAAGCAGCAACGTGCAGAACAATAATGTGAATGATAGGAAAACTTTATAGAAGACAACGAAACGCTTAATTCTACTGAGTGTCATCTCAGAACCAATGTCAAAAAAATGAACATAGCTTGTACAATTTACGTATCTGTAAAATTGTAGTAAAAAGGAAAATAAATAAAGCTGTATTCAATGTAAGGTTTTTGTTTTTGTTATTTATCGCTTCCTTTAACTGTACATTACAGTATATATTAGACGTCAAGATGTGGTCATATAAAAATAAATGAAATTCACCGATCTGGAGGTAAATAGCTACCATAATGTTTCAAAAATAACTGTGGTTTCCCTAGCTATCACTCCGACTGTAATTACCCGGTTAGTGATCACAGAGCCTTAATTAAATTGACTGCACCCCGCGCGTGGCACAATTCAGCAATTATTACTCTTGCGGGATAAAATAAGATGTGAATTTTCATGCACGAGCTTGTTCAGGAGCAACTGTTACAATAAATGTTAAAAGCCATATTAAATGATTAAGATTTTTCGAAGCCGTTCAACTGCATGCATCGTCGGTTAGTTCCACTCTACATCCTACTTCACGATGTATTTGTAGCACATGGAGCTTTGAAGGTTTCGTATGTTGATCTCTTTCAATTTTTTTTTCTATGGCTGTATAACAAAGCACTTAATGTCTGGCCCCTAGGGAAACAGTTACTTTTGTTTTGATTACTATTCACCATCACTGAGGTGAATAAATAGCACAATTTACAGTTGTGTGGTTAGTGACCTGACAGCCAGCCTGGTGTTGACTTCAGGGGGTTAAACCTCAGTGCTTTTTTTTTTAATGTAAATGCAAACTTTTTAGCATGCACAAGAACTTAACAATATTTACATCTGAAAAGGAAGTAAGGTTTGCATCAAAACAAAGTCACCTCCAGCCTCGCTTCTACTCAAAGGCCAGGTTAGTAAGCAAGCAACTGTAAATTGGCTGATTGTCTAGTGTATGTCAACCAGTGGATAGTTGGCATTTATTTCTCCGAAATCAGTAATGCGAGATATATATGGAGCCCACTCCAGGCCGTCAATGCAGAATACGAGTAGTTTCTTATGTAAGTTATCTTTCTCAGGGATAGCACAGCGAGCGAAATACGCGAACCCGCGCGAAAGTCGTCTCCCGCGAACCCTCCCACGAAGACACTCTCCCGCGCGCGCGCGTGTTTTGTTCGTTACACCATCACGGAACAAAATAACAAAACTATACGTAGGGTAGTCCAAATATGATACAATGCACAAAAACCTCTCCTGTCTGGTATTTGGCTGTCCTAACTGATAAGTTTCGGCTGAAGGAAGCGAAAAAGGATTGAAAAGCAACAGAAAGTCGCTAGCTAGTGTACTTCTTAAGGGCGATTTTGTCGCATACGACAAGCTTCGTGTAAATCAAACCTACAACTCCCTTATGACTTTCGTGTACGTCACAAAGAATGTCGTAAGTAAGTAAGTAAGTAATTTATTTAATGTCAAATACACAGGGGGTGGTCTCCCAGTCCCCCGAGCCACAGGCTCATGATAAAAGTGTTTGACAATATAAAAAAAAGATAACAACTACTAATTAAATTAAAAAATAACATCTATCTATAAAGATAAATAAATAAAAATAAATCAGGTCAAAGACAATTGCTGCATTGACAGCTGTTAAAATTTAACTTAGTTAAAAGTCTTCGAAAGGATGATGCATTAGGTGCGTTTTGCATTAGGATTTTATAAAATCCTACGACAATCGTAGATATAGGCAATGTTGAATGACGAGAGTTGTGTGGGATCTTTTGCATGACGCGAGCAGCGCGCGGTCTAGAAATCGCATGCGACAGTCGTAAGCAAAAGTTGTACCGTCTAAATCGACCTTAAGTCTCACAGCATTTAGTGAGGAATGTAAACAGAAGATTTTACAGCTGAAATGCCAAGAAAGGAATATTCTGTTGAATTAGCAAAATAGTGCATTACTAGTCCCTTAGTTTTTTTCCTCTCAGGGAAACATCGAGATTCTTGGGAAAACCAACTGACTGTTCCCCTTGTGTATATTATTATACTCTTAATGCACATGTTACAGTGGACTGCAGTGTGAAAGGAAAGACTGCTTATTTGTTTGTTTGTTTGTTTGTTTTATTTTTCGTTTTTGTTTAATTTCCCTTTTTTTTTTTTGGATTGAAAGACCAGGAGATAGAGCAATAGAACCCCAGGGCAGTATTAAGGGAATTTTACTCACGGGGAGGTACGAATGAACCCAAAAAAAAGTCCATTTAGGCTGAACCTGACACAAAAAAGTCCAACGGTCCAGAACGCAACCCAAAACAATCCCTTTTTTCTTTGCGTAAAAAGGTCAAACCCCAATCAAGAGCTTACTAAAATCTTTCGCCCCCCAAAAAGTCACTACAAATTTTTCAAAGCAAACAAAGTCCCTTTTTCGTTACGTAAAAAAGGTCAAAACCCTCTCCTCCCCCCGCCCCCACCAAAAAAATTCCTTACCAAAATGTTTCACCCAAAGGCCATCACAAATTTTTCAAACCCAAAAAGGTTTTCAGATCATTACAATTCAAACCCAAACCTCTCCCCATCTCCCAGTCACTAATATACCTGAGTAACCACTGTCCACCCCTTCCCAGGGAGGGGTACCGCTGCTTATGCTGGCCAGATCATTTCTTTTATATGCATGAATCACAGTTTACTGATCCGCCGATAATCATTTCTGATGAGATCCGTTCCACCAATGGGTCGTTAGTCAAAGTAGGAATGTCATCTATTTTTCAGTGTTCATTTCCGCGCCGTCTCCTTGGACAAAACACGTCACGTGGTACAAAATCGGACGGCGGTTTGATAAGTCGCTCGACTTTTATCAACGAGAGGAACAAGATAGAACATCTCCCTTTTAGGTCTCAGTTACTGTAATCCAATCACAGTTTAATAAAATCAAGTAAATTAGTTAGTTTACATTTGCTTGGCTGCAAATCACGCCGTTGGCCATCACTGTCTTTTGTGACAGTAAAACATCGTTTTTTATTTACAGTATATTTAGTAAATGAGTCCTTTTCCAGCTTGCTGAATAAACTTGAAAGAGTTGGCCACATTTTTTCAAGTTCCTCTTGTGAGTACTCAAAAAAAAAACTCGATAAAAATGACTGATTATGCTTTTTTTTTTTTTCTTCTTTTGATAAATCACTTGATAGTTTGTTTTCAGTGCTCTAGAGTAATTTCATTTATGAGCAAAGGCACTTTTTTAAATATTTATTGCAGTTTTGGTCATCCGCACAGAACACAAAGTTTCCGAGGCCATAATATCTGTTTAAGACTTAGTTCTTATTAACCAAGCGGAAGGTCTGTATGGGAGAATCTTGACCGAGGTCGCCAGTACAGACCGAACGCAGTGAGGTCTGTACCAGCGACCGAGGTCAAGATTCTCCCATACAAACCGACCTAGCTCGGTTAATAAGATGTTTATTATATGGCCAAACAGGAAATCAAAAGGAAAAAAGTATATTTGTTCCCCTGCGCGGGCTCAAGCATTTAGCTGGCTTACTTCTGTCACTAGTCTCCAGTCCAAACGGGACAAAAATATCTGTTCAAAGTACAGCTTTGTACAAACTTCGTCAAAGAATGAAGACAAAGTAACCGTTGTTTTCCTACAGGCTCAATGAAAATTTTCTAAAATGCGACCAAAAGTGCAACAAATTTTAATGCCTGTCTGTGCCGCGATCGCTCAGCGATCAGTTCTCATTCAGCCTTGCAATCTTTGACTGATCACTACAGGAAACGTTAATGTTATATGTGCAGCCTTCAAACTTGTCAATATGTGCTCCGGCAAAAATTGCCTGAGGTTGCATTTGTTGGACTGTGATGACATTTTGCTGAGCTGTAGTGGAGGCACTGACTTGGTTTTCTTCGAACTGAGCGGATGTATCTGGTCCACGATTCAGGACAGTAGAAATTTCTTGCTGTCGCTTGAGAGATGCTGAATGGTAGCTGTCGAGGCTTTTCAAATTTTTATGACCGCTTAGCTGTGCAACGAAATTTGGCTGAACGTCTGCTTCGAGGAGACGTCCAACACTGGTATTCCTAACGGAGTGATTAGAAACCTTCTTCTTGTTTGTTTCGTCGAGTTTGGCTGAAGCAAAGGCGTCTTTGAGGAACTTGCCAATTTCATTCTTTCCGAGGGGCCTATCCAGATACCATACTTTCTCACTTGGTTTTCGTCGGTGATTTATGGCGAGATAAAAAGGAGCATTTGGATCTAACATGGCTTCGGAACGATGGCTTCGAGACACTTTGTAAAATTCAACTGGGCATCTTGGCTTGTTTTTGCTTGCATACGCTTTCGGTTTATAGGCTCTTTGATGGCCACCATCTTGTCCGGTGCGTGTTTTGCTGCCTCTTTCTGACTTCCACACAAGGTATTCAGAATCGGTTTCTGGATCATTGGCCAAGCCTACATCACCCCAACACATCTTACGGCTCTCATCTCGAGCCCTCCAGCCGAAATGGAGGGAAAGAAACCACCAAAAAGCCCTTTGTAATGAGTTAGGATCCTGAACACCGAACTGGCCATTTTCAAAAAGTGCATCTTCTTCAGCTTCAGTTAGCTCTCTTGTGGCATTTGGACGGTTTCCTTTTCCTTGGCGAATCAGGTTCTTTCGTTTGGGAGCAAGAACCTCTCTGGACTTAGAGAACTCGTTATCCTTAAGAATGTTGATCAGAATTCCTTTTTCATGCATGTGATGTTGAAAACTTCGTTGGAAGCCGCTCAATGTACACGGTTCGTACTCGGTGCCATCTTGTTTACGAACGGAGATAAAAAATTTAGACAAAAGAAGGTCGAGCTCATTGGCAGGTATGTTTTCAATTGCTCTCGACTCTTTCATTGACTCACAAAATTTCTTCCAAGTGTTTAAGTCGCTCTTAGTCTTGTATTGAGTGTTTTTGAATTTTTGCGCTTGCAAATACTTCTCAATTTCGTCTTCGTCTTTGCTCGTAGCTTTTTCGGCTGGACTCAAATTTTCCAACGTTCGCTCATTCTCTTGACCTGCTTCCACGTTCAGGGCTACTGGTTCTTCCATTTAGTACTGTTATAATTAAAAGGATCAAGCCAATTTTTTTCCTTTTTTTGTTTGTAACTTTTTGGGGACAAATGTTACAATAAGATCGGTCTAGATGCCGTTCTAGATGGGAAAATCTAGACTGCCGTCAATATAATTTAAGATAGAAAATGTACCACAGTTACTCGAGTTTCACGCACTAAGCGATCACCAGACTGTACCGTTGGAGTTTGTAGAGTCAATATCAATTTTAGCCAATCAAGTTTTTGAATTTGATCGTTTCCAGTCCTTTTGAGACACGGCCATACAATAATGAGGAATAAAAATTTCTTCGAGAACTTGAACATTGAACCATTAGGAAAATTACAACCCTACACTCAGCCTTCGGCCTCCCCCCTCCTGAACTTCTCGTACCTCATGTTCCATTTCTTTAGCTGAAATTACTCTCTGTCACTTCCTCGTGTAAGCTATATAGGTTTATGCGGCTTGAAACAGTGTGATTATCTTTATCGCTGAAAGGGACTATAGGATTTTTGTTTAATTTTAAAAACGAAGAATGCTCTTTGTTTTTTGGAGTTGAATCACAAAAGTGAGGGAAACTAGATCTTTTTGAGAGACTGCTGTCCCTTCATCAGTGTTTAGAGCTTTAACCACTTTGCAACCTCTGTTTGTCTTCTTGCCTGAAAAAAGTACACATTTCGGCCGTGACGGTGCCTTAATTAATACCGTGGTATTTTTGCACGGTTTATGATTATGCGGGAAAAGCAGATATTAGCAAGGGCTGTTTGAATCCAAAAAGAAAATTCGGGGTAACCAAGCATTTTTGCAGAGATAATTAAGCAACAATTCTAAGAAGCTTCAAAATACATACCAATGGATGTCATTTTTCTCAGATCTCTGAATAACGCGTGGTTACCCCCAATTTTCTTTCTGGATTTCAATAGGCCTTGCTAAGATCTTCTTTTCAGGCAGTGAGAGTCATAAGCCGCGCAAAAATACCTTTGAATTAGAGGTTCTCGGACCATCCCAAGATGCCCGGAAAATGTGCGCAGTAGCAAAAGGACGCACCGTCCTTAAGCCTCAAACTCGTAGAATTAAACCTATCAATCAAAATATCACCTGGCAGATTCTCTCCACCGCTCTCCATATATTTCTTTCAGTAACAGTTGGGAGAATATGAAGAAATTTCCCGTATTTATTCGTTTAACTGCACTGGGTGCTTATTTAATTTTGGACCCATGAAAATGGGCGCTTACAATTTTCTCAACATTTTCAGCAAGCGAGGACATTTTTAGAGAGAAGCAAACCAAGGCATAACAAGTTTATTTCGCTTCAAAAAGACATAAAAAAGGGCAAAAGCTATCATAAACAAGCCATGCATAAACAATCTAAAAGTTCCTTGACTGCCGTATCTAAAACCAATTTTGGAACACAGCTGACGCTCCTCTTACTTGCACTGGGCTGGTACAGAAATGTTTCTTTTTTATTGGGAGGGGGTTGGGGGGGCGCTTATAAAGTTTTGGGCTTTCATTGTGGGCGGTTTTTCATTCGAGGCGGGTGCTTATAAATTCGAAGGTGGGCACTTAATCGAATAAAAACGGTAACTGTTCAATCAAGCAGTGATATTGTAGGGAGAATTTATATGCTCGTCACTACTGGGGCCAGGTAAAGACAAACGCGAGAAGAAAAAATGCCGCGTTAATAGTTTTCTGCCGTTTATTTTTGGTGGGCTTGAAACCTACTTTCTAAGGACATGTAGTTTTGCGAAAACTTCCTCATTTTCAAAATACATTAAACTCTTGCCCTTTTTTAAAGAATTAGTCATCATCGGGAGCAGAGAGAATTGAGAGCACTCGTCTTTCACCTGAATATAACCCAGGTTAAATTTTGTTTCTGGTTCTCGTCCTTTTTCCGAGACTTAACATATTAGAAACTAAAGTATAAGAACAAAACATAGTCTCAGGATTGAATTAAACATAACTGGTCATAAAGCGAAAAAAATTGTAGCATGTTATTTAGATCTTTTGGTCAATGAAAATGGCCTGACAATCATAAATCCTGTTTATTTGTGCCATTAATGCGTTGTGTGCAGCTGTAAACGTGACCGGTGTACATGCGATACGGGTTTAATATATCGGCTATACGCGCCGACACCTCCGTGCACACCGTTAGCTGGCATCATCAGTTTTCGAGGCTATTGTCTCGATCGCTCATTCAAATTCGCGCCCGGAAGTGTTTACAAATCTATGACATTTGGAGAACTCAGTGGAAAACAGTGAGAGCTGTACCACAGGCATCCCAAGCTCACGTTTAGAGAAAGCGCATAATTCATTATCTATTTTAGTATTTATTCATATAAGTGTCACGGCTGCGTGAGTTGAAACATATGAGAAACCGTTGAGAATTTGAGCGCGTTATAAGACGTTGTATGGGGAATAAAATATCGTTGATTTAGAAAGTAAATACTTTGGAATATCCACGTTTTTTGCGTAAGATGATTAAAACAAACTCACCCCTTGTGTGTCCGTTGTGCTTTTTCGTTATTTTCTCTTTTTTGGGCTTTTTATGCCACCACAGTTTTTCCCTTCATAAGAGTCTTATGAAGGGAAGAACAGTGGTGGTATAAAATGCCCAAAACAGCGACATAAATGTACGTGTATATTTCAAAGTATTTAGCGTTCTATTAAAATCAACGACATTTTATTGCCCATACAACGTCTTATAAAGCGCTCAAACTCTCAAAGATTTCTCATGTAACCTAACACCGCGTAAGATGAAAGGTCACGTTCCAACTCACACAGCCTTGACGCTTATATGAATAAATACTAATTCTTCGCTTTCTCTAAACGTGAGCTTGCGACGCCTTTGAGGGCATCCGGGGTTAAAAACAAAAACTGTGTTTTCAACGGTCGTGTGTCGTGGTGAATGCGTACGCACAGGTGTCCCAAGCTCACTTTTAGAGAAAGCGAAGAATTAATTATCTATTTGGTATTTATTCATATAAGCGTCACGGCTTAAAATAGCAAACATGAAATAGAGCAACAAACAGACAATAGGCAATACACCTTAGAAGCAAAGTATGTCATTTTTATAAAGAACTTTCCAGTACTTGTACCTCCTAAACCCGATCGTAAATATTCCCATAAAAACTCTTGTTTGCGCCGTGACTGCTATTACGCAAGATGATCATCACTGACAGCTTGAGCTTGGGCCGCCTGTGCGTTGATGAGCACAAGAGATCAGTCATTGATGAGCACAAAAGATCAGTCACCTGGAACAGAAACAACCTGGGAGCCAACACTCTTTAGTGACTTGACGCACTTTTCGATCCTGAAGAAATGTCAAAACATACTTGACTGCCTCATTCAGAGAACTTAAACAGAATCTTAACACTCAAGTCTGGCTCAGTATCTGTCCAAAACTATTCACATCAAACAGTACTCTCCCAATCTTAATAATTATATTCATAATACTTCAGTCAACGCATTTGACATGGGGACGGCGAAACGTTATTAGCTACTAATTTCGTTTTTATTTTAAAACGTTTCTCTAAAACTTTTTCCCTTTCATTATTTAAATTTTCTGTCTTACAGCTAGCACACCTAACATATTTTTTGCTTAATTTTGGACTTTTTTAATTCAGTTTTATGCTTTTTGTGCTCCATCATAACCGATGAAGACCTAAGCTGCGACATCTGTTAGATCGAAACGTCTTTCATTTGACATGAGCACGGCGAAACGTTGTTCGCTACTAATTTCGCTAGTTTTCACCATTAAACGGTTCTCAGTCTAAAACTTTTTCCCTTTCAGTATTAATTTGCTGTCTTATAGCACGCCTAGCACATTTGTTTTGCATCATTTTGTACTTTTATAATTCATTTTTTTTATGTTTTTTGAGTCCATCATAACCGATGAAGACCTAAGCTGTGACATCTGTTAGGTCGAAACGTCTTTCAGTTCAAGTGTCAAACCATGACACATTTTATTCATGAATGCTGGATGCAATTCTCGTATTTTTCGTGTATCAAATATTTGTTACCAGTGAAACGGTCTCTGAGCAGATCTTACTCACCATGACACAGAATTTCTTTGATTTCCTGGGAAATTTATTTATTGATAAGGCAGGATTTCTCTTCATGTTTTGTTGCTATGTACATATTGTTTATTCTCTCAAAAATGCTCCAATGCGTCATGCTAAGAACTATTTTTTTCTTTATTCAAGCCATGCAACAATACAAAAAAAAAACAGATCCAAGTTTTAAACATAAACAACCAGCTCGTGGCTTGGCAGCATTTTACCAAGACTTGCAGAACAACCCTTTATTCACTAATATAAAAGAAGCAACTTTAAATTAGAACAAATTGGAAACGATAATGATGTATCTTGAATAAAGACGGAAATATTTCCTTTATAAATTGTCAGTGATAGCAATGATAACAACGCTTCATTAATTATCTTTAGCTTTCATAAATATGGAAATTTTACAATAGTTGAAAAAGAATTCCTGTCGATGCTGCGCTTGTTTGGTGATCTCAGTTTCTTCTATACAGCTGGTGGGTGTAAAGAATTTTTAACATATCGATTTAGGTTATTTTTTTCCGTCTCAATTCAAGACATTGGTTTTGTTAATTCCAAATTTCGTTTCCCAGTAGGGCTTGAATATTTGAGCGGCTGTATTCAACATTGAAATTTCAGATTTTCGTCACTACTGTGTTTTTTAAACCAATATGTACAAATGTCCGCAGAACGTGCGTACGTTGTTAGACTTTACCACTGAGTTTAAATATCGTTTTCCGTGAAAATCTTATGCGCTAAAAACTATAAATAATTAATTGTTTTCTTTATTCTTCAACTGATCATCCCAACCAATTATAATGAGAAATCTCCGGTGCCTTCATCAGCGTGAAACCGAATTCGTCTGTCTTTCTCGCCATATTTAATCCTTCTGCACCTCCAAATGAACCGCGATTAAAACGTCAACTTTGGTCAAAGTCAGGCCAACAGTCCGTATTCTTTGATAAACCAGATCTTGATTCCCTCCTGTAATTCACAAGGGCCTTTTACTGCGACGTAGGTGAGACAGTCAATGATTTTGTCTTTCCCCTCAGTCATGCCAGAAATAGCGATAGGGTTGCTTTTTTGTCCGGGTGCAATTCTCTCGTTTGTAGCCTCTTTTACGAAGAAATCAGGAAACATTGCCTGAGCAAATCGTTGTACCTCTCGGGCGTATGATTCGCCACGTTTTGCTGACAGAATAAACGAATCCTCGCTGGTATCTGAACTCGACGAATATCTGGATGCTTGGTATTTGCAAAATGAAGTAGTTTGAAACGCTTCCACTTGTCTGCCTCTAACCAATTGGCTTTCCATTGTCAAACAGCTCTCAAGGCTTCACTTGCCTCAAAATTCCAAGGCTTTAGCTTAAAGGGTGGCTTTGAACTCGATAGCTGACCATTGGCAGACTGAAACACCGTCACTAAACGTTGACAAAAAATATACAAAGTTACGTAACGAGGCACGCGACAGTGCACGTGAGTCCAATATGGGTACCGTATTTGTATCCTTGATTGACAACACAGTCCATTTGTTGATTATATTCGCAGTAATTAATATGGAGACCCTCGACAAGAATGACAAATGCCATAAAACTTAACCCATTAGCCACTATGAGGTTTCTTGGGAAACGGCTGGAGTTTTTTCAGCGGCGAAGTTGTGTAATATGGCATAGTACAAAGGGGAGTTGGGTAAAAGTAGATTGAAAATTAAAATGTGACATACACAAAAAATTGTATTGCACGGAGCTTTAACATCAAATACGGCTGTCTGAGGAAGTCTAAAGATCCCCAAAATAAAGTTGCTGTCTTACACTGTGTGTAGACCATCAGATTCATAATCAGATTCGTTAGAACACTATATATATATGAAGAGAAAATAAGTAAATGAACCTTTACATCTCAATAATACAAACATTGTGGAACTTCTGAGACTACAGCACGTCTATCAAACAAAAAAATGTTAAACCCTTGCTTCCGCAGACAGGCATTGTTGACCTTTTCCAAATCTTCTGGCTCTTGTCTTTTCACGGTATATGACAGACAAAATCCGCCGATTGGAAATGGATTAAGCGCGGCAGGAAATACAAAGTTTGTATAGGAAAATAAGAAATCCGATTATAAATAATTTCTATAATATTTGGATGCTAGGTAACCGATTTTCTGTTCAAATTTCAGAAGGTATAATGGACTAGTCTCAATTAATGGACGCTTGCAATAGCGTTTTCATTACCGCGAAAAAATCCCCAGGCGGTAAAACTTCACAGACAGATGTATGGAAATCAAATTACATGATATTTAAAACACGCTATTAAGCCAGTCCACACTATGAACAAACAAATATTTTGGAATTCATGGGCAAGAACAAATGAAAAACTAAGCGATTTCACACCAATTTTCTTAGTCTTTTGCGTGCTCAAACACGACGATAGGAAACTACGTTCAGATTCAGTCATGTAAACAGCATAACCTAAGAAATATTGTACTAATATTGCACAGAAGAAATGCGTTAATATTCAGTTAGCAGACATAGCGTCTCCAAGATTAAACAGGTGCTTTTGAGAATTTCCTTCGATTCAAAGAGACAATTGCAATCAATGACGTTTTCAGTCATGACGCGGCACATGTTTTCATTAGAAAATAATGTCTTTGTTTCGGCAATCTTTTCGCTTTTTCTAAAAACAAGTTCCTTCTGAAGTGGACTGGAAATACATTGGCGGAAAGAGAGAAAGGAAGAATCCAATATCTGTCTTCCTAGATTAAAAGGAAAACAGCTGAAAGTAGATTAAGAAGTCAACAATCGCCTGAGAATATTATGTAACACACTGAGAAAATAGAGAATTTAAGAGAATCCCAAAAGATATCGGTAGAATTTTTTGGAGATAGCATTAAGGAGTTCCAAAACTCTAGTTTCGAAAAACAGCTGTTTACATGAAGCAAATGTGGCCCTTTTGAACGAGTCAGAGGCAATCCTACTTAATTGCTCATTGACCATGCTAATTTATTCATAACTTCAATACCTCTCACCGTGGCCACTGTTAATTTAAACTTTTTTTAGCACTATTTCTAACCACAATTCATGCTCGTTTTTAAAGCTAAAATGCATTTTCCCTGAGTTGGTCTCCGTCAGCTTAGGTGAGAAAAAGGTGTTGCGATTACCTCCTCCTACCTTCCAATCAAAGGCTTGTGTGAGCCACCTCATGGATGAATATCAGTGGTAGAGAAAGGGAGACTATCAAGTTGCGTATTGCATTTGGTCATATATTTGGTGCATTTGCTAATGTCACTGATGCTATAAATTGTCTGAGTTGCCATTTTTGACTGAGTAAGCTTAGTTCGCTAAATTAACAATTGGTAATAACAAAAACTACATGATTTATATTTTACAGCGGGGTGAATAAAATAGAAAACACTCATTTGGTCTAGAAAACGAAGAATTTCTAATTGTGGAATAAAATAAACTGGTTGCAACTTAAGATTTGCTAAAAAAAAAAATGAAAGTTAAAATTGTGAAAATTTGCGGGTAAATTTCACCCCCGCGGTCTCACATTAATGAAATGTGATTCGCTCTCGAAACCTTAATCTCTCTTTTATTTTTACCTTATTGGAACCCTTGTGGCTTCATTAATAGATATACTAAGAAAATTGTATTCGATCTTTTATTTAAATTTTCTTCAGATACTAAGTATGTCAAGGTCTGATAACTTTCTACCACGTAACGTTTATAACAATAAATTCACAGAGTAATCAGTGGCCTATATATCATTTTTACGTTCATTTTTCATTTATATTTGCTTCAAGCTTTTTCTGAATTAGTCAAAATTACAATCCCCATAATGAACATTACACTCTATGGACCACAACACATTTCGCGTGAATCATGTCAGTTTGCATCACATGATATAAGAACATCTGTAAGTCTGTAGACGGCTAGTGACGTTCTCTCAGATTGTCAGAAAATAGAGAAATTCCGCATAATTTTAATCAGTTCTTTTCTTTAGAGAGAAGTCATCTTTCGTCTTGTGGAGCAAATGGACTTCACCATTCAACACAACTTGTCAAAGTCTTTCCTATCACAGGACGGAATCTAAAAAATTGGAAAAAAATGGAATTTCGTTGTAAGTGAGGTAACTGTAAGCAATTATATGGTACGGAATAGTGGACAGAGGTGATTCTTTGGTGATTGGGGAGGTAGGAGGAGCACTGATCGCACCCTTTTTCTTATTGTACTTCATCTTTCCTCGCGTTAATAACCATATTAAGAACGGAAAGTCAGATGCTGCCCTCGGTGACTTTAAATGTTTACAACTTTTTAATATTGAGCAAACACCACCAAACTTTCTCAGACATTTATTCAAAAACAATTTAGTGTGGTTTAGTGTTCCCTAAACTAAACTTTTACCATAACAGCCAAATTTTGAGAGGCAGATTGTTTAGAAATAGGAATATTCCTATTTTTAATGAGAAAATTAGCTAATTTTCATGATTTTATATCCTTTGAGTGTCCTTCTGTTGGGTTTGACAATTCTTTGGTCATGACCAATATTTGGTGGTTTTCTAAAATTTTGGCGAAATCCAGAAATTCAAGATAAATGATCCAATATGGCCCCCAGCTGGAAATCGTAACGTTATTTTCAACATCATATGACGTCATCACTTCCCATCGGAAAAAAATTGTATGCGCACCGCTTTTATAAATTCTATATATCACTGTAAAGCTAATAAACAGTACTTTTAAACATTTTTGCTTTAAAGGGCGAGGGAAAGCCCAGAAACGCAAAACTGACAGTGTGTACTTCGACTGAATTACCGGCCCCCACATTATGACATCCGAAGAAACTGGACTCAGTATATCACTTAGGAGATAATGGACTAACATTAATTGTGTCAGGCTTTTTCGATATTCCCACTGGTTGCTGAGAAAATCTATTCTAAAGTTTGACAATATATGAGTTCCACGTGCTCGGACACCGCAAAAAAGCTGATTCGAATTTCGTCAAAGCCTGACTAATGATTAATGTGTGACGAACATTTTGGCCAAATTGCGTTAAAATCTGATAAATCTATCTACTCTATTTTTAAAATTCATTTGTATGGAGGGAATACTCACAAAAACAAATCCTGAGATTTTAGCCTCCAAAAATTTGCACAGTTTTCGCGCCCATTACAGCAGTTGTCATCAAGTCCTTGCCACCAACTAATGTTGGAGCTCCCTACCGAGACTCGTGCCCAACACAATCTATTGAAATTCGCGCGGGAAAGACATATCGGCCACATGCTCCCTGTTGCTGTGTACGCATGTATTATAGTTAGCAATGCAATAGGCAAAACTAAAGGAAAGCGGTTTGCCGCGTAACCCGCGTTGCGCCTCTCTCAGTTCTTCTCCTATCTCTAAAAATGAAGGTCGTTCGAACCAGGAACGCTAGTCACTGTCACTATCTTAGAACTCGATAGCTAATCATTGGCAGACTGAAACACCGTCACTAAACATTCACAAATAATATACCCCGTTACGCAACGAGGCACGCAACAGTGCACATGACTCCAATATATGGGTACCGTATTTGTCTCCTTGATTGACATCACAGTCCATTTGATGATTGTATTCGCTGTATTTAATGTGGAAACTCTCGACACGAATTACAAATGCCATAAAACTAAAGCCATTAGCCACTATGAGGTTGTTTTCTTGGAAAACAGCTGGAATTTTTTCAGCGGCGAAGTTGTGTAATATGGCATATTAGAAAGAGGAGTTGGGTAAAAGTAGATTGAAAATTGAAATGTGACATACACAAAAGATTGTATTACACGGAGCTTATTAATAAACATTAAATACGACTATCTGAGGAAGTCTATAGATCCCCAAAATAAAGTTTCTGTCTTACACTGTGAGTAGACCATCAGATTCATAATCACATTCGTTAGAACACTATATATATATATAAAGAGAAAATAGGTAAATGAACGTTTACATCTCAATAATACAAACATTGTGAAACTTGTGAGACTACGGCAGGTCTATGCAAACAAAGTAATATTAAACCCTTGCTTCTGCAGACAGGCATTGTTGACCTTTTCCAAATCTTCTGGCTCTTGTCTTTTCACGGTATATGACAGACAAAATCCGCCGATTGGAAATGGATTAAGCGCCGCAGGAAATACAATGTTTGTATACGAAAATAAGAAATCCTATTACAAATAATTTCTATAATATTTGGCTACTATTTATAGGTAACCAATTTTCTGTTCAAATTTCAGAAGGTATAATGGACTAGAATCAATTAATGGACGCTTGCAATAGCGTTTTCATTACGGCGAAAAAATCCCCAGGCGGTAAAACTTCACAGGCAGATGTATGGAAATCAAATTACATGATATTTAAAACACGCTATTAAGCCAGTCCACACTATGAACATACAAATATTTTGGAATTCATGGGCAAGAACAAATGAAAAACTAAGCGATTTCACACCAATTTTCTTAGTCTTTTGCGTATTCAAACACGACGATAGGAAACTACGTTCAGATTCAGTCATGTAAACTGCATAACCTAAGAAATATTGTACTAATATTGCACAGAAGAAATGCGTTAATATTCAGTTAGCAGACAGTGTCTCCGAGATTAAACAGGTGCTTTCGATTCAAAGAGACAATTGCAATCAATGACGTTTTCAGTCATGACACCGCACATGTTTTCATTAGAAAATAATGTCTTTGCTTCGGCAATCTTTTCGCTTTTTCTAAAGACAAGTTCGTTCTGAAATGGACTGGAAATGCCCTGGCGGAAAGAGAGAAAGGACAAATCCAATATCTGTCTTCCTAGATTAAAAGGAAAACAGCTGAAAGTAGATTAAAAAATCAACAATCGCCTGAGACTATTATGTAACACACTCAGAAAATAGAGAATTTAAGAGAATCCCAAAAGATATCGGCGGAATTTTTTGGAGATAACATTAAGGAGTTCCAAAACTCTAGTTTCGAAAAACAACTGTTTACATGAAGCAAATGTGGCCCTTTTGAACGAGTCAGAGGCAATCCTACTTAATTGCTCATTGACCATGCTAATTTATTCATAACTTCAATATCCCTCACCGTGGTCACTGTTAATTTAAACTTTTTTTAACACTAGTTCTAACCACAATTCTTGCTCGTTTTTAAAGCTAAAATGCATTTTCTCTGAGTTGTTCTCGGTCAGCTTAGGTGAGAAAAAGGTATTCCAATTACCTCATCCTACCTTCCAATCAAAGGCTTGTGTGAGCCACCTCATGGATGAATATCAGCAGTAGAGAAAGGGAGACTATCAAGTTGCGTATTCTTGGTTTTCACGTGACGTCACCAAATTCTAGAATTCAAAACTGGGAGGCCTACAAAATTTTTACCTTCATTTAAGGAAAGATTACCTACAAATATGTCTGTTCACAATTTCTTAGCTCAATGTCGTACTTCCTTTGAAAATAGAACAGTTTCAATTTCCGAGTTTCCATCGTGCGTGATATCAGGAGGACGGCCGTGACAGAGCTTCTCCGTATCTTAAAAATGACTCTTCGGGTAATTTTCAGCATTCTAAACAATTTAAGTTTGAGGAGAAATATTAAACTAAACATTCGAAAATTCACAAGGGCAAACAAACATCTTTTCTGGCAAAAGTGAACTCCAGATGTTTTTTCCTATTTCCGGCCGCCATGTTTGTGCTCCTCGGAGGGACACAAACATGGCGTCTCCATACTAAGCTCTATAAATTTATGTGGAACATTTTGTCAAATAACTCGGGTACGGAATGCCGCACAGCCTGACACTTGGACAGATGCCTTATTTATTTATCCTCTATACCATGTCAATTTCTTGACTTCATTCATGGAATGGTTTCGATTTTTTTTTCAATGGCGTGACAGCGAAAACCGAGAATTGCATTTGGTGATATATTTGGTGCATTTGCTAATGTCACTGATGCTATAAATTGTCTGAGTTGCCATTTTTGCACTGAGTAAGCTTAGTTCACTAAATTAACAATTGGTAATAACAAAAACTACATGATTTATATTTTACAGCGGGGTGAATAAAATAGAAAACACTCATTTGGTCTAGAAAACGAAGAATTTCTATACGTGGAACAAAATAAACTGGTTGCAACTTAGGATTTGCTAAAAAAAAAATGAAAGCTAAAATTGTGAAAATTTGCGGATAAATTTGACCCCCGCAGTCTCACATAATGAAATGTGATTCGCTCTCGAGGATTTGGGTTTCCCTACATAAGATCGCGTAGTTAATTACGACGTTTCACAAATGAAAATAGACAATAAAGCTTTCCTGAATAAAACATTTATTGAGATGAGCGATTGTTTACGTGTGAAAACAGAACGCGTAAAATTTCCACTTCCACGGAAGAGCCCAACACGCATTGAAGTGAATTTATTGACCCGAACTGAGCTCGTTTTTCAAGTATTTCGGGAAAACTGTTGGGAATACAAATTAACAATCAAACCTCTGCTGCACCAGCAATGATTTTTCAATGACAGATTCTCTTGGCTTTGGCAAAAACAGAATCCGTCTTTTTAGCGTGATTCCTTCGCCGTGAACTCTCGGATTTTCACTGTGTAAACTGTGGAGTATACCTCAGAACTTGGTTTTTTTTTTATTGAGCGTTAGTGATTAACAAATAAATCAATCCAAGAAGCCATAATATTTGCAACAGAAGTTTGACTCCATTTTGGAGTCGGTATAGCCTGCATTGCTATGGCCAGCAGATGATCGCGTTGTTAACAGCCCAGTGACCGAGTGAATCTCAATCCGACACAAACTCATGTCAGTTACTTCATCCATGAGGAAACAAGGGTGATTCGGCTAGCCTGGAGAGCTTGAATCTCTCATGTACACAGTTCGCAGCGTTTTGTAAGGAATGTACGAAATGTATAAAAAGTTGGCTCGCCCAGAGTAGCTCGGGTAGGCTGGTGCCTCCTACACATGGTACAATTTTCTCCTTAAAAAGGGTCCCTAAGTTGTCACATGATCTGAATGTAAGTTTATGTTTGTTCCAAGGGCTTTTTTAGAGGTTTCATTTAGATTTAGGGCAGGACTATTTTTCAAAAGAAACAGATGAAGAGGACTTTGCGTAAAAATATCAGTGTTGGTCTTAATTGAAGGAAACAATGGCTAAAAACACTAAACAAAAATCTTACGACAGTCAGTTAACCCCAACAGTCCATAGGCTCATGATATCACCATTATTATTAAAAATTGGATCATTGTATAATGAAATTCCAGGGATTTGATTGGCTTAGCGGCCACGGTATATCAGCCATTATACCATGCCCAAGAAATAGCGACCATTAAATTGTCTTCTGGTTGTTCTTCCAAAGCAAAATCAGCAAGATCTGGAAATGTTCCTAGATTATTTTTAATAACAAAATTATTCCACTAGCGCTTGTTGGATATGAGATTATTATAGCGAACTCGGCGGTTCGCGTCTTGTTGACTATCTATCATCTTATTCGACGCGCGGTCGTGGAATAATTGTTAAGTATTCTCTTTAACGTTTATAAAAATCCAAAAACAATTCACAGATAGGTTGAATTTGACGCACGAGGCTCCATGAAATTTAATCCTTTTCAGAATTTGAAAACACCTTGTAATTGATCCTTCGATTCTATTATTTTTACTTTACTGGAAGGCTTGTGGCTTAAAAGATGCACTAAGAATGTTGTATTTTATCTTTTATTTAAATTTTCTTCAGATAATAGGAATATCAACGTCTGAGAACTTTCTACCACGTAACGTCTATAACAATAAATTCACAGAGTTAAACCAGTGGCCTATATTTCATTTCTACGTTCATTTTTCATTTATATTAGCTTGAAGCTTTTTCAGAATTAGTCAAATTACAGTCTCCATATTGAAAATTACACTCTATGGACCAAACAGATTTCACATAAATCACGTCAGTTTGCATCACATGATAATAATAGCATCTGTAAGTCTGTAGATGTCTAGTGAAGTTCTCTCACATTGTCAGAAAAGAAAAAGTTCCCCATAATTGTAACCAGTTCCTTAGAGATAAGTCATCTTTCGTTTTGTGGAGCAAATGGACTTCACCATCCAACACAACTTGTCAAAGTCTTTCCTATCACAGGACGGAATCTAAAACATTGGAAAGAAAATGGAATTTTATTGCAGGTGAGCTAATTGTAAGCAATCATATGGTACGAAATAGGGGGGGGGGGGGGGGGCACTGATCACACCCTCTTTCTAATTGTACTTCATCTTTCCTGACGTTAATAACCCTATTAAGAACGGGGAGTTAAAGACTGCCCTCGGTGACTTTCAATGTTTATAACCTTTTAATGTTGAGCACGCACCACCAACCTTTCTCAAACATTTATCCGGGAACAATTTGGTGTGGTATGGTCAGTGTTCACTAAATGTAATTTTTACCGTAACAGCCAAATTTTGGAAGGCAGATTTTTCAGAAATAGGAATATTCGTATTTTTAATGAGAAAATTAAATAATTTTCATGATTTTGTATAATTTGAGTGTCCCTCTGTTGGATTTGACAATTCTTTGGTCAATATTTGGTGGTTTGCTGAAGTTTTGGCGAAATCCAGAAATCCAAGATTGGGGATCCAATATGGCCACCAGCTGGAAATCGTAACGTAATTTTCAACATCATATGAAGTCATCACTTCCCGTTCCTGACCTCAAAGGTCATCGTAATAAATATCTTTTGGACGAGCTATTGATTTTCCAAGTTTTATCGTCATAACCTTAATACTCTCGGAATTATAGAGCAGATTTGGATCAGCCCACACTCTCCAAGTTCTGGATAACGCCATTACGAAACTGCATCCAATCGGTTCGTGCTGAAATCGGGAATAGGGCCCTCAAATAATGGTTGGCGTACACCGACTTACCAATTACAATTAACAAACTATCGTTACTAGAAATTAAGTTGGAGTATGGTAGAAACAATTGTAGTCGTTCACGTCAGTTGATGCCTTGAGATTGTTTCAAACCTTCTCGGGTGTTCCTCAGAAAAAAAATTGTATGCGCACCGCTTTTTTAAAAAAACCGTAAAGCTAAATCACTGTAAAGTTAATAAACTGTATAATCTGAAAATAAAAGTACTTTAAAACATAAGTACTTTGAAAGCCCAGAATGGCAAAACTGACAGTGTGTACTTTGACTGAATTACCGGCCCTCACATTATGATATCCCAAGAAACTGGACTCAGTATATCACTCAGGAGAAAATGGACTAACATTAATTGTGTCAGGCTTTTTCGATATTCCCATTGGCTCCTGAGAAAATCTATTGTAAAGTTTGACAATGGAATATTTTTCAATGAGTTCCACGTGCTTGGACACCGCAAGAAAGCTATTCAGTCGAATTTCGTAAAAGCCTGACACACTTTGGTGCATTAATGTGTGACGAATATTTTGGCCAAATTTCGTTAAACTCTGATAAATCTATCTACTCTATTAATTCATTTGTATGGAAGGAATACTCACAAAAACAAATCCTGAGTTTTTAGCCTCCAAAACATTTGCACAGTTTTCGCGCCCATTACAGCAGTTGTCAACGAGTTTACACCAACAACCAATCAAAAGTAATGTGGGAGCTCCCTACCGAGACTCGTGACAACAAAATCTATTGAAATTCGCGCGGGAAAGACAAAGCGGTCATGGCGGCTCCCTGTTTATCTGTGCGCGTGTATTATAGTTAGCAATGGGCAAAACTAAAGAAAAGTGGTTTGCCGCGTTGTTTCTCTCCCAGTTCTTCTTCTATGTCACTGTCTACGAGAGTTTCGTTTTCTCGTATCAAGATTTGATTTTTTTCTCCTTTTGGGGTCCTGCTTAACTCTGGTTTGTGTCCAAACCTTTCCTTGCCTATAGAACGTTTCTTGACAATAAAATTCCTCCTCCTTTTACCCAGTGTGACACTCGAACATAAAGAAAGATTGCTAATGAGAGGAGAAAAAAAAGCTTTCGTGTGAACCCGTTTTCAGGGAAAGGGTCGTTTGGGAGATTGTAAACGCCTTTAAAAGATTATGACCCTTCGGTGGTTAATTAACTTTTATTTCAAAAAGTTGTTTTTCTTAATAACTCGGGCAAATTTTAAAGATCCATTTTTCTGTTTTTAAAAATTTGCTTAATTAAGAAATGAACTTTAATTTTAATTTTTAAAGTTTTTTTTCATAAAAGTAGCCCTGCGATCCTTTGAAATACTCTTTAAGCGATAACTTTTGAAAAGGGGAATTCCAAGCCTAAAAAGATGCATTTACGCTCCTCCCCCCCCCCCCCCCCTCCTACCCCACCGTGACTGAGTAAGAGGAATTGTGTAGACTATCCAATTTTGACCTCGTGTCACGTTAATGTGAGGAGATCTTCTCGGTACATTACAAGTTTAAGTTATATTTTTCCGTCTAATTTTCCGTCCAAAGTTGCTGCCGCCTTTAATATCTGAGAATCCTAAGTGAATTTTTTAGAACCCATGATGGTCTGTTCACTCCCATCCGATATTCATGAAACAAAAAAATCCGTTTATTTTCCAATCTCACGAAAGCTCGATATCACATTTCGCAAAACATTACTTAGCTTAATTTGAATATCTGGGGCGCTAAAGCCTTTTGAACAAACATGTTACCCAAACGATTCCTTGGGTTGTTTTAAATAGGCTGGAACTTTGCCACTTTCCTACCTTATCTCGTTTCCCTGATGGATATTTTGGCATTTTTACACCCGCAGTAAAAGCGTCACCTTCTTCCGTCAGACAAACGACAAGAACCATAGCAAGAAAAAATGCTACCGTTTTCACATTCATTTTCATCCGAAATAGCGTAGCAAGATTTGTGAATCCTCTCAGATCTATTCCTACGACGAGTAGGTGAACTGCTGAGAGCGCGCGGCTGTTTGTCAAATCTTTTTACCTTGCACTCCAACCTTCGCTTATTATACGCTCAAAGAATTTTCATGACAAAGAAGTTCTCATAAAGAAACTTCCTGTTTTTAATTTTTCCAAAGAAACGTCTGTTTAGAAAAGTTATTGCTCTCATTGAGGGCGAACGATGTAGTTAATTACCTCCTTCGCCAGTTCTACAAAAACGTCTTCCAAAGGTGATGAAATTAATTTGTGCGTGCTACCTGTTTTTTGTTTAGCCTCGTCAATAATCACTTGCCTAGTTTAGAGACGGTACATCTGTCTATTAGCATTCTTTCCAAGGAAATAAGAGCAGTTACAGTTTATCATGGTGCTTAAAACTAACATTTAGTTGACATGAGATGATTAAGAGAATACAAAACAACAATACAATCAAGAATCAGTTCTTCGGTGCAGATTAGACACAACATCGATCGATACAAGCGTGAAATTTACAGTGAGCAACTTCTGTACTTTGAAACTGAATGATTTTTTGGGGGTTTCAATATAACTTGTGGTGAGTTCTACACCGTAACTGAAAGCGGTAACGTAGAAAACTTTATATCGTGAAAACAAGTTTATATTGTGTATTCCCAATAATTTCCTCCTACACAATGAGGGAATTGGAGCATCTATGCCAAGCAGACTTAAGGCTCCTAATGTTTATTTGATTTTCTGTTGTTTTTTTTTTTTCTCTCCTTTTTCCTTAATTAAATTTTTAATTTTCAAATGGATGAAATTACACTTTCATTGCCTTTTACTTTCGAAGTAAGTTTAACAAAATTGAGTAAAAATTAGAACCAAGTAAGTATATTCAGTTTCGTTTGCTAAAAACTGCTGGGTTACCATTTTCCTTTATCACGGTATTTACAATTTTTATGCCTGCACGGAACTCAAAACCATTGAACCTCACGGAAAGAGCATCTTAAAATTAGTAAAAATTAGTGAAATAGCTATAGATAATGCCTCGTTATGTCTGAAAATTTTATGGGCGTTTCTTTAGAAACGGGGAAGTTTTGCCAGTCTTGATAAAAACGTCTGCAAAAATCTTTTTATCTTATTGTTTAGATCTTTCATACACAACTTCTATTTTCTTAAATTGTGATTTTCTGCTTCAAAACGGTTAAAAAAACCTTGGAATTAGTAACTATAATTTACTGCATGTTAAAATTTAAAGATGACAAAAATGGTTGAAAGGTTGAACAAGCTTAAAGTATTTGCCAAAAACAAAACTTTGCATACTGTCAAAAGCGTAATGAACTATAATTATTACCACAGGCATTGTCACAGGTCGTGCATAGGATCGAAATGATCGTTTTTCACCGTAAAAATAAGTCTCGCTCTCTTGAAACTATGCTTCTCAATGTTTTTGGCTAAATGAAAACTATTCCTTTTGGCTTGTTGTTTAGGTTAGTTTTACTGCCCTAAAAACATCTTTTTCCTAGATTGTACAAACTTGTTATACTCCCAACTCAATTTGGTGTCTGGGTGAGAAAATTCTATTCCCTCTGTTTTTTTTTCTACTACAAAAAAACAATAAGTTGCATTTGCGACTAGAAGAAGTAATTTTTTAAAGTTTTTTTTTTTTCGCTTTGCTTTCTTTCTTAACTGCGTATCCAAAAGCCTTCTATTAGTTAAAGACTTAGTCATAAACAGCTTTGCGAAAACAAATACCTAATTTTTTAAGCCTTTTTTATAAACGTGCTTACTTAAAGACAGGTAGATTAGCTAAAGACACCTGAAGCATGAATTTTATCAAGCGAAAAAAATTAAGTAATTATCAGTTGTGACACTGCTATGTGGACATAAGTCAATTAAAATATCAATATTTGTCGTGAAGACGTCGTTTTTTGTCACCACTGCCTTCTGAAATGAACAAAGGTTTTATAATGCGTCCGACATTTACTGACGCCAAACTGTCCTAACGAGAGGAACAATACCAGTTTAAGTTCATCATGCAATGTCACAAGAGGTGGTAAATACAACCTATCCATTTAACTATCATGCAATAAACTACACCCGTAAACGGACACCCTTGGGACCAGAAAATGTGTCCGCTTATAGGAGGTTTTAAAAAATGTAGTGTTTGTACGTAGCTGAGAACATGACCAAGTGTCCATTGGCGGAGGTTCGACTGTACTCGTTTCTAACGGGCTTACAAGCGAGGCACTTGTAAAGATTTTGAAGGATTTTTATTTATCATTATTGTTATTATTTATTTATTTTATTTTATTTTTTTATTATTATTATTTTTTTTTTTTTACTTTTAGTTTTATTTTGTATACTTTTTCTTGCTTAACCTTATTAGACATTAGACAAACAGTACAGGACCGAAATGGGGAAATAATACAAGGAACGAAGAAATAAATTAGAGCAAACTGCATAGGAAGAATCAATATGTTTGTCTCGACATTAACAGCTCGTGAAAGTGGTCATAAGGCCAAAGAAAAGCAAAAGAAAGGCCAAGTCTTTAGTTTCCCAAAGCTAGGGATTTTTTGTTTTACGCCGGCTTAAAACGAAAATAACTGTAAACCTGTCGTTTACAGGAGTAACTAGTAACAATCACAGAGTAGGGAGTGCGTTCGATGATCTCGATCCCAGGTTATCAATCTCTCTTGCCAAGTTGGTGATGATGTCATCCGCCCCTGCAAAATCCGCGGGGGATGCCAGATACGCGTCCCAACATACATTCATTCGTTAATTGTCCCATACAATCTCGACTCCAAACGCAGTTAGGAGCGCGTTCTTTCTAAGTCGAACGCAATAACCAATACAAGGCCAATAGCTACTTTGGCCAATACCAATGCAGAGGCGTAATATTTCAATATTTTTATAAACAAAAAAAATTTCAAAGTTCGTGACACTATCAAAGGAATATTTGTTCAAGCAGTATTATTTGTGTGCAAGGATGCACCGCGAGGACACGCCGTGTTTTTTGACCGTTTTTATCCTCTTCAAACTCGAGTTACATACGATAGATTTAGATGAGGTTAGATGATAAAAGGTAACATTAGTATACTGGAACGGCAGTGAATGCTGCCGTGTGAAGGGACGTGATTTAAGAACTGTCAAGAACTGCGTTTAGAATAGGGAGGGAAGGTTGAAAGTAGCCCATTGTGCCTATTTGAAGCAAGAAAACTCAGTAAGGAAAATTATAACCCACCCAATAATTTTCGCGCGATTTTATCGGCTACTTTACGTCACGTTGTGCAAGTTCACAGGACGGTTATCACGCAATAACCCCCATCTGCGTCGATATTTGTCATCCAGTTATTTCCGTCGAAAAGAAAAAGAGCAGCGAAAAAAAGCCAGCTCAAGAGTTTTGCCTTTTCATCTTTATTATTTTACATGGAAGAAAAACAAACTCGTTTTATAGAGTCCAGTGATAGTAACATTCGGGGAGGGGGGGAGGGGTGCAGGCAGCTGCCTTTGATCTTGCCGGTTTCCGGCGAGACATGACTTGCCCCAGTAAAAAAATCTGTCAGTCATTCGGAAACCCCAACGAGCCTGCGCGAAATGCGAGTATTCTTACGCGAATTACCCGTCGAACGCCACATTTGTCCTTGGTGCCTTGACTGTGGAAAACGAATTCGCTGATGTTAGCATTTTTTGCGGTAGTGCGACACTTCGATTCTGTCCGTTAGATCACTTATATTCTGTTCATTCTAAATCTGTGTTCACGTTTTATGCGTATTAACTGTAAAAGCGTAGTTAAGAATGAGAAAGCGCGGTTTTTTTTATGGAATTCTCCCTCTGCTTGAATGTTTCCTGACGATAGTAGTTGCTGTAACATTCAGTATTCAGTCTTCCTAAAAATGGTTAAAAATACATATAAAGTCCTTAAGAACATATTTAGATTATAAAATTTTACAACTGGAAAAGATAGCCCATTAACATTACAAATAGAGCTACCAGGTTTGCATGTATTTACAAGAAAACTTAAGTTAAAGATTTTATCGAGGATCCTGGCACTTCCGCGCGTTATACACTGAAACTTTTCATTGCTGCCAAAACCTTTGGGATTTGTTGCAGCTTTTGGTTAGAAAGCGGAGTGAATATAAAACTGCATCGAGGTTTGTCTGAGTAAACAAACTCAACGTCAACATACTACGATAATTCGGTGGCAAATTTGACTCCTGTAATAGGATGGTTAATAGGGTAAAGAGGATTAGAGACAATAGGACGACTTAATATTCGAATTCCTGAGCTTAAAGTTAACGAAATTTGTGCGCTTGAAACTGAAGCACTCTGAACTTGAAAATGAATCACTCTGAACTCGAAACCGAAGCAATCGGAAATCGAAACTCGGAAAACGAAACACCAACCCTGAATACGTAACGATTACCAAAATAGGAATTAAGAATGGGATATTTTAAGGATTTCAACTGAATAATATGTTTTAAATACTATGGAATGCTTACGTCGTCTGTGGCAAATTATAGGGCTTTCTTTCATGTTCTACTGCGGTTTATCAGGTCAGTTAGTTTATTCCGAGCACCGTGTGTTGGGGTTCGTCAAGTTGGTGTTCAGAACTGTGGACCAACGCTCGTCAGTTTAATCATCATTCATTTTATAACTTGTCACTCATGGAACAAGTGCTTCTTTTAAAATATTGATCATCAAACCCCGTCCTACACTACACCATGTGACCATTTCAGCAGCAACTAAGGTATGCAAAATGTTTTCCTCTGACAAAAACGTTAAACATAATAAACAGAATAATAACACAACACTAACGGACCAAATCAGGAAATGTGCGCGCGTATTCGACAATGGCTGGATAAAGCTAGCGAATTTAACGTTACTAAGTTAGTTTTGGTAACATAGATTTTGACTGAGTGTCGTATATTAATTGTTTTATGTATTAGGGGGAAAATAGTAAGAAAAATCTCAGCAAGCGAGGTGGGTGATATATACTTTTGCCGTCCTGATTCCAAATTTTAGTCTCCTCTCTCATTTTACTGGTTTGAGGAAAGCCTCAGAGACAATCTAATTAGCTACCGCCAAGTTAAAAAAGCCAAGAAGTAGAAAATTCCAAGCGAGTTATTCCGGCTTCAATCTTCCGGGTCAGTTGACAAAAATGTGTAAATTGCAAAGCGTCTTCAACTAGGTAAGTAGGAATTGAAACATAGGCTCTGAAACGTGAAAAGAAGCCCCGACGTTTCAAGCTAGTATTTTCATACCCTGAAGAAGACAGCAAAGTCGAAACGTTGGCTTTTGTCCCGTCCATGAACGCTTTATTTATCAACTCCTACTTATTCTTCATCTTAAACATGACCGCCACTCCGCCTTTTTATTTATGGCTTCAAGCCATCATCATTCCAAAAGGTATTGGAAACCTTCGTTACGATGGCGGAAATTAAATTTCAGCATCATATTAAGATGTTTTCAAACAACAAAAACACGGGAACACTCGCTAAAATGGGAGCAGGCAATGAATTCAAAACTTTCTTTTTCTATTGTTTCCTGAAATATTTAGTCGATTGGCCGATAGAAAACGAAACCTTTGTGAAATATGGCAAAAAATCCCTTGTGCTCGCGTAGACAGTAAGACAGGCATCTGTTGTCAATTCTTTTTTATAAGTAAGCGCATAAAATAAGCTTGTTCTGCAGGCTAGTGTTAAGGTCGCAAACCAGGCCTTACAGACAGAAATAGTGTCCTCATGAAATCTTAATTTGAAAGCTTACTTTCACTGTTATATGTTCCAGAAAACATATAACAGTATAAATAACAATAAAAACAGGAAAAAGCTTGATGAAAGATAGTTTTACTGCCATTGAATTTTGCACTTGAAACCGCTCTTAATTATCAAATATCTATATGATATAGAAGACGACGACGTGGCCTCGCTTTTCGCGCTAAACGGAAGTGGATGAAAATTATTCGCGCACCATGACAAACAATACAGGCGACTGACACACTGTGCAACATGATAAGCTAAAACAGCGTTGCATCCTCCTTTTAGTCCGCTATGATGACATAAATTGTCATTATACTTTGAAACTATTGTACGTTAATGTAATATTGCTGGCAGGAAGGTTTCGGTGCATACACACTGAAAATTAAAAAGTTGACTTCATTGTTACAGTGTGTCCAGTCATAGTTCAGTATCTAAGTTACAGTTACACTTCATAAACTGACGATGCTGATTAAATATTTGATCTCGCAGCATCTATGGCAAGCAGTAAAAGCAAAGCCATACCTGAAAGTGACGTCACACCAGCTGGTGAGGAGACTTTGGATTTTGATGATGACACTTCGAAAGGTGAGGCGTCATGTTATTCTCTTAACAGAAGTCGTTGTTAAACTGTTCGATATAATCTTCACAGTCGAAAAAGAACTGAGTCAAGCGCATGGGTGAAGATGCAGCAAACTCCTCCTGTAAATCCGCCAGACTTGTTATGGTGTTGTTTTTTTGTTTGATTGCTTTTTTTTGCATGTTTGTTTGTTTGATTGTTTTTATAATGTTTAATCAGTTGTTTCTGTTGGTTTTTTTTTATTTGTTTTTTGTTTTTTGTTGTTGTTGTTTGTTTTTTTTTTTTTTTTTGAAGCATATATTCATTTATATTCATTCAGACGATTTTCCGGCTGTCGCTTCGCAGGCTATTAGGCTTCAGGCTCTCATTTAATGAATGAGAAAACCGATTCCGGTTTCGATTAGCCCCTGCTATTTTGCTACAAGCGCCCATTACTCCGTCGTGGCGAAGGCGGATTCAGATTTCAAGACCATATTAGCAATTAAAGCGGATAAAAAACAAAAACAAAGAACAACGGCAATTAACAAAAACAGCGTGAATTCTCGCGAAAAGGAGGCAGGAAATGAATTCGAAACCTTTTTTTTTTTACATTTTCCTCCCCCCACCCCCCCCCCCCCCCCCCCGCCACCCCCCTCAAAAAAAAAAGAGAATTAGTCGATGGCAAAAGGCAATCTTTATTTACATGGCCAAACTCATGCAGATATTATTGTGCTATACTATTATTAATACATTGAGTCAAACTGAAGTTAATTTCTGTGTGAAAATTCGAGAAAATTTGGAACCTAATGAAATTGTCGAATTCACTCTAGACACTTTGCTTTACGTTCTACTGTACAAGTAAAGGGTAAATAGACATCAAAATTTCATGGAAAACATTTTCACTGGATATAAGCACAGCAAACAACATGTATTGTTTCAAAAACTATGTATGCATTAAAATTTCGTTTTCCATGTATAGCTGAAGTGAGGCGCATCATATGACCACAAAAAGTAATGAAAAATCTGGCGAAAGCAAAATATTTGGACTTTGTATTTGCGTGGATGGAAATATGTTTCGGACAGTTTTTATAATAATAATAATAATAATAATAATAATAATAATAATAATAATAATAATAATAATAATAATAATAATAATAATAATTGCCAACGAGTTAGCCGAGCGAAGACGCGAGGCTGGCGAGGCGGCAGCATTATAGAGCCGTGCGAAAGTACTGTGCGGGCGGAAAAAATCTCGAGTGATCGAGAGGCATGTTTGTAAGGTAAGATTCCTGAGTGTAAGGTAAGATTCCTGAGATTCCAATGACGTAGTGAAAATTGCAACGGACCAATCGTAGCTCGCTGTTCGCAGAGATTGTGACGTCAATGCCGCATGGTTCTGATCGTCGAAAGCGTGCCAAATCCAGACAACGCCAGCGGGCATCAGCAATAAAAAAAAAAAAACTGAGAAACCTCTTTAAACTGAAAGCTAAAGCAATCGACAACTGTAGCAAACTATCGGCCAGCGAGCCACACGAGAGTAAACTCAACATCGGCCAGTGAGCCAACTTCGTCACCGCCAGCGAGCAAAAGGCAATCAAAGCAACTGAGATTTAACTTAACTTAATCAAATTGAAAGCAAACCTGACGTTTCAAGCGACGAGCGAGCAAACTACATTCTGGGAATTCAACAGCCAAAAAATTACTGGTTTGATTGTGAATTTGTACTGAAATACTATTCTAATTGACCTATTCTTTGTACTCTGAACAGTTTTTGCGAAATATTTGAAAAACGTGCCCCGCTCGGATCGATAAATCAGTTCGCTTTGAAATGGACTTGTAGTTCCTTCAAATCGCTTGCGCGTCTCTCGTCTCGCATTTATAATTATACGTGTTTCTTTCTAAGGCATAGACAAAGACTTTTCTGAAAAAATTTTTCATTTAGGAAAGTTTTTTGTGTTTTTCTTTCTATTTTCATTGAGAAAACGTGACAACTGTGTAATCTTGCGTAAACAAACACATGCTCTCGAGACGGTTCAAATCTCACCCATGTGACGCGCGAATCAAATTTCATTGAAATTTCGGAAATTTTTACCTTCAAGTTTGTTTTTTGGAAAATTTTTAATCGGCAACTAGTGTATTTTATTCCATAATTAGTAATTTTAACTATCTTAGGCCAAAGGGGTGTTGTTTTTTTGCCCTGTAAGTTATGTATTTTTACTGCACATGGGGTAGGAAATAACCACTTTGCCAATTTTGCTGAATTTTGGGTTAATACCATTAACATCGGACTGGCCCATGCATCCCAAAGCAAACAGTTTGTGCATGTCCTTTGTCAACTGTTCGAATACGAAAAACATGATATAATTGAAATATTTTGTCACGTTTATGCTCACATGTTAAAGATTTCATTAAACTATACAACAAACCTCTTACATTTCTGTGTAAAGCCTCGAAGAACGTTTTTGTCAATGAAATGTGCAATTCTATTGTTCATTGTCCAAGTACGTCATAACATTAAAATTGTTACTGTTTACAGCTTAAAGAGATAAAAAGTTATTGTTGGGTTCATTTTTGTTCTGTATTGATTTGTTGAAACCGTAATATCGCGATAATTTAAAACCAAAAATCTCTTTCCATATTGGCAATTCTCCGTCTTCGATCGAAATATTCACATAACAATTCAACACATTTCAAATTGTCTTCAATACTTCACTACAAAAAAATGCCGTGCACAAAACATGACTCTGTGTCTTCAAATTACCAGTCAGTATTTCTTTTCAATGCCTGCTCGTTGGCACTTAGCGAGAGCTATATCTAGTAATAATAATAATGGACGTTTATCAGTCACCATTGCATTTGAAAACTAAATTACAGGGATAAAATACAAGCTTCAAAAATTAATACTACTATAATAATACGATAACGTTTATTTGTCCGAAACTGTTTGAGATTTAGCTTTTTTTGCGTTCATTTGCACTTGACAAAAATCTTTTGTATTGCTCTTTTCAGACTTATCTTTAATCAGCTTTTATTTATCAACAATCAGTCACGTCCTTACGGCCCTGATACATCCTCCTATAGCACCTCTTGCTTCCGTCTCACCAATTGAACTGTCTGGCTTGAGCGACAAATAAAGCTCAATGTCGTCAGCGTACGCATGCGCATTAGGCAAATGGTTCTTGATAACCTGGAACAGCTTGCTCGCATAAGCAGAAAACAGAAGTGGTCTGGGGCATGACGCTTGACCCTTCTTCACGCGTCGTGCAACGTGATAAGCTGAAACAACGTTGTAGCCTGTTTATATCCTGCCAAGAAATCAATTGTCATTATACTTCGAAACTGTTACCCGTAAAGCAAATTCATAACTGCTGGCAGAAAGGATTGGCTGTATGCAAACTGAAAATTTTAATTTTCGGTTTAAAAAAAGTTGACTTTACTGTTACAGTATGTGTTCAGTCATAGTTCAGCATCTAAGTTATAGTTACATTTTATAAACTTAGTATACTGATTAAACTTTTGATTTCCCAGCAACCATGGCAGACAGTGAAAGCGAACCAATACCTGAAAGTGACGTCACACCAACTGGTGAGGAGACTTTGGATTTTCATGATGACACTTCGAAAGGTGAGGATTCATGCTATTATCGTAGCAGAAGTCGTTTTAAGACTGGAAAACCGTTCTGCTTTACGTTAAGAAGCTTCTATAGACACACGACTTTAACGTAGCATATATTTGATGGAGTACAGTTTTTCAATTTCATTTATCTTAAGTTTTTATCATTATTGTTGTCTGCGATTTTATATATATTTTCTATTTCCCCTTGCATATGAAAAGCACACTTCATCATCTTATATGGAAAGTTGCGCTATATAAATTTTACAGTTACACTTACAAGCTGAGTATACTGATTAAGTTTAAATAATGATCTTCCAGCATCCATGACAAGCACTGAAAACAAAGCCAAAACTGAAAATGACGTCAAACCAGCTGGTGACGAGAATTGGAAGTGTGATGATGACACTTTGAAAGGTGAGGATTCATGTTTTTCTCTTACCAGAAGTCGTTTTTAGACTGGAAAACTGTTCTATGTTAATCTGCGTAGTTGAAAGAGAACTGAGTTTTAATCTTATAATACTGATTAAGTATGCGATTGCATTTCCCAGCATCCATAACAAACAATAAAAACAAAGCCAAACCTGGAAATTATGTCACACTAGTTGGTGAGGAGACTTTGGATTTTGATGATGACACTTCGAAAGGTGAGGATTCAAGTTATTCTCTTACCAGAAGTCGTTGGACTGGAAAACTGTTCAATGTTAATCTTCACAGTTGAAAGAAAAGTGAGTTAAGTGCATGGATGAAGAAATAGCAAACGCCTCTTAACTGTAAACCCTACCCTCTCCTCCCCTAAGTGTAGAGCCGCCAGATTGGCTAGAAACTTTCTCTGGGTTTTTGTTTTGTTTGTTTGTTGTTGTTGTTGCTGTTTGCTCGTGTGTTTGTTTTTTAATGGTTTCTTTGTTGGTTTTTCTTTATTTATTTATTATGGGAAGAAAAGTGTGTACTCACAGTTGGTGATAATTCGTAATTCTACTTGGATATTGCTCTATAACATGCAATGCTGTTCGTAATGACAAGGTTTAAGTGGACACTGCAGTGAAATTTAATAGTTCTTCTCAATACTGGAATGTTTGTCTTTGTCCAGTATCTAACTTACAGTTGGCAATAAGTCCATGTATCACTGATTATTTAAGCTAAACCTAAAAGTATTCGTTTTCCCAGCATCCATGGCAAGCAGTGAAGTCAAAGCCAAACCTGGAAGTGACGTCACACCAGTTGGAGAGGATACTTTGGATTTTGTTGATGACACTTTGAAAGGTGAGGATTCATGTTATTCTCTTATCAGAAGTCGTTGGACTAGAAAACTGTTCAATGTTACTCTTCACAGTTAAAAGAGAAGTGAGTTCAGTCCATGGATACAGCATCTAGTTCAGCATCTGAGTTATAGTTACATTTTATAAACTTAGTATACTGATTAAACATTTGATTTCCCAGCATCCATGGCAGACAGTGAAAGCGAACCCATACCTGAAAGTGACGTCACACCAGCTGGTGAGGAGACTTTAGATTTTGATGATGACACTTCGAAAGGTGAGGATTCATGCTATTATCGTAGCAGAAGTCGTTTTAAGACTGGAAAACCGTTCTGCTTTACGTTAAGAAGCTTTTATAGACACACGACTTTAACGTAGCATATATTTGATGGAGTACAGTTTTTCAATTTCATTTATCTTAAGTTTTTATAATTATTTTTGTCTGCGATTTTATATATGTATTTTCTATTTCCCTTTGCATATGAAAAGCACACTTCATCATCTTATATGAAAAGTTACGCTATATAAATTTTACAGTTACACTTATAAGCTGAGTATACTGATTAAATTTAAATATTTGATCTTCCAGCATCCATGACAAGCACTGAAAACAAAGCCAAAACTGAAAATGACGTCAAACCAGCTGGTGACGAGACTTGGAAGTGTGATGATGACACTTTAAAAGGTGTTTTTCTCTTACCAGAAGTCGTTTTTAGACTGGAAAACTGTTCTATGTTAATCTTCACAGTTGAAAGAGAACTGAGTTTTAATATAAGAGTACTAATTAAATATTCGATTGCATTTCACAGCATCCATAGCAAACAGTAAAAACAAAGCAAAACCTGGAAGTGACGTCACGCTAACTGATAAGGAAACCTTGGATTTTGATGATGACACTTCGAAAGGTGAGGATTCATGTTATCCTCTTACCAGAATTCGTTGTTAGACTGGAAAACTGTTCAATGTTAATCTTCACACTTCTAAGAGAACTGAGTTAAGTGCATGGATGAAGAAATAGCAAAAGCCTGTTAACTGTAAACCCTACCCTCTCCTCCCCTAAGTATAGAGCCACCAGATTGGCTAAAAACGTTTTCTGGATTTTTGTTTTGTTTTTTTGTTGTTGTTTGTTGCTGTTTTTATTTGCATGTTTGTTTGTTTGATTTGATTTTTTATCATTTTCTGTTTTCTTTTTATTTATTTCTAACACTTGCTCATTTAACGTCCACACAAACATTGAGGCTTCAAGCTCGCAGTCAATGGGTAAAACAAATCCAGTCCTGGGTTTTGATCAGACGCCGCCGCCGCTTGAGTACTGATTGAGTATTCGATTGCATATCGAAGCATCTCTAACAAGCAGTGAAATATGCAAAAAATCCCTTGTGCTTGCGTAGACAGTAACACAAGCATCTGTTGTCATTCTTTTTTATAAGTAAGCGCATAAAATAAGCTTGTTCTGCAGGCTAGTGTTTAGGTCGCAAACCAGGCCTTAAAGGCAGAAACAATGTCTTCATGAAATCTTAATTTGAAAGCTAATTTTCACTGGTGTATGTTCCAGAAAACATATAACAATAAGAACAGGAAAACGCTTGATGAACGATTGTTTTACTGCCATTGAGGTTTGCGCTTGAAACCGCTGTTAATTATCAAATATCTATATGATACAGAAGACGACGACGTGGCCTCACTTTTTGCGCTAAACGGAAGTGGACGAAAATTATTCACGCACCATGACAAACAATAAAGACGACTGACACACTGTGCGACATGATAAGCTAAAACAGCGTTGCATCCTGTTTTAGTCCGCTATGATGACATAAATTGTCATTATACTCAGGCTTTGAAACACTTGTACGTTAATGTAATATTGCTGGCAGGAAGGTTTCGGTGCTACACACTGAAAATTAAAAAGTTGACTTCATTGTTACAGTGTGTGTCCAGTCATAGTTCAGCATCTAAGTTACAGTTACACTTCATAAACTGACTATGCTGATTAAATATTTGATCTCGCAGCATCTATGGCAAGCAGTAAAAGCAAAGCCATACCTGAAAGTGACGTCACACCAGCTGGTGAGGAGACTTTGGATTTTGATGATGACACTTCGAAAGGTGAGGCGTCATGTTATTTTCTTAACAGAAGACGTTGTTAAACTGTTCGATATAATCTTCACAGTCGAAAGAGAACTGAGTCAAGCGCACGGGCGGAGATGCAGCAAACTCCTCCTGTAAATCCGCCAGACTGGTTATGAACTCTTTCCGGTTTTCGGTGTTGTTTGTTTGTTGTTGTTTTTATTTGCATGTTTGTTTGTTTGTTTGATTGTTTTTATAATGTTTAATCAGTTGTTTCTGTTGTTTTTATTTGAAGCATATATTCATTTAACGTTCACCCAAACATTAAGGCTTCTAGCCCGCGAACGCAGACGAATTTCCGGCTGTCGCTTCGCAGGCTATAAGGCTTCAGGCTGTCATTCGATGAATGAGAAATCCGATTCCGGTTTCGTTTAGCCCCCGCTATTTTGCTACAAGCGCCCATCACTCCGTCGAAAACGAGGCAGGAATTGAACTCGAAACCTTTTCTGTCATTTTCCTCTCCCCGGCCCCCCCCCCCCCCCCCCCCAAAAAATAAAAGTGAATTAGCCGATGGCGAAAGGCAATCTTTATTTAAATGGCCAAACTCATGCAGATATTATTGTGCTATACTATTATTAATACATTGAGTCAAACTGGAGTTAATTTCTGTATTATAATTTAAGAAAATGTGGAACCTAATGTAATTGTCGAATTCACTATAGACACTTTGCTTTACGTTCTACTGTACAAGTGAAGGGTAAATAGACATCAAAATTTCATGGGAAAACATTTTCACTGGATATAAGCACAGCAAACAACATGTATTGTTTCATAAACTATATATACATTAAAATTTCGTTTTCCATGCTTGGTTTTCACATGACGTCATAAAAAACTGAAATTCATAACTAAACACAATTTTGGGTTTTTATCTTCATCACATATAAGAAAATCTAAATTTCCATCGGCTTGCTTGTTTTCAGCAGGATAGCATCCTTTGTTTTGAAAATAGAGCAGTTTGAATTTTAGATTTTTGCGCAGTGCGTGACAGAAGGATTGCTGCTCTAAACATGTCACGTACACGAAAACATCGATTCGCCTCGTGTTTTTTTAGGTCTGATCAGCTAACATGTAATAGAAGCGTTAATGTCAATGTGTGAAAGTTCAGCAGAGAGAAGAAAGGCTTTGAAATAGCCAAGGTAAACTCCAGATGTTTTTGCTGGTTTCCGGCCGCCATGTTGGTGCCCATCAGACGGGGCACCAACATGGCGTCGCATACTAATCTCTGTTATTTTCCGTGGTACATTTTCTCGAATAACTCGATTAGGAGATATCGCACAGCCCTGTGGCTTTCACACGTTGTTTATGTATCACTCTTCTACAACATATCAATTTCTTGACTTTATCTATTGAATGGTTGAGGATTTTATTTTTTCACTTGCGCGACGATGTGTGAGGTGAAAACCACCTATAGCTGAAGTGAGGCGTATCATACGACCAAAAAAAATAATGAAAAATCTGGCGAAAGCAAAATATTTGGACTTTGGCCTTTGGACAAATTCATACCTGCTGGCAGAAAGGATTGGCTGTATGCAAACTGAAAATTTCAATTTTCGGTTTAAAAAAAGTTGACTTTACTGTTACAGTGTGTGTTCAGTCATAATTCAGCATCTAGGTTATAGTTACATTTTATAAACTTAGTACACTGATTAAACATTTGAATTTTCAGCATCCATGGCAGACAGTGAAGGCGAAGCCATACCTGAAAGTGACGTCACACCAGTTGGTGAGGAGACTTTGGATTTTCATGATGACACTTCGAAAGGTGAGGATTCATGCTATTATCGTAGCAGAAGTCATTTTAAGACTGGATTGAAAACCGTTCTGCTTTACGTTAAGAAGCTTTTATAGACACACGACTTTAACGTAGCATATATTTGATGGAGTACAGTTTTTCAATTTCATTTATCTTAAGTTTTTATCATTATTGTTGTCTCCGATTTTATATATATTTCCTATTCCCTTTGCATATGGAAAGTGCACTTCATCATCTTATATGGAAAGTTGCGCTATATAAATTTTTGACAGTTACACTTATAAGCTGAGTATACTGATTAAATTTAAATATTCGATCTTCCAGCATCCATGACAAGCACTGAAAACAAAGCCAAAACTGAAAATGACGTCACACCAGCCGGTGACGAGACTTGGAAGTGTGATGATGACACTTTGAAAGGTGAGGATTCATGTTTCTCTCTTACCAGAGGTCGTTTATAGACTGGAAAACTGTTCTATGTTAATTTTTACCGGTTTTTTTTGTTTTGACAAGGTTTGAGTGGACAATGCAGTGAAATTTAACAGTTCTTCTCAATACTGGAATCGTGTTTTTCTTTGTTCAGTATCTAACTTACAGTTGACAATAAGTCCATGTATCGCTGATTATTTAAGCTAAACGTAAAAGTATTCGTTTTCCCAGCATCCATGGCAAGCAGCGAAGTCAAGGCCAAACCTGGAAGTGACGTCACACCAGTTGGTGAGGAGACTTTGGATTTTGATGATGACACTTTGAGAGGTAAAGAGTCACGTCACTTACTTGCCCGGTTATCACTAACATTAAATGTTGCAAACACGTTGAGTCCACGGATGATAGCTAATGGAAAATGGTGTAGTGAAGACCTCATTTTCCTTACTTATTAACACCCTCCCTGTCCTCTTTCATCCTATAGTTTGGTTATTTTCAACACCATCCTCCCCCTTAATATAGGCCCCTTCAACTCCCCATTATTAGTATCGTCTCTTTTGGCATTAGGTTGTACAATTTGGGACTCAAATAAAAGTTGACTGTTGTTCAGGTTACTGCAGGGTCACTGTCACGGAAATTTCTCTTGTTTTGGTCGCAACTGCTGAAATATTTGCCAAGGTACCTTTTCTCTAACATCAAATTACTCTTAGAGCAGCGAGAATAAGATATGAACTGATTTCTATTATCAGTTTTTTTTTCTCCAAATACGCTGGAAGAACTTGAAAAAATTGGCGAATTTTTTCAAGTTTCAATTCTTTTCAATCTTAGCTATTAGTGGCCAATGATAACTAACACTAGTTTCTGTGTAGTAGTGTGGTTACAGTAAACAAACCTGAACCATTATTTTAACGATTCTGTAGATGCAAACGTGTTTTTTGGCCATTCAAAGTAACACCACAAATAGGTGACACTGCCCCTTTAAAATATGTATGCTGAAAAATCCCAGGGGGGATACTCGGGCATAAACGTGACGGGGCTGTCCGACGTATTTTTTTGGGTCTAAAATTTTTAACTCCTGTATTTTTTTCGGTTGAAGATTTAACCGTGTATTTTTCTTGGGTCTAAAAAATCTGCGCGTATTTTTTGGGGTTTGAATTTCCGCCAGGCTAATAGTTCTTACGCAATTCAAGCCAAAGTTCTCTCATGATCCGAAAGCACGATTTGAATATTATATTATCTTGTATTTTTTTGCGTGCACAATATAAGGTCCATGTATTTTTTGGGTGTAAAATATTAGGCTCCGTCTGATCCCCCCGTCACATTTATACATATAGTAGAAGGAATGTATACACACAATTCGCCATGACCTTACACACCAATCACTCAACTTAATAACGAACAAAAAAGCACTAAAGAAAATACACCAACGAGCAAGCAACAACAAAACACAACGGCTTAAAACAACATGCCAAAACCACACACAGCGTGACAAACACAGTACTCCCAAGCCGGTGTCAAAGATCTTTTCATCATAGTTAATAGCCCAATTTCGATATATCGAAATTGGGCTATTGATGGACTGGTTATGAAACCTTGCCATGTTAACAATGGTGTTGCAATTTATGTTGCAAGGGCCGCGACCGTGCACAATCCTTTCTTTTAACTTTCATACTACATTTGAATATCTTACTAATGGTGATTTGCTCCAACACATTTCAAAATCTATTTTGGTTTGTGCACGGTCAACGCCAAAAATGCTTACAAAATATTCAACACTAAAATGAAGTAGTTTGACGGGCTACATACGGGCTTAACCATTGCCTTTTATTAACTGTTTTAATTTTTCTTCATTTAGCAATAGCAGAGGTTTATAAGAATGAAGGCAATGATGAATACGGGAGGAGGAATTTCCGTAACGCCGTCAACTTTTACACGGAAGGAATTAAAGTGAACTTCAAGGATGAAGAACTGAAAGCCAAACTGTATTGCAACAGGGCGGCAGTGCACTTTCGCTTAGGTGAGATTTTATTTCAATTTATTTATTTATTCAGCATTTATTTAGTTACTGTATTAGCACAACTGAGTTGTGAAAATGAATCGGACCGTACCTGAATTCGTTTCCAGACGCTCTTTCGCTCGTTCTCGAAAACATTTTTTGCGCCGATTTTAGCCGGTTTTACTAGGTCCTGCACCAACTAGCTTTCCTTGCGTCTCAGTGACCGCAGAGGTCTGGCCAGCTGCTTCAGCCTGAGGGTAAATAAATTTATTTATCTATTTATAATTTTTAGGGAATTATCGGGATTCACGAAGTGATGCGAAAGTTGCCACTGAATTACAACCATCTTATGTCAAAGCAATCATTAGAGGTAAGATGTTTAAAATTCTAGACAAAAGAAAAAGAAAATAACAAGTGAACCGCAACAATTTACCGCCGCGATATCTACCGTAGTTACAATCCGGATACAATCTTTAAAGTAACGGCCATTAACAATATTTTGCAAAATATAACTTAATATATAGATCATGACTCTTTTACACCAGGTAGGCCAACGAGCCGCAAATTTATACAATATCCATCCGTTTTTTAGAACTGGTTTTCTGTATCAGTGTGTATTACACGATGTATTATTGTGAAAGATGCTATCTTGACGTATATATGCGATTTTATATGTTTCAACTGAAAGAACAGTGTATTGCTGCACATCGCCAGTCAATGATTTAACAGAAACATGTTATTTTCTTTGAACCTCCCTACTTTTATCACACGTCAATCAGATGTCTGACATTGCTCATGGCATAAACCCCATGACTACAATTACCTTATTTATTGTATGAAGTGTTCGCGTCGCCTCTGTGTCCATATTAAGCGGGTTTCATCATTTAAAAAACGATATCCTCTTATTGCGAAGACTAAGCGGCTGTTCATAAAGTGGTGTTTAAGGTTGCGTTCGATTGACCGTATTCCAGAATAAGAATAAGCGAAATAGATGTTAGATTTCTCTTTTAAGTAAATTTGGGAAGACATTTCTGCAAAACTTTCGCTGACACATGATAATTTTAGAGCAATTTTGTATTTTAGTAACTCCAGAAACCTCTTGAGGAATTTATTGAAATTATTGTATGTATTCCTATTCCGGAATAGGGTCAATCGAACGCACCCTAGCTGTATTGCAAAATGGCGATCCTTTTTCATCATCCTCTACTGTCATGATCATGATACATGTGCACAAACATAGAAACTGAATTTTGAAGTAAACTAGCTTGACTTAAAAATAAATCAAGTCATCATATATGTTTTTTAGGAGCAAGTGCTTGTGTGGAGCTGAATCTGTTTGAAGAAGCGATCACGTGGTGTGATCAAGGATTAGCAGTATCCTTTGGTTCTTTCATGTAATGTTTAAAACACGAGTAGCAGTGTTTTATCGGGTTTTAGACCCGATAAAATACGTGCCGCGAGTTTTTGAACGGCTTCAAAAAGATTCCTGGAAAAGCGTGTGTCAGGAGAGTTCATAACAATTATGCTTTTGTGAACGTTGGAGAGTAGCATCCCAGAAAAACATTTAACACTGCATACTAATAAGGAGGTGGTTTTATCTGGTTTCAAAACCACTGCACGTGATGTTTTGTCGACGAGTTTGATTTTTCAATGACTTATGATTTATTACTGAGTTTTTGAGAGCAGCATAAACATTCCCGGATGTAATAAGGTTGTTTTCATAATGAAAGGCAGTACTGAATTACTTGTATGTCCCCACACAAAATGTGCCTTGCCTCCCCCCCCCCCCCTTGCAAAAAATAAATAAATAAATAAATAAAAAATGACATGATTAGCATTCCTACGTTTTTGTACTGCCACAGCATAAAACATAGGATACTCTGCAGCTCACTTCCTCCCCAAGCAGTGACTGATTAACACAATTTGACAAGTGAAAGAAAGTTTTAGTATATATGTATATGCCTTATTATTCTTATCTGATTGCAGTAGCTGAGAGAGAACACAAGAGAACCACTTTAATGTACGCTATTTTACCCCTTCTTTTACCGCAAAGAACCGTTTCAAAGACCATGTCAGGTAACAATCGAGTGTCGTTGTACTCGAGAACCCTGAGGTCCAAAGAAATTCACCGTCAGCTTCGTTGTAATGCTACAAACATAGGTACCTTTCATCACGTCCGGGCGCTGAGGGCCGATTCACACTAGAGATCTGGAAGACCCTCAAACGTTTAAGTTTTCCGATGAATTATGGCAAAAGCAGCCGATCAGGTAGAACTAAAAATTGTGATTATAACGTCTCATCGAATTTACCTGCTTTCTTTACTACGTAACAACCTTAACTTTGAAAAGATTGACAAAGAAAATGCGACGCTGTTGGAACTCAGAAGCAGGTCTCAGAAGGTATTGTTATTTAGTTTATTTTAATGAGTACTTTCTTAGAAATAGATTTTGTGATAAAAATACACGCTAAAAAGGTCACGACGTTTCGACCTCTCCGAGGCCATTTTCAAGTGCGAGTAAAAAATAAAAACCTTGGCATGAATATATTAGAAACAGTTAAAAATCGGTAAGAATGTCACGAACGCTAAAATGTGATAAAACATGTCAATGATAAGTATTTATAAAGTTTAGGAGTAAATTACATGGCGAATTTCGGCCCAGGCTGAGATTTCAGCCCGGTTTCTTGAACAAATCTTATTTAAACGACGTTTGCGATTACATGAAGAAAGTTTCAGCCCGGGCTGAAATTTCCAGCCTTGTTTTTGAAACCGGACTCGAAATTTCAGCCCAGGCAAACGGGCTGAAAAATCAGAATGAAATTTCAGCCCGGGCTGAAAAGCGAGGTCACCTGGGTAGAAAAGTGACGTGGGCATGCGCAACGATTTGTTTTCAATGAAACAAGATGGCGGCTACCAGGTTTCAGTGGAACAACGGCGATAATATCGAAAATCTTATTCGGTGCTTGGCGAATTACAAATCGAAAATGGACTAACAGAACAGTGACGCAGATAAGGTGAAGCAATATCAAGCTGTTCGCGAAGAGATGGCCCGAGTACATGAGGAGGAAACGACCTTCTTTGGACCACCTGCCATTACACCATTGCCAGCGCCGGACCAGGTCGACGAAACCGAGATGTCCGATAAAAAAATTGGAAATTGAGTGCTAGCAAAAGGCTAAATTGCGAGAGAAGCAATGCCCCGATTTTCACAAGTCGAATATTTGACGCCATTTTGATTTCTGTCCACTCTTCCCGCCCGGGCTGAAATTCGCCATGTAATCGCAACAAAATTCCAGCCAGCCTATCGGGATGAAATTTCAGCCCGAGCTGAAATTCGCCATGTAATCAGCCCCTAAAAAAGGACATAAAACAATGAAACAATGAAGTAATAATTAATTACTAAGAACTGGTCTAAACAAATAATTTAGCACGGATAGAATCGCATTGTTTGTTTAGTGATGGTTTCAGTTCTTTGATAAATAACATTTCAAAAATAAGACAATCGAGTTTGGTTTGAGCTTTCTTAAAATTTTAAAATTTCGCGCAATGTCATTTGGGGCCATGTTGTGCTGCTCCCTCAGGTGGTTTCCGATTGCCGATCTCTAATGCTCCTCAATTTGCTGGTGAAGGTGTCGGCACGTGTAGCCGACCTAGTCTGCATCGCACAGGCCACGCTGAAAATGATACACAGCGCATTGTTGATCTACAAGTGGTGGCTTGTCTTCTCTCGCTTTCATTTCATCCTTGATCTTCCGACTTGTGTACACCGGGCTGACATCCACATTGATCTCCCGACTGAGGTCCCCAAGTTGTCTGCGCACTGCGTTTGCAGATTTCTGATCTTTGAAAGGCAGCACTATTCTGATTGGGGCTTCTTGCTTCTGTGGTACTTGCTGTTGGGTACGTGAATCCTCAGATACTTTTGAATCAATGAATTGGCGGATGGTAGAGATCACAAGTTTGTCCGGGTAGCGCAGTAGGGAAAAGATCTCTTTGAGGCGTTCACATTCCTGATGAAAAGACTTCCACGTAGATGAGAGCTTAAATGCACGGTTGAGCATGGTATTCAGCAATGACCGTTTATATCTACTGTTCACTTGGCTGTGGTAATGTAACAGTAGCCCAGTGTCCGTTGGTTTCCTGTACACCTTCGTGTCTAACCGGTATCGATTCCTAATTATATCCTGATTCCCAGAAAGGGGAGTCTGGCAGTGCCGTTTTCTTCAAGCTCCATTGTAAAATCGATAGAAGGATGACTGTTGTTCAATGTCGTTAGGAACTCAGAGGCTGGTTCAAAATCAGGCATTGCGCTAAGCGTATCATCTTCGTAGCGTTTGTAAAAGGCAGGCATCTTGTTTTCGGTTTCTAGCTGTTTCTCGATGTTACACATGAATGCGTTAGCCATGAGAGGTCCCAGTGGCGAACCCATAGCAACACCATCCACCTGTTCGTATAGGTTTCCTTCGAATTGAAAAAGCTGATTTTCGGTTGCAATTCTCAACAGCTCTTCTCAGCTTTTAAGCATTTTAAAAAAGGTTTTCAAAAGGTATTGTTATTTATTTCATTTTAAAGCATAGAGGTTCTCTGTTTTAAAGCAAATAAGTGTTAGCAGTAAATTCCTCTTGGTAGGCCCTGTATGTTAGGATAGAAAACAGTTTCATTATTTATAATTTCCAACAGAATAAATGTCATTTAAGAGTTATTGTCTGAGAAAACCAGGCAGGTGGTCAAAGATCGGGGTCGGCCAAATCATTCCATACTAACATCATAGATAGGTTAGGTGGACTTATGGATAAATATACTAAAGTTTGCTCTTCAAGTGTTTTGGTATAGGAGATATGAGATCCACTCTCCATCACCCCCTCAGGTCCTAGTTTTTCTGGTAATTTTGACCCAAATTTGACAGCCAGCAAAAATTGTACAATTTAGCGAACGAAGTTCATGTTTTGTACCTGATATAAATGGACATTGAACTTCTTGTAAAAGGCCAGAGATATGCGAAATAAGCAAAAGTCACTCTACAACATTTAGTTTTGGAATACCTATATTTCGTATCTGCAAATGAGCAAGAAATTAGCCATTTTCGACTTCACGCAGAACACACAACTAAAACTTCAGCAAAACCTGGATGCCAAAACCAAACACTCTTACCTTCCATCTATTAAAATCAGCAATAATCTTTTTGGGCCATTGAAACAGCAAGATGCTACATCACCTCCATTTCTCCTACTACTCGATGTCATGTACAGCACGACACGACGCAGTCAATGTGCTGTTTAAGCCGCTCCTGGATTTCGCATTGGGTTTGTCTTAAGTTAAAAATATTCAGTTGATCAAATTAATTCCACAAAAAATTCAAATCTCCTCTCTTGCGAATTTAACGGAAAGAAAATCAAGAAAACGCGAAAATAAACAAAACGACGCCATGTTGAATTTGTTCACTCGGGATAGACTGGGAACTAGTTGATTGGTTGTAAGGGAGCCAGGGGCTAAGCCAAGGCTGGCCATGGATGATTGTTCCACGCTGTTTTTCATAAGTAAGCTTTTTGATTTAAGGAAGGCTGGTTTAGGCTCATGCCGTAAATAACAAGGAATAACAAACTATTGGGAAATAAAGATACCAACGAGAGTTACAACCATTTTCCTTGGTTATTAAATGGCGTGCATGTTGTTATGCTTGCTGGGCAGGGAAAATCGGTTTGAGATTTAATCTGTATTTTGTGGGCTTTGATTAGGCGAAGTTTCTGGGTCAAGCTGTCTTGTACTGTCAAAGACGGGATTACAACGAATGAAATAAGAGCCAAAAACACAAGACCGTAGCCCAGTTGGAAGTCTTGTTTGCAGATTCACTTGCAGAAACTCTATTTTGTTTCAATACAAAGGGAAAAAATCCGAAAAAATAACGTCATAGTATTTTTTATATCGTAAGAGACTATACACGTACGAAAGTATTTTATGACAATTTTGTTCTTACCATATTTACATTTATTACGTGACATATGGTCTTCGCTCCAGTCTTTTGCGACAGTATTTACATTGCAGTCAGAAGTGTAATGTACAACGCAAAATGAGCTGCTCATTTTCAACTGTTGACCGTGTATGCGGTCCAACACCATCAGCGCCAAATTAGCTTTATGTTATTCCTCTAAAATCATGCAGAAAGGATTTAACAGATTATCTAACTAATCTGGGTGTAAGTGGATCGAAGTCGAGGCTTAGGGACACGGATTAACGAGGCTGATGTTATCCTCAATCGCGCCGGATTGCATTCTCTATCAGAGGAAGACAGGGAAATGTCCAAAGCACAAATACAAATTAACAACACATTACCAGAAGTTAAAATCCAGTTGTTTTCACCCATCTCACGGAGGTGAAGCGAAAAAATTAAAAAATCCTCGTCGGGTAAACAAACAGGTGTCGGAAGAAATATACCAGGAGTTTCAAGTTTCAGTTCCAATAGGATCCGGTATGTACAATAAGCCAATATTTAAATTATTTTCTCGCAATTCACCTATTTTTGGAAATTAATGTACTCTTTATATGTTACCAAAAGATATTTCACCTTACGTGTAGTTTCTTATCAGTTCGGAAATCTCTGCTAATTAATCAGATGCGTTGTTTTATTACAATGTAACAAACATCTCATTCAATTGAAATCAACATTTCAAATATTGTTTCAGCCCTGTGTAACACTTGTCGAAAAGGCCATTCAAGCAGATTTAAAGTGGAGGATGCTACCTCCTTGCTACCTTTGATTACTGTTCCCTTGGACCGATATATAACTTCTTTATTTTTTCGACCCGGAGACAATTTTGTGATGATCCCAGTAGAGTTTAAGAGTTGGGCGTTGCAGATTCTACGTTAACGTGATGTTATTTGTTTATTCTCTGATTAGCGTGCTTGACGGTCCGGCAGCTCCTATTTCCCGTCTCCTATCATATTTATCAAGGTATCAAAGCGGAGATAATACAGCCAAAACTAATTTTTTGTTAATTTGTTGTGTAAGTTTTCAACAGCAGCTTTTGTAACGAAAAAGCGCATACTCCTAAGGGCCTTCTGGTGTACATGACAAGCCGGAATGGTAAGTCCAACGCTTTTATTAAAAGCAAATGACGTATTCAATGAGGGCTCCTAGGTAAATATTTCGCTTCACGACATGTGTTCATTGACAGACCAACGGAACTAGCAAAGTTCAAAATAAGTAAACAAAAGATCGGAAGCAAAAACAAACATACCTTGGAAAAGGCAGTTATCTATAGGAAAAAGGAAATTCCAACCCAAAGGGGATCTGAAAGGAAAATTCTTTTTTCTAAATATCAAGCGCACATTTTCCGTCAGTTATCTTTAGTTTTACGCAGTTTATTTTAAAGGTAGAACAATTCCATGACACTGTTTCTACTTATTTCACACATCCAATCTGATTGCTTTGCGGTAAAGGTAGAGATCATATTTCAGCTTTCCTCAGTGATTCAGAGGGGAGCGTGTCGAGTAGAGCACAACCACAATCACAATCACAATCACAATCAATGTAAACCACAATCAAAGCGCTCATGGGGTCGGCATCGCTTTATTTGTCATGCGGTTGATGACTGGAACGCTCCCCCCAGACGGCATTAGGAACATTTCCAATTTTTTAGTTTTTAGACGTCTTATTAGAAACATGTAGACTCTTTTATCGATCTTATCCTTTTTACTTTTTTATTTTTAGATAGCTATATTTGTCATTTTTTTTTGTATTCTTACGTTAGATTTGTGCAGGGCCTCACTGAAAACCACATTTTGTGACGGAGGCTCCCTGTTGAAATATCGTATTTTAAAACCTAGGAGAGTCAGTTTATTGAGTAATAACTGTGATCAGTTTGCTTATACATTGTACAGAGATTTGTTTTACTAGTGTTATGTAGTACAAGCATCAAATAACGGTACTTCTTTCGAAGTTACTAAACGGAAACTTTCTTATAAAGGCATTGCAATTTTTGTTATTAAATTCAAATATTCCAGTTGTTCATGCTTTAGCGTGCTTTATCGAGTTGTGAAGAACGCGGGAGTTGGATATCTCTGATTTCTTGACGGTGGAAATGTACATCAAAAGCCGCGCGCTCAAAAAAAATCCAATGAAGTTATTTTTTCACGCTGTTGCACGCTTCTGCTGGCTCTATTTTGAGCATGATTCGTTCATGTCATTGTTTGTTCAGATCTCGAGCTGTTTATCGCGACAAACAGACGTTTCTAGCAACGATGCACCGGCGATAGGTTCTTCCCTGTTCCCTCCCTACCCAAAGTAAAAATAAGTAGGTCCCAGTCCCTTGAGAGCAATCCAACTCAAGATGGCGTCGTTCTGTTTAGTTCGTATTTCTTTTTAAATTTTCCTTCAGTTAAATTGGCCAGAGAGGGGTTCTGATTTTTTGGGGACCACTTTGGTCAACTGCATATATTTAACCGTGGAGAAATCCAATGTGGAATCTAAGAGCGGCTTAATCGGCACATTGCTTGCGTCGTGTCGTGCTGTACATGACAACGAGTGGTAGGAGTAATGGAGGTGGTGAAGCATCTTGCTGTTTGAATGGCCCAAAAAGATTATTGGTGATTCTGATAGAAGGAAGGTAAAAGTGTTTGGTTTTAGCATCCGATTGTTGCTGAAGATTTAGTTGTGTGTTCTGCGTGAGTTCGAAAATGGCTAATTTCTTGCTCATTCGCAGATACGAAATATAGGTATTCTAAAAGTAAATGTTGTAGAGTGACTTTTGCTTATTACGCATATCTCTGGCTTTTTACAAGAAGTTCTATGACCATTTATATCAGGTACAAAACACGAACTCCGTTCGCTAAATTTTACAGTTTTTGCTGGCTGTCAAATTTGGGTCAAATTTACCAGAAAAACTAGGACTTGAGGGGGTGATGGAGAGTGGATCTCATATCTCCCATACCAAAACACCTGAAGAGTAAACTTTAGTAAATTTATCCATAAGTCCACCTAACCTATCTATGATGTTAGTATGGAATAATTTGGCCGACCCCCATCTTTCAGCTTTTTCAGATTTTGCCCGGTTTTCTCAGACATTGACTCTTAAAAAGGTTAAGCGCACGAGCGATCCGGACTAGACCTTATACTCTTAACCCTATTCAGGCTGCGTGCTGCAGCGTCAAACTGGCGTTGAATACTTATAACTTCCCAAATAAAAAAAGCAAACACCACCAAACTTGGTGAATTTTCCTAAAATTTATTTGGTAACAACTTTATACAATAATTGTTTGTTTACGTGGCTTGCTGTTGTCATAGAAACAATATCTTGACTGCCCAATTTTTCAGATTAATAGTGAATTTTGATTGTGATTTATTTAGGTTTTTCATCCATCCGATAGAGTTTGTGTCTTCAACTAGCTGCAATATATCTCGTAATGCTCAGTGCCAAAGTATTCAACCTCACTAAATTCCATTGTTATTTCCTTGCATGACATCGATGAACCATTCCCATATGCATTTTACAACCAAAATTAGAAACGTTACATGACGTCTTACATTGGAAATTACGAAAAATACGATACAAATCACGTCAAGAAAGTGGGACAAAGAATCAATCTGTTGGAAGCAAATACTTAATAGAAAAGCCGTATGTAAACCTTAGTAATTATTGCCACTATATCGGTGATTTCCAGATCGCTTTCAAGTACCACCAGCAATCTCGTAGTATCATCAAAGAAGTTGAAAGCAAAGGTTCGGAAGGAACGTCATACATGAACCGAGGTATTACTTGTCATCGCCTCGGTGAATTCGAGAAGGCTATCGAGTTTTATCAGCAAGCTCTTAGCATCATGAAAGAAGTTGGGAACAAAGATTTAGAAGGACGTGTATATATGAACCTCGGTGCTGCTTACCGTTCTGTTAGTGATTTCAAGACAGCTATCGAGTTCCTTCAGCAAGCTCTTAGTATCATGAAAGAAGTTGGGAACAAAGATTTAGAAGGAAGCGTATATACGAACCTCGGTAATGCTTACAGCTATCTTGGTGATTTTAAGACAGCTATCAAGTTCCAACAGCAAGCTCTTAGTATCGTGAAAGAAGTTGGGAGCAAAGATTTAGAAGGAAGCGTATATACGAACCTCGGTACTGCTTACCACTCTCTTGGTGCTTTCAAGACAGCTATCAAGTTCCATCAGCTAGCTCTTAGTATCATAAAAGAAGTTGGGAACAAAGATTCAGAAGGACGTGTATATACGAACCTCGGTAATGCTTACCACTCTCTTGGTGATTTCAAGACAGCTATCAAGTTCCAACAGCAAGCTCTTAGTATCGTGAAAGAAGTTGGGAACAAAGATTTAGAAGGAAGCGTATATACGAACCTCGGTACTGCTTTCCACAGTATTGGTGATTTCAAGACAGCTATCAAGTTCCTTCAGCAAGCTCTTAGTATCGTGAAAGAAGTTGGGAACAAAGATTCAGAAGGACGTGTATATACAAATCTCGGTAATGCTTACGGCTCTCTTGGTGATTTCCAAACAGCTATCAAATTCCATCAGCAAGCTCTTAGTATCATGAAAGAAGTTGGGAACAAAGATTTAGAAGGAAGCGTATATACGAACCTCGGTACTGCTTACCACTCTATTGGTGATTTCAAGACAGCTATCGAGTTCCTTCAGCAAGCTCTTAGTATCATGAAAGAAGTTGGGAACAAAGATTCAGAAGGACGTGTATATACGAACCTCGGTAATGCTTACCACTCTCTTGGTGATTTCAAGACAGCTATCAAGTTCCAACAGCAAGCTCTCAGTATCGTGAAAGAAGTTGGGAACAAAGATTCAGAAGGACGTGTATATACGAACCTCGGTAATGCTTACCACTCTCTTGGTGATTTCAAGACAGCTATCAAGTTCCATCAGCAAGCTCTTAGTATCGTGAAAGAAGTTGGGAACAAAGATTTAGAAGGAAGCGTATATACGAACCTCGGTACTGCTTTCCACAGTATTGGTGATTTCAAGACAGCTATCAAGTTCCTTCAGCAAGCTCTTAGTATCATGAAAGAAGTTGGGAACAAAGATTCAGAAGGACGTGTTTATACGAACCTCGGTAATGCATACGGCTCTCTTGGTGATTTCAAGACAGCTATCAAGTTCCAACAGCAAGCTCTTAGTATCGTGAAAGAAGTTGGAAACAAAGATTTAGAAGGAAGCGTATATACGAACCTCGGTACTGCTTACCACTCTCTTGGTGATTTCAAGACAGCTATCAAGTTCCATCAGCAAGCTCTTAGTATCATGAAAGAAGTTGGGAACAAAGATTCAGAAGGAATTGCATACGGTGCGCTTGGTCGTGATTACTACTCTGAAGGGGATTATGAGAAAGCTACAAAGTGTTATCAGCGAGCTCTTAATATCGCCAAAGAAGTTGGGAACAAGACCTCAGAGGGACTTCTGCATATAAAGCTTGGTTCTGTTTATTTCTCACTGGATAACCTTAAGGCAAGTTTGGAGTTCTATCAGCAAGGTCTTAGGATCACTAAAGAAGTTGGTAGCAAAGAGTCAGAGGGAAGCGCTTATAGGAGCATTGGAATTGTTTATTTCCGGCGTAGAGATTTCAAGACAGCTATCGAGTACCATCGGAAAGCTCTAAGCATCGCTAAAGAAACTGGAAACAAAGTGCTCGAAGCAGCGACATATAGAGATCTTGGTGATGATCACTTTCTCGACGATGTTTGTACAGCTGAGGATTTTTATAGATGTAGTGTACGATTATTTGATGAACTTAGGGGTCTTCCTCAATCAAATGACAGATGGAAAATCGACTTCCGGAACAAACATAAGGCTTCCTACATCAGCTTATGGCTTGCTCAGTTACAACAGAACAAGACAGTGGAGGCGCTTTTTACAGCTGAGCGTGGACGTACACAGGCTCTGATGGATCTTATGGAATCACAGTACGGCGTAAAATCAGTCCACCTAGTGTCTGCTGAGAAGACGAGAATAATCTCTTCCATTTCAAGCCACCTTCCATCGCAAACGATATTTTTTGCTGAAGCCCCCAGTTTACTCAACATCTGGGTGCTGCGAAAAGGAAGTCTTTGCCAGTTTGAGCAAAAGGAAATCAGTGATAGTTTGGAGTCTCTGACTCACAAAACATACAAACAGATTGGAGTCTTTAAAAAAGTCATGTGTGAGAATCGCGCCTTGGATGGGCCAGCAGATGAAGAATCTGAAGAGTTTCCTTATCGAAATCACGATGAAAAATCAAAGGCATCTGCAGAAGGCGAAGGCGATGCTTTGAAGGCGTTGTCCGATGTGGTCCTGGGACCGATTTCACATCTGCTACAAAGCGATGAAGTTATCATTGTTCCTGATGGTCCACTATTTTTGGTTCCCTATGCTGCACTTCTGGACCAACATTCTAGGTACTTGTCTGAAACGCTCACAATTCGACTGGTTCCTACACTGACAAGTTTGAAGCTAATGACAGAGTGCCCTGAGGGGTACCACATTACGTCTGGCGCACTGCTTGTTGGTGATCCATGGGTGGAAGGTATCCTTTACAGAGGAAGTAGAATCCTGCAGCTTCCGACTGCCAAAGAGGAAGTGGAAATGATCGGTGCCATTCTGAACATCAAACCTTTGACTGGAAAAGAGGCAACAAAAGTTGAAGTGCTGAGCCGGCTAAACTCAGTGGCCTTGGTACACATTGCAGCCCATGGCCGTGCGGAAACTGGTGAAATTTTCTTGTCTCCTAATCCAACGGTGGCCAAGAAAAACCTGAAACAGGAAGACTTCCTTTTGACTATGGCTGATGTGTTGAATGCCAAACTGCGAGCAAGATTGGTTGTCCTAAGCTGCTGCCATAGCGGCCGAGGGAAGATTAAGGCTGACGGTGTGGTGGGTCTTGCGCGTGCTTTTTTGGGTGCTGGTGCTCGTTGTGTCCTTGCATCACTGTGGGCCATTGATGACGCAGCCACTCTGCAGTTTATGAGATACTTCTACGAGCATGTAGCGGAAGGAAAATGTGTCAGTAAGGCTCTCCACCAGACCATGAAACAAATGCGGGAATCTGACAACTTCAGTGACATTAAATACTGGGCTCCGTTTGTGCTGATAGGTGATGACGTCACATTGAGTTTTGGCCACTTGAGGTAAGTTGTTTGGGCTTAATTGTAGAAGTCACCGTTTAATATTTATTAATTTAAAGGATTTCAAAACCTCTCAACCCTATCAGCCTAGGTCCCCAAATTCGAAGCGTAAAGCTGAGCGGCTTTCATTCGCGTAAATGGATACATCTTTAAGTTTCGTCAGCGAATTCTAAAGCTTGGTAGCCTAGTGCTCGCCCTTCATTAATAAATATTTGCTTTTATCAAGGGAGTAAATAAGGTAATTTTGTCACGGTAAAAAGATTCGAGTGCTGACATTTCAAGCGAAGGGCTAACACTCGAAACGTCAGCACTCATATCTCACTTAATGGTGGCCAAATTACGTCTTCAGCTCTGGTAATCAAAGCAAATATTTGTCTCCACTCCCGAGTAACGATCTCTTTACCAGGGCAGTGGTAGGCCCAGGCCATGAGCGGAACACGAAAGCTGCTGCGCTACATTGTCCTTGCAAGTGGTGGCCACAAGTGACGTTTTAACTACATCTCCATAAACTCGTTGTGGGAGCTGTTGGCTGAGGATTGCAAAATCATCTTCGACAATGCGTATGGAAAAGTAGATTCGTATAACAGGGCCACTTCTGGTACGTGTGTGTGTCGTGAGAAGGGAAAAGCAGCTCTCCGTGGCTGCCACCTTGGTATTATTCAGTGCTGTGAGCAGTCGTAAGATTCTGACAATACCCCGAAATCGAATTCGAAGCCGGTGTGGTGTCCTTGTTGCTGTCTAAAGGTGGCCTTCATTAAAAAGTGTTTTTGCTGTTGTTGTGAACGGATGGTCATACATGTGTCATTTTCTTTCTTGTTTCAGTAATGTTTCAGATCACTGAGAAAGAACTTTCGACGATGGTGAGTTGCAGTAATGTGAACTTTTCCTCCGTTATCTGTCATACAAGGGAATAAAACAGTGTTAATTACTGCAGTCCGAGTCACCTTCATAAAAGGATTCAGTCAAACCTGTAGGACCAACCCTTATAAACGGCCACTTTCAACAATTGAAAAATCACACCCACCCACCCCGTCCTCCACACACACACAAACACACAATCACGCAAAGTTGAATCCTCACACAGCGACCGTGAAGTCTTTGGGTGCTGATGATTTGAAAATCTCTCTAGTTTTGACCTCTGATAAGCGACCACTTAATACATGGTCTGATCTCAGTATGGGGAAAAATATAATAACGAGTAGTTGTTTAATTCCAATCATGATGACAGTGAATTTTTCTCTCACACTAGAAAGTTTTGTTTTTAATTCACAAGAGTATGTTTGTTGTCCACTATGCAACTCAGATTTGTGGGAACTCTTTAAAAGTATGCACTGAAGTGTGGGGGTCGGCTTTATGCAAACGGGACCCTGAACAGAACACCTCCCAAATCAACCTCCTAGGCATATTATTTTGGGAGTATTCAACTGAATTTACATTTTCACTAAGGTTATATCCCCCGGGGGTAGGTGGGGTACTGGGTGAAGTTTTGAATAGCTTTAGTTGGAGTTGTGCCACTAGACTTTTGAAACTTTTACCTATACCAAACCATGTTCTAGATCAGACACAAAAAATCCCCCCATCCTAGACTTGAGTCTTAATTTTTATTCCCCGGGGACCTTTTCTCAAACCAAATTTTTCTCATTGACATCCTATTCTAGAACAAAACTCTCCGACTTCTATACCCTTTCCCAGACCTAACTGCTTCAACAATATACCCTTGGCAGCAGCATATACCTATATAGCATAAAAGTTATGGGAGAAGCCCCCTCTCCCGTGGGCTATACCACAAGTTGTAGTGGTACTTGGTAATTTGGGTTTGCTGAATACTGTGATTACACATGTCAACATTTAATCATACGATGTCTGTTAAGTTCCAGAACAGCCAGGCAAAACACTCTGATAATCCAAAGGATGCTGCAGGAAATATTCCTAGCGTTGGATGATAATGTTGATGAAAGATGACAAAGATCCGCAGTTATTGCATTGCAAAACGTAATATTTTGTTACCCGGCCAACAAGCCTAGTTATAGAGTTGTTGTGTAATACATTTTTGACCATGTTCAGTATTTTCAGAGATAAGAAATTACAGACGGCAAGGCTGTTCCTTACAGCAGAAAAAAAGGTCGAAAACAAAGAATTTGGATGTATAAACGGAAAAATATTTGTACAAAAAATGCCCGAAATTTCGGTTTGAAAAACAGAGCATGTAAATGTCTGCTGATGACCCTTGCATGCTTTCTACTTAGTGACTATGAATCAAAAGAAAAATGAAAAAAAAAAAAAAAAAAAGATTAAAATCTCATAACTAAAACTAACATAAGGCAATGTTTCTGGAGCTATGTTTTCATAAATCAAGGTATACATAAAAATGAATATATGAAACATATATTTCAACTGCGGGTGAAAGATGGAATAGAAGCAAGACCTTCGTAGTTACTTACGCAACTTAGCGGCTTTCTGTGAGGGTCTTCATATTCATATTCATTTATTCATCCTCCACGGGTTGGCTTGATAGCTCAGTTGGTAGTTCACTACACCGGTATCGCAGAGTTCATGGGTTCGAATCCCTTCCAAGTCTAAATTTTTTAGACCTTCTTTTCGCAACTTTATAAGTTGTGTAAATAACTTCAAGGCCTTTCTTCTATTTAATAATTTTATAATATAGTCAAACACAGGATAAAATGCCGATTATCCAAAGGAAACATCTGGGCAATCCAAATAGGAAATGACGTTACCGTAAAGCAATCAGATATCGCCCCAAATCGGCAAAATCCTGCTGCTTCAACAGTTAATGTACTTACGCAGTAGTTGAGCAATAATTGTAAGTTTAACTCGATCGGTGAAATTTGTGAAAGTGTACTTGTATTGTCTTTTTTTCAAAGGTATGGTTGCTTTTCTACTGTTGTTTAATACTTGCATTAATCGAGCCTGAGCTGAGAATTTGTTACTATAGAGCAGTTTTGATTCTTCGTTAATCTGGCTTTAGTAACTTGACTTTAGGCTTCTTATGCTGTGGAAACCACAGACCAAAGCAAAGGGTGGTGGAGAACTGAAAAAATTCATAATTTCATGCTAGCTCGAGACTTTCTTAGCCTTGCAAAAGACGCCTCTCGTCAGTTTTCAGTTTGAAAAAAGACCGTTCGCCAGCCTTTGCCTTTTACATATTACGCTGAAAAATGTAAAGTATTGTAACACCATGAAATATTCAAAATAAACAAGTTCAGTTAACAAACGTGTTTGTCAGTGGTTAGTTTTTTCCTCAGTGAAGAAGAAAAAGATGAGCAAGCTAGAGTGATAAAAATCTGCGAGTCAGCGAGCCATGCGAGCCAAGGTGTGAGCCATGCGAGCCATGCGAGCCGTGCGAGCCATGCGAGTCACGCGAGTCATGCGAGCCACAGTGTACTGAATGTTAAGAATTTTTATTTGTTGTATTTACATTCACATAAGAACAAGAACAAGAGCATCGGAACAAGATGAATAACATCGCAATATTTAATTCTTACAGTGGGACAACGCAAACCATGATACTTTTTGTTACAGTCAACCCAGGTCACGCGTGAACGATATTTTTGAAATTTGAACGGAGTTTTGAAATTTACATGTCAGTTTTGAAAGTCGCCAACGAGATTTCAGAGTTTCCCTAGCTTATTGACGGTATAAAGCTATGAATTTTTCTTTACACTGCAAAATTGAATATTTCAAGAATAACAATTGTTTCCCAAGTATTTTGAATCTTTTTTTTTTTTTTCAGTTAATGCGTCTTTTTCGGAACGATTTCCAGAGAAATGTCCAACATTCCATTCACACGTCGGACATTAAAAAGAGAAATTCGAATGTTCATTTCATTCTTGGAAATACTGTTTACGCGTGACCTGGGTTGACTGCAATTGACACGTCAGGGCTGATTGTCAGTGTCATTCCAAACTTGTAAGGTATGATAAATGAGTACTCAAAGATGAGCGAAGTTGTCGCACTAAATTCAACTTGAAAAGAAGCAGCGTAACAGAAGCATTTGCCGTCAGCTGGTGGGTCGAATGCTATCTCGAAACCAGCCTCTGCCACTCTAGTGGCGAGTTTTGAAGAAAGACTTGTCTAAGGGAAAGGACAACCACATGCAGCAGTCAGCCAACCGACAGAGTGCTGATAACTCTGATTCTCGACTAAAGACCAAACCTGTTAAAATGGCGCGATTTACTCACCATTCTTGACGCCAACACACGGAGATCGAAGTGCTGTTCTTTTGTTTTTTTTTTCTTGAATGAAGTTCCACGTGGATATCAATGAATGACATGTATCAATAGACACCTATTCGAGTAGCGGTGCAGCCGTATGTTTTTCTCGGATTTTTTTTCTGAAGTCTTGAACCTTAATAAATTTTTGCGTATTGTTTTTATTTTTTTGCGCATCTTGGGCGATTTTGAATAGGCAAAATTCTCTCCAAAATTATAACAAAACCGAAAAAAAAAAAATTCGTCCAAAATTTTCTCACGTGAATGTAAATAAAACAAATAAAAATTCTTAACATTTGCACTGTGGCTCGAAGGGTGGCTCGCATGGCTCGCTGGCTCGCAGATTTCGCAGACCCAGCAAGCTAAAGCAAAACCGACATAGCCACGAAACAAAATTTAATCAAACTGTGAGACACAAACCCACTGCAGAAAAGTGGTGCGGAAAAAAAACTTTGAAAACGGTGTCTGTCTTGGATGAAAATTCCTTGTTGATGCCAATTCCTTGAGCAAAACAATTTTCTTGTATTGATATTTGCACCCATGTCAAGTCCTAAATTTCTTTATTAACACCAGCAACACAAAATTATGTTCAAGGACTTTTCACACAAGTACATAACAAATATCAGAACAGTGAACCTTGAACCTTTAAGCCCGAGTAGTGATCATTATCAAATTTCTCCTAATAATATCAATGCACAATCAAGGAGAGGCCATGAGATCACCAGTGGTGAAATTTCTGGATATTTTAGCAACCTCCCTATAATGCTACTATGAAAAATGGACATGTAGAGACCAGTAAGGAGAAACTGTATGTTGACACTGAGGCTTAAAGGTTAAAAACTAACAAATACAGAGCCATATTGTTAGTGATTATCGCAGCTTCTTTTATGCTTCGTCCTTCCACCACCCCACACGTCAAAAAGGGCTTAGTTACTTGAGAATCCCTTTTGATTCAGCCTTCTCATATCCATTTTCTGGTAATTATATTGTCTTATTCTAATGGAAAGAATAACAACATCCCAGTGAATGACTACGGTTTTTTCTTAATTAATTGCATCTTTGTTCAGGAGGCACAACTTCAGGGTACAGCAAACTAGGAACACTTTCCTCAGTATTCCCTACAGCTAAGATTGTTGTCATGACAACAACAGCAACAGAAAAACAACCAAACTACAATCATACAAAGTTTGAATATGAACGATTTATGGAGTACTACAAAGGCCCTCCTACCTTAACACAAAGTAATGTTGCCCAGTTTGATCAAATATTTTCGCCCATAGCAGATGAACTTATCACCACCAATGTTAAAAATTAAGCCTGTCTGTTATTTACTCATCATTAGTACTGTGTGGAGTTGGGTGTGCCTTTTTGGATGGAAAGCCTGGGGATCACCAGTTCTACCTCATTGCGACTCCCCAAATTCCTCAAAATGGACTTTTGGCTCAGTCTCATTCTCTACAGACTGACAATGAATATTATTTGCTACAATGGCTTTGGGAATGGGGTTTGATTCTCTCTCCTTGTGTTGGAAGGATAATAATTTATTCGTTTTGGTCTTCCCCAAACTATGGAAAGTTTTTTCCAAGAAAGTGGAAAAGATGGGAAGCCTGCTACATCAAAACTTTACTTTAACAACAATCATATTGATGCAAATATTGAAGAAATGCTACCCATTATGACAGTTTAGTGTAAATACCCCAGAAATCTGTGCAGGGGAAAATTTTTGCTTAACCACATTGGTTTTGGCTTTCGTGAGAAAAGCAGCTGTACGTTGTGACATCTGTTGAAATGACTGTCATTGCTCTAAATTATGTGTTGAGCTGTGTCCAGCTGTTTTAGCCCTTGAAGATATTCACATCACTGATAGGAACTTTAGGAACTTGCTTCTCCATGGAAATCAGGTGGAAGAAATTAAGGCATATTAACAAGAAATAAAGGAGAAACTGAGGCCAGTGATAACTATTTGTATCAGACAATGTGCTCAGGATTAACAATGGAAGTAGTAAATGAAATGTCTATAGTACTTCAAGGACTCCATACTAATGATAAAATAATGGAGAAATTCTCCTACCTTGAGGAAAAGAACATGGCAAAAAGATTCTAAAAACCATAAGTGATGTCAAATCCAAAGAGGCATGTCCTCCTTTTAAAACTACTTCTTTTCTAAAGCATAGCACAAGTATAGACCTGCAAAACATTAGGTGGTGCAGACATGTAAACCAATGTCCCCATTTTTATTTAAATAGAGGAAGGCTAGTTTTATATTTTGGGTCCTAATTTTTTTTTAACTCAGTAGGTGGGGGAGAAGGGATAAAATTAAACTTACTACACTTACATAAAGAGCCCTAATCGGTTCAGACAAGGTGTTCTCTTTTGTGGTATGGGTTTCATTACTATTATTTTGGTGGTCATAAGTCAGACATTTTTCATTTGTCTTAGCTGAGGGGTGGGAGGGATATTGATCTCACCAGATGAATAATGTTATGGACACTCAATCAATTTCTCCAAAGTAATCCTATGAGAGATGAATGTTGTATGGATCTTGAAGGAATAAGCACACTGGCCTGAAAGCACTAATATTATATTATGAAGTCTCTTACTCAAAGTCCAGTTCAATTTATAGAAGAAAAATAGTCTTTTAGCAGAAGAAGCAAATGCGGCGCGCGTGTTCAGGAACTCAAGGTAAAGTATTTTGGGGAAATTAATCGGGGTTCACTAAATAAATAATCATTTTTTGTCGAGAAATATAAAAAAAAAAATAAAATATGACCTACCTCCATTTTTTCCCCAAAAGTAAGCAAGCTTATATCCATCGTGCTGGAAGCTTGTGTAATTTGGCAAGGCCATTTGAACGTTACTGCAAACTCTTTTCGGCTAAAGTCGCTGTTGTCTTCCGAAAATACAATTTCTCACTGTTCGCTCCTCACACAAACGGCTTGTATGTATTAAAACGTCGCATGACAATCTTCATCGGAGCGAAAACTTTTCCGTGTTTTTGTTTCTTCCCCGAACTGAGCGAAAACCAAACACAGAAGGAAAGAGCCAATCACAGAGCAGATTAGAATGAGGCATTCTTAATTCTGGTAACCAACCAGAAATGGCCTTGTATCGAACTTTACCAGATCTCACATTTCGACATTCCCGAACCGACTGAGATCTGGGTACGAGATTAACCAGCCGCCTGAGTAACACGATTCGAAATACGCTGTCTCAGCTATTTCAGCGTTATTTTGTCTTCCAAAGTTCTGAAAACTGAAGCATTCGGTGTAAGACCATTTTTCTACAAGCCAGGCCTTGTATGTGAATTCTTTGCTTTTCGAATAAGGTTGTCCGAAAATTATAGTATAGCCTGAGTGCATACGTTTTGTACTAAAAAATGACCATGTTAGAATCTTGGCACTTAAAAGGGCGTATCCTGGGTCATCGCCTATTGGAGTCGGGAACTTGACAGTCTGGCAGAAACGATATTAGAACGAACCACTCATCTTTAATAGTACAGAACTGTTCGAGTTTGGCCATAAGAATTACATGGTAACTGTCGATTACTTCTCGAGTTTCCTTGAAATTGACGGGTTGTACATTCAAGAAACTGAAGGCAGACATGGCACTATTATTTGTGGAATTCGAGACGAAATCGCGAATAATTGGAATAATCTGGAATAATTTTAACCCCGGTAATCAACGTCAACAACACAACTGTCAAGAATATGCCTTTATTTATTCTTACCTCGAGGGTATATCTGAGCTGATTTTTCAGAAGATGGCTACAGAACTTACAGTTTTCGTTAAGTTTTCTTAAGGTATTCATTTCTTTTTTTTTTTTTTTTTTTTTTTAGCGTTTCCCATTGAATTTTACATCAATAAGTACATTGATTACTGAAGGATCATTAGTAGACGTTTGTGAAAGAGCAAGAATTGGCAAGGATTTTCTCTTCGAAAAGCGTGAGTTTGAAAAGCAATTCGAGTATTTTTTTTGCCCTAATTATAACTGTAGCGATGTTAGGCTAGTGATCGATTACTCCTGAAGTGGCAATTTGCGTGGGATCTCTGCTCGTCGAAATTGTCATAAATAGTTTCCAGATGTTCGATCGGCGTGATTCGCGTTGCAGCATGAATCTAGAATGAAGACGAAATATCAATTTAAAACGCTGTCTTGCTCCGATTAAGCCGATTCTGATAGGATAGGATAGGATAGGATAGGATAGGATAGGATAGGATAGGATAGGATAGGATAGGATAGGATAGGATAGGATAGGATAGGATAGGATAGGATAGGATAGGATAAGATGGGATGGGATGGGATGGGATGGGATGGGTTGGGATGTTCTTCAATGATCTGGCTTCTTTGGTTGCTCAAAAAATAACATTTCCGTTATTACCTTTAAATATTTCGTAGGGTCTACTTGTTTCACTTTCATTGCTGTTGTTGACAAAATGCTTGATACCCCGTGCCACTCTGAGAGAACGAAGCAATCTTTTCTTTCCGAATTCGTCGTCTTCGATAATACTTTTTCACCTCGTTTACAAAACAGTTGAAGCATTACTGGTCAAACTAACTTGTAGAGTATTCGACTGAAATGGCCGATTAGAGAAGGAAAACAAACTACAACCTCAACTTTGAAAGTCTAAATTGAATATATTACGGCGAACATCTGAAATACCATTGTTCTATAATTGTCTCCGTGCTTCCCTTTAAACAATAGATTGTTCCCGTCTGGGGACTATCCGTTTTTAGTATGAATCTACTAGTGTTCTATCACGAATGCCGTTCTCTGATTGGCTACGCTACTCGCTATCTATTCTGTGATAGATAGTGAGTAGCGATTTTTAACAAAATGGCGCCCGCTTCTTCACGTTTTCGAAGTGTCTGCGATGAAGAAATAGATAATTTTACTTGCTTAGTTTTGAACGACTAGTAGATTTATACTAAAACAATTAGATTATTCGCTCTCAATTTCTATGCGTGATAGTTGATGAGGGCGAACACGCGATAGAAATCTCGAGCTCATAATCTAATTGTTAAATAGTTGCCCCGCGGAAATTTGATGTTTTTACAACAAATATTAGCGAGGGATAATATTTAGTTTTTTAAAAACATTAAATTTTCAAGAGGCTACTAGTGTCAGATCGATAGAAAAAAGATGAATGAACAACACGGAGGATAAAAATATAATGAAAGCAACCTGTTTCTTAATGAATTGGGAGAATAGATATCCGGGCATTTTCGCCGGAAGAACACTATGCGCTGATAACAGAGAGCTTAAGCAACGACGACGGCGAGAACAACGACAACGACACAAAACAATAGGTTTAATGAGCAAGAACAATCGCTCTGCACGTGCGTTATTTCTTTGCTGTCCTCTTCAAAACAGCAACGTGAAATTACCAAATTCTAAGGTTTTTTGAGAACGTGAGCAGACGACGGTGAATTTTTCATTTTCTTTCTTAACTTGAACGCCGCTCCTACCAATTTGTTTCCTGGATAGTTCCCCGTTTCAATAGAAGTTGAGCGAGTTGAAATAATTGCGAAGTAGCACCGAATGAAATCAAGTTATATTTTCAGGTGACGTTTTCGTTGCCGTTGCCGTCGCCTGCAGACTAACATCAGTATGTTACGTGATCAACTTAACCCAATCAAACTTGGCGAAAATTTAGCGGTGAACTATGGAAAACAAAAAAGTAATGCCCGCTCCCGTTCTAAAGTGAGTATATATCAGTTCCTTATTATATAGCTGAACTGGTCTGCTCTGAAAAGGAGCATTCTGATTGGCTCCCTAAGTGGTCCAAATTTTCCAATACCGACCGCTAACATGGCTAAGATGGACAATATAAATACAATGGTGGTGTAGTTTTTTTTTTTTTCTTTTTTCACTTTCTGCTCTCTTCTTTTTCCTTTTTCTCTCTTTTGCATCATTCCGATCCTTTACGGTTCAATAAAACCAGTGATTAGGTGTCGTTTCACGAGGAAAGCTCAAGATTCCATCCGCCACTTTTTCAAAAATTCGGCTAGAAAAAAATGATTGAATACGAAACCTTAAACATAAGCAAAAATATTCTTTAAAGCCAGGCATTGGTATCAGGCTACAGATTTCCTGCGAAAATATCCTGAAAATTTAACAGTAACATGCAAATGTTTAAACAGCTTACAGTAGTAAACAAACCCTTTTTTTGGCCGTGGTCGTGTTTTCCGATTGTTGACAAAAGCATAATGTGAAGGCACTCGTTATATAGCTCACGCGTCATTTCTTTTAAACGCGTCCGGTTCATTAGCGTCCGGTTCTTCTATTTTTGTTATAGAACAGGTGGTTTGTGACAAAGTCGATGCTAAATTGGTGAAGTAAAATTACCGTTCTTTGGGGCCAAATACAGTGGTTAATAATCGGATAATTAACTATTGATTTAACTTATTTTAAACCTTTGTGTCCAAGCAAGTGATCAACGTGCGCCCTTCCTTTATCGAAACCTCTTGCGACATAAAACAGTCCTTAACTAACCATTCATTTTTCAGGTGTCAGGAATAACCATCCCTCGAACATCTTTAGTAAGAAGAAAATTATATCTGTCAACCCGTCTTTAAAACCTGTGAGACCACAATCTTGGACTAGATTTATGAAAAATCTTTTCCCCAGTTAATTTTGGGAATGCCAACCCAACTCATAAAATATGTCTGTGCAGGAGTATTTCAATAAATAGTTGGGAAAAAACACTTGGGGTCGAATAATTTCAGCAACAGAGAGATTAAGAATTACGTTTACCGTACTGCAAACCGCAAACGGCAGAAATGACCACGTGACTATGTTTATCCTATATTTGCCCCTCGCTGTTTGCAGTTTCTCAGTAAAATTGAGTAGTTTTGCGTTAGCATCAAAGGTCAGAATTATTTTGCACTATTCTCATCTTTGTAATAATTTTTTCCAAGAAAACATAAACTCGAATCTCACGTTGCCGTTTGCCGTAAACGCGATTTTTCTCTAATAATCTACCGTTTTTTAACTAAATAATTAAGGTTTACTGATCAGAGAGAAAATCAATTTATTTAAAAACAATCTCAACTAAGAAAAGTTGGTGATTTTACCATCACTTACTATGGCGGAAAACCCGAAGAAAAAAAGCCGAGCATTAAACAGCAAGGTGTTTTGCAGCTAAAGTGCAGACATTCAAACGTCTCATAAAAGTCTGATACACCCGCCTGTACTTGACCTGTTCTACGCTCAGTGAATTAATCCACTTTTATAAGACATATAACAATTGGAAACCTGGTAACAAAACATTTGGAGTAACTTCATACTAACTTTCTACGATGGACTATCGAGAGGGAAATAGTAATCGGTCGCTAGTCGCTTTATGAAACAAAGCGAAACCGAGTTATAAGTTTCCCAGCAATGGCGAGCCACTTGAAAGGTGCACAAACTGATCACACCTCGGTGGCTCTGCCGTCGCGGTGAATAAAACAGTAATCAATTTTGTGCTTATAAGTTGCACGATAAAGAATTAGTAAAAAGTGAAACATACAGTGTAACCTCAAAAATTTCGGCAAAAATGTAATTTCTAAATTATGAACGCGCGGTTTTTTATTCAAGATTGTTGAGTCACCTTTCAGCCAAAGTTTTCGATGAGATTGAGGCCCACTGCTCGAGTTTAAACTGTGTCTATGAATTAAAAGTTTTAAGCTCGACCTTTTGCAGGTGCTTTCCAATGACAACGATATTGCTTTTTATACTTGATTCTTGCTTTCACATGCAAGAAAAAATACAATTTCACTTTAGAACGTTTAATTGGTGCTCTACCAAAACCAATTAGCGAGCTCTCTACACTCAGTAAACAGGACAACAGAAAATGGAAAATAGCATTATCAGTTTATTAATGTCTAAAACAACTGTGTGATTTTAAAAGCACAAACCAGACAGATTCAAGAGAGAAATCGTGTGCCAGATTAAAAGCAGATAATAAACTCATTAAGTAAGTGAAATTGGACTTCCTTTGACATTTAGTAGAGAAACAATTGCAAATCAAGTTGGAATTTTACAGCCGGAGGGGGGTACAAAGCGCTGCTAATGAGCGAAAAAGCAAACATCAATTTTAACCTGGAAAAGCACTGTTCTGTAAATAACCAAATTCCTTACGGAACACCTTTAATTTGTCAAGATTTTTATAAAGGAAAATTTCCATGTTCCCAGACCTTCTTCAAAAAAAAAATATAGGCACTTTGAAAACATGAGGTGGAATAATGCGATAAAGTAATATTAGGGAAGTTTACTTTTAAATTACCGCCGATTCACGCTAAAAACCCAATTCAATCATAACACAGACAAAGGTTGACACTTTTCCTTCACGCTAAATGAACTAACGTCACCTATGGAGTTTATTGCCCCCTGCGCGCGTTAATTCCCTCTTGAGTGTGGCGTGTCGACATAATATAATTGCGTGTCTGTTCGTTTTTGCTCAGGGGAAAGAATATCTTCATCAAGAGCGGTCATAGGAAGCGGGAAAAATCTCATCAAGTCTCATTCATATTTTTATTACCGGCTTTGCCGTTTTATCTTCAGTGTCGCCTCGTTGTTAGTGACCCCGCACCTTTTTAATATAACCATCAGTTCCGGAACCTGCGTGGTCAGCGATAAATTTATAAACGGTTCTCTCGGGAAGCAGCCCTCACAACTAGACTGAGCTACACAACGTTTGTACAGCACGCTGTTGGCCTGATAAAGATTCCATCCCGACATGACTTCAAGATTGACGGCTCTTCTCCTAGCGGTTCTTCTTGCCGTTTCCCTTTATCCACAAGCTGATGCTTTCACGGCCGGAGCGGGAAATATAGGAAACCGAAAAAGATCGGATGGAACTGAGAGTAGAGAGGTATCTAAACTAGACATATTTAGGTTTTTTGTTTTCTAACAACCTTTAATATTTCAACCTTTAAGCTAAAATATTGACGCTTTAATGACCCTCCCGAAACTACCGCGGCAAGCCCTTGCATGGGTATCTTCATTTGACTTCAATTGTTGCACTGTGAAAGGTTTTAATCTGAAGACTAAAAAGTGAACTGTGCTGTAATAAAAAAACTACACATGATCAGTAGCTTTAATTTTCAACTTATTGGTCTTACCTCAGGTGTGATCCACGGACTTAAGAGTTAGAATCTGGCCACCAAACAAAGCGCTTAATATGTTTGACCAGAAAAAACCCAGTTTTAAAAATCGTTTTCTTTCAAGACAGTTTGCCGTTTTCCCTTGCTGCCATTTTCCTATACGTTAGAATTTTACAGTGGGTCGTTATTTGGAAATAAAAGCAATTTTGCTGCCTTTCGATTCCGTGATTTTCCTTTTTTTAATTTTTTTATCGGATTGACCTTCAATCAAAAGACATCCTCTTGATATCCAGTTTGCCCTGTGGGCTTCACCACACTTATCGCTTCTAAAAAAAAGTGCTTTTTCAACAACAGTTCTTTAGAATGTGCATAAACTCCTTGAAAGTCTGAAAAATCACACACGCAAAAGACATGCAATCATTTTACAGACTTTTTGTCTCTCCTTTCGGTGCGTGTCGATGTGAAATGGAATCATTCCAGGCCGGCAAGCTGTCTGAAATCTAGTTTTCTTTCGAAGCACGCAATAAAAGTTTCTTGTCTTATCTTTAGAAGTCAGTTGCTACTTTTCGAAATTAATACAGCCAGAATATATTTGAATATGCTAAACGGTGACGTTAGTTAATCTCGGCATAATGTAGGGAGCGGGGGACGGCTTGGCGAGGGAAGGGTGGTTCTTTTTATTTCACAAACTGGATGGACCATTCTTTGCCAGTCGTTAATAATTTTAATGCGAAAACAGGATCTTTAAAAAAAACCCGGGATAACAGGTTTTTTACCCAACCACGTAAAGTAAAAAGGTGATCACAGTTTATCTCAAAGCAAAAGTAAATTGGTCTAAACAAAGTCGACCGTACGTTTCTACTTTTAAAGTAAAAGATAAAAATTTGTCCTTAGGAGATGTGATTGCCAACAGAAATAATGTGTGATAATGTGGCAAAATCAAAGGGAATTTTCTCTTAAGCGCGGCATAACAGTAAACAATTCAGGTTGGGTGAATCTTTCCTGAGTTTTGAGCTGGCGGCTTAAAAATTCAAAGCTTGTTTTTCGTGTAACGAAGAAGCTCGCCTTATGCTTCCGGAGACGCAAGTTTGGTGACTTTTTTCTGATACAACGAGGAAGCTTAGTTCAAATTTTATTCACCAAACCCTAATTTCTCACTTTCAATTTGTTCCTTCGATCCGTGCGTTTTTTAGTCTACCCAATTCAATTTTATCGTCAGTTTACACAAAAAAGCTTCTTCTTGCCTCGATCTTTAACTTTCTCATTTCCAAATGTTGAGGAGGTAAACTTTTGAAAAATAATTTTCGACAAAAAACAATTAATGTTGCACGGTATTACTTGAAAAACGTTCAGCGGTTTCCCTTCAAGAACCTTAAAATTCGTTTGTTTTATTTATAAGTTTAATTATAACTTTCATTTCCCGATGAAAATCAAGTTAATTTTTCAACACTTCAGTTACTTTATGAAGTAATTGACACGTTTATAACCTTCAGCTTCTTTATTTGATTGTGTTGTGAGAAGATGTCATATTTTTCAGAAATCGTTAGGTGAGAAATTACCTCGGTAAGCATGAAGGCCTTATGACAAACTACAGCTAACTGGCTAATCCGCTGTCAAGGTTCAAAAATAGGTACGCATTGCGTACATGTGGGTAGTGCTGTGCACCTGTTTGTTTACGGATACTCACTCACTCTTATATGCCTGACGACATAGTGTGTAGAGCACTATAAAGCGCGCTATCCAAAAAAAGCAGCTTCGGAAATTTTCGTTTTGTTAATACCATGGGTTAAACATTTTCACTCGAGATTCTGGCGCATTTCCCAAAAAAATGAGTAATTTACATCGTCAATACATTTTTTCCCTGTTATGATTCCGGCCAAACGTCTTTCTAGTTTCGTTTCAGAAAAGTTGAAACATCTTTTGGTGTGGGTGGGTGAAGGGGGTGGGGGGGGGGGGGGGGAGGCTGGTGAGAGGGGCTCCAAGGCCACAATATTTATTGGTCCCTGGGTGTGCGTTATGGGTAGAGGGGAGGGTGAGAGGGGCTCAAAGGCCACAATGTTTATTAGCCCCCATGTGTGTGTTTTGTGGGGGAGGGTGCCATAAAGGCCCAATGTCAATTTGCCCCATGCAGGGCTCCTTAATCTGCAGCTGCCTTATTCCAGAAGAAAAAAATGATGAGATTGTCAGTCTCAATCTAATAACTATGGCCTTTTGTGGGACTAACTACTATCAATCAGATGACCAGTCTCAGCAAGACCAATCATGATAGCGGAAACAGTAATACATAAGAGGTCAGCAGCTTTTAAGCCTCCCATGCATTCGCTATTAGGGGACTCATATAACACGAGTCCCCTAATAGCGACTGCGTGGGAGGCTAGAGGATGACCAGTTGGCTGGGATCACCGTGCAGCAAATATAACTAGTGGCAGGGTAAAAAAAAAGTAATGGGTCCCTTAAATCACTAATCCACCTAGCCTCCTTGTCTCACTTTTCCTCGTTTGTTTGTTTGTTTGTGGTTGCAGCTTTCTTTTCATCTCCGCCGCGTCTGTGAAGCAGCGGAAGTGGCCTGTTCGCACCTCAGAAAAAAGGAGTCGGTGATTCGGCTCAAAAATCAAGTAAACTGAGGGTGATCAACACGCAAGCAGCAACACTTCATCCTACATTTTCCTGAATGAGATTGCGAGAAAAGGGCAAAGAAACTTATACGAGGTCGACTTAATGTAATTTATATACGTTATACGAATATTACGAATATGCAAACTAAAATGTCATGTAATTCACAAATTGTAAAAATAATCGACAAATAAACAAAGTGAACGGAATTGTTATGAGAGTCTTCAACTGAATCAACATTACGCATGCGCATATGAAGAGGTGTGAGTTGAGTGGTATAATAAGCGTACCAAAATGACAAGCACTCCTCCATACTTCAACTATAGGTACTTAAAGGCGTATTGTCACGGAGATTTTACTGTATATTGGTCAAAACTGCTCAAAATATTTGACTGAGAACCTCTTCTCTAACATGAAATTGCTCGTACAGCGCCGAGGAAGAAGATATGAAACGATTTTTCCGAGCAAGGGTAAACTATAACCATTTTTCCAAGATACACGAGGAGGAACTTGAAAAAACTGGCCAATTTTTTCAAGTTGCAATCCATTTCCATCCTAGCCATCCGCAGATAAATATGAATGATACTAGTTTCTGTGCATTAGTAGGGTTGTTGTTAATGAAACTGAACCATTATTTTGACGTTTACATCCATACAGATGTTTTTCGGCTACTCGAAGCGACACTAAAACTAAGTGACACTGCCTCTTCAATGATTGAAAATCTCTGGAAAAGATTTAAATTGAAAAAGGGGTTAAGACTTAAAAAGAGTTCAAGGCTACTGAAAAGATCGAGAAGCAGAAAAAATCCATTCTTATCTCTTCCTCGCTTTTAATTAAATGTCTTTTCAAACTCAGATTCTCTACACGAATACCCTGCGAGCAGAGTCTCCCTCGATCTTCCACTTCCCGACTTATCTAGGAAGATCGAAGGAGACTATGCTCGCAGGGTACTACACGAAACTATTTTGTGTTTTTGCTGGAATAATGGCGTCATTATCTGCCAACACTTACTCAGCCTATCTCTGAAGGCGTGGCTCGGTTAAACACTGTTTAATTGGATTCTAAAACTCTTACTCGTTCCCGATGACCCTCTAATACTGCTAACAGGCCGACTCGGTTAACAAAGTGCGTTTATATGTCCACATTTTCACTAGAAGTGATGAAAGTTCACTTGCAGGTTCGCTCTCGTTCAGCCTGTAAGTCTCATACAGTGACAACGTTTTGGGAAGTTTGACTTGTTCATGTGTAATATAAAAATTTGTATGGCGTTCAAATTCGATCGAAAATTACCACAATATCCCCTCGAAAAAAAAATTACAATTAAGTCTCAAAAAGCTCACCTGGGCCCAGTTATTCAAAGCCCGATTAAGCTAATCCCGGATTAACGCAATCTTTGACTCGAGTTTCATTGCTAACCAATAAAGATTCTTCCAAAAGATTTTTGCTACTCGGTTTTTACCTAGACTTTTCTTTACCTTTAGCTCGAAACCAGCCTCTAAAACCGTATTTAACGAGCGACGATGAAAGCGTCGATTTACTTCTAATCGTAGATTAGCGCCAGTCGGCTTTCGAACAACCCGGCCCTGGTCACGTAAATGCTGTGTTTTCATGGCTTCTCAAAGCTTCCGAAAGCCGTTTTGAGCGGCTTATCTTTCAGCGGCTGGTCCACGTGGAGCACTACATACTATGTAGATAAGATGGTTGGAAAATTTGAAATCAAATTTGACCCGTCATTTGAGGAGAGCACTTCAAAACCTCGCTGAAATTCCCTTTTAAGCACACACTTACCTGCCTCACCATATGCCAAGAAGGATGATGTGCGGTCCTTCCTGAGCAACTAATTCTCGGAAAAGTTCATTTGAGACACAGGGCGAGGCCTTCGTTGAAAACAAAGTTGAATTCAAATCGGGCGCCATTTTAGCTAGGGGGTATCCACATGAAACCTTTGGCTCGCAACAAACTGCACACAAATTCGGAGGGAATTATCTAATGACAAAAACAATTGAAAACTTTGCGGTCTTCATAGAAATATTTTAGTCGTCCCAGAAATCAGTTCACGTACTGTCGTTTTGGCATAGTTTTTTCTTTTTTTCTTTTTTGCCGTTAGTTCTGAGAAAGAGTGATGGCAAATCAAAAAATTTTCTGTTGATAATTTTCCTTATTCTCAACACCATTCTGATTGGCAATGTAACACCGTTACTAGGAGAAACGAGATATGATCATAGATACCTTTTTGATAGGACAATGAAGCGTTCACCGACATTTTCCACCTGGCAGTTTTACTGTCGGTTAAGCTGACACGCCGAAGATCTAATCTGATGGTTAGAAGTTACACTTCAATCTATCTTTCTGGCGGATCCAATAATAGGTAAGAATTATTTTGAACTTCTTGGCGGAAAATGATCTTCATTTGTTACCGGTTGAATTTCGTGGAAATTGTCTGCAAGGCGCAGCCAATTAACCCGGAAATCTCTCGTGATGTGAGCTTCGAGAAGCGAAGCTAATTGCCTTCGTTTACACATGTAAAAGAAATCTCTTGAAGACTTCCCGGATGCGAGGAAATTGGAGGCAACTGACAAGCAGTGATGAAATCCTAAACCATTTTTATCTATGAACTACAGCAAGAAATACAATAAGCTAGAGACCTGCGACTCAAGTCAAGGACAAACGTCTGGAATTGACATTTAGATGATCATTGCTACGACCGGATACGAAAATCTTCACGCGATGTTTACTCCATCGTGATAACAAATTCTAAAGAAATACCACTAAAAGCAGTCCCGTGCGAAAAAGGTGGCTTCAAGTCACTGTTTAGATCGATCGCACATAAGTCAGTGCGTATTTCCTAGTGTCAATGGACTATAAAGCAATCTGATTCTGAGCAATAAAGCTAAATACGAATTTAAAAAGAGACTGACAATGGAGTTCCGCAATTGCAGTAAAAACTAAACATCGAGAAATACAACTGCAGTTAACACTTCCTTTAATTATTTTTTTCTGTGATTGACGTATTAAGCATCTTGCTTTGCAAAATTAATATATCGCAGCACGCGTATGATTTTAATTTAGGGTTCAGGTTGGATCATTTTCATGTAATAAATACCCGATGTCAAATACGCTTTCCGCCAAATAACGAGAAAATGTACGACATGCTGTCGTTCTGCTTCAATGTTTACTCTGCGGGGAGAGCTGAAGAGTTTTCAGCAGCGCAAACTTAATCAAGCCAATGGTGTTAGATAACACGAACATCTGCTGCGCGGGGATGGGTTCAAAAATACACTTTGTTCATCAGTACTAAATATCTCGACCTTTTAAAGATAAGCTTCAATAAAGCATTGGATACAACGATGAAAAAGCTATTGAAACTTACTTATTTTTCATCAAAACTGAGACTGCAGTGACAAATATAATATAGCTTAACCAAAGTGACTGTTATTGTTTTTAGTTCGCTAGGCCGCCGACATATTAAAGACAACCTCAGTATTCAGATATTCATAGAAAGCTAATGAGATATGCCAACAGAGCCATTAAGAATGGGCGTTATTTATTATTATTTTGTTTTTCTGCTCCACAAAGCAAGAAAACTCAAATTGAAAAGGTCACAGGTTTTTTTAGTTCATCTTAAACTTTTTTCCAAGTCTGTTACAATAGTAACACTTCTGTAAACGGTGCATCTACGACAGCTTTAATTTCCGGCTTCAAGAGAAATCATACTGCGTCGCAGCCAAAGCCGCGCTTACCGCTGTTTAATATCCTCCAGCAGCTGCCTGCGTTTTCTTATCTCTCTGGCAATTTACATTTAGAAATGCTTGTTAATGGAACGGACAATTATCCTTGTGTTTTGTCGCTGTGAAAGTTGTAAAAGAGGGAATCCAGTTTGCTTTACCCTTGTTTTGGCCCTTGCTCAACGTAAACAAATTCATTATACTGCGAAAACTAACTAGTTATCTCGAGTGCATTTGACAAGAGGAAGATTGTTGTTTTGGTTTGAAAAGGTTAGTACAATTCTTGTTGCAATTTTTGTTTCACTGACCCAATGCCATTAGCAGTTAAGCTCAACTTTATGAACATTTATTTCCAGATGCATCATTTTCAGTTTAACTTCTTAAAATACATATGTTACCCGGTCAGAAAAATAGCGAGATAACTAGTAAAATGGCAGCAAGACACATGGACAACACATCTGAACTATGCAAGATACCGACTAAATTCGGTCCTGTTACAGTGGCGTGAAAAAAAAATTCATGCTGCAAATCATTTTAGCGAGGATAAAAGATCAGAATTCTTTTCCGTAATAAGCATCTGTGTCGTAAATCACTCAAACGTTTCCGATCACGAAATAAACAGAAAAATAACATTGAAATGTTTTATCTTGTTCGTGGACGTGAAAATATGGAACAGGTTGCCAAAATGCGCTCAATGTTTTCACGTCTTCTATTGTATTTAGCACCCAGCATCAGCGGAACAGAAAGCAGTAGAGATAAGAGATTTACAATGGCGTTTAGGGCAAACGGCAGAAGTAGCCACGTAGAAGTATCCTGCATTTGCCGCTGGCTCTTTCTTTAACAATAACAACGATAATCGCTTCCGTAAAAAGATTCAAGTTTTCCATTAAAATTGAGTAGTTTTGCATTAGCATCAACTGAGGGCAGAATTGTTTTGCACTATTTTCATCTATGTACGTATTTTTTAAAGAAAACATAAACGCGAATCACACGTTTCCCGTTTGCTGTAAAAGCGATTCTAAATCTCAATAATAACCCAAAAAATGTAGTTTACGGCGCCTATATTGGTATTAGACCATCGAAGGTAATTTTTGACTCCATTTATTTTTAAATGCAGCTCAGCAGAAAAATCAGTGATACTGTTGTAGGGAAAGCCTCAAAACTACCCAGCAATATCTCTTGGGTAAATGAACTTAAAAAAAAAAATAACACTCTTATTTTTCATGTAAAATGTAGGGGAATTAACCTTCAAAACCGCTACACTAAATTCGGCGCTTATCCTACGTTCACCAATACACCCGAACATAGCGATTACCAAAAAGTTACCAACCTTTACTGGCTTCTCGATCAGATGCACCAGCAAACATGAAAGTACGAAATGCGAAAAGAAAGAAAATGCCTGTATATTATTTATAACTCGGATTGATTGGTAAAGTGTTGGAAAGCCACACTCGGGAATACTAAAATTCCCGGCTTTTGAAAGAAATGTACGTGTGATGTTATGTTTTTAACCTGGCGAATAAATGACAGATGATAGATGTATTTTTTCAAGCAGTGACAGCTCTTCCAACAGGAGTCGAACCTGTGAGTTCGGCTTCTGTTAAGAGAACTCGCCGTGTACATAAGGCCAGCAGGCGATAATAGAAAATTGCTTGAAAGGAATTATGCTTTTGCACTCTACTGACAATTTCAATAGGATCGATTGCCGGGCCCATTATATACACTCAGTAAGACAATTGCACGTAAACTTTGCACAGACACAAGTTGGCCTGTTTTATCCCCGCAACGAGACCACCAATGTGCTTCTGATGCTGGCAAACTATCGTTTAATACAACGCAGCATGCTTAGTGACGAACGCACGTCAACTTCTTTTTGCAAACTTCAGTTTCGATCGTGACAAGGCGCTTTTTGATAATTCTCTTTCAGTAAGCTACATCCTAAGTACTGCCGGATAGGTTAGGGGACCGCCGAAAGAAACCTTTACAGTCAAAAGCTCCTTAAGACGATTAGCGACTTAAACCAACAGCAAGTCAAACAGCCGCCGACTGAAATCTTAAATTTGAGGGTTTCTAAGCCAAGTTTTTGCCATTATGTTCTTCTTTTAAACACCTAGAATATATTTTATCATTTTTTCGGTCGTTTCAAACAAGCTTCATTGATCGGTTTTCCTTGAATAAAAAAGGACAGTGTCATCTATTTTTAGTCACACTTCGAAAACCCAAGACACTTTTTCACTTGTCAATGGCAGCTGAAACATGAGTGCCAAATGTTCTTTAAAACGGCGGCTATTCTTGAGATGGAACTGAACTATTTGTAAATGGTTTCGGTTACGGATGGCCCGTGAAGAAGGAAACGACGGCCAACTTGAAAATGTCGCCGTCCGACCTTTTGAACTGAAGTTTTTCCTATCCATCTGAGATTTGTAATAACTCTTTCTTTAAAAATTCACTCGATTTCATTTCCGATTGTGTAATCAATTATCAACTGAGCAATGCGTGTACAGTATGGACAATGCACTGAAACATAAATTTAGCAAATTTGAACAACAAAAAAAAGATAACGTATACTCGCCGTAACACTGTGCCTTAAATGCGATAGAATAACACAGTACTATATAGCACATCAAATGTCCGATTAGCTTTGGCGTTCGTAACTTCAGAGGAGTGCCATCCTGAACAAACATTCAGGCCGTTGAGTCGTCTATCCAATTCAAATAAATATACCTCAGACATCAAACAAATTGAGTTACAAGTCATCGCTTTCATAAGTGGATTCGGATTCAGTCTTATATCTCAATGCCCTCCCTGTCTGAAATTCGAAATGTTTCCCTGTCAACATCACGCAATGTTTTCGTATGCAGTGCGAAATCGCTTTCTCTCAACATCACGCCATGTTTTCGTATGTAATAATGGTTGTCGATCGCATATTATTTTTCGCTTGGTCAGACATCTTCGTGAAAATATTAAACAATCATTCGCAATCGCTTTTTACGAGATTTATATACACGTTGCGAGAAAATGATGAAAGGCCGGAGACTAGTTAAGAAAAGGAAATTTATATCAAGCGAAGGCAGTAAACTAACAAACCTATATATTTGCAAATCAGCCGAAATGGGCGTATCCAATCGAATAAGGGAAATGGTACATGAAAGAAAACATGAAAAACTTGTCGGAACTAAAACGTCAACGATAATAATGAATTGCTTTTCTGTTAAAATAAAGGCGCTTGGGAGAAAAACAACAAAACTACGATGGTTTGAGTGAGTTGGGGTGAAGGTTTTCTCGTTATTTGGCTAACTACAATTTGCTTTTGAGGGATAAATTTTGGAAAATAAATTTGGACTGACGAGGAAAAAAATTGATAATCGCCCATCGCCAAAGGTTTTATGTCATTCAGTGATGAAGCGTATTGTTCCGAGTCATGAAATGCAAGGCTAAGAAATCCCAGCACCTCAGGTCAGTAGAAGTTTACTTACAATATAAGAGCTTCTAACAACTAACTTTTAAGAAAATAATACGTTATGCAAGTATCTGAATCACGGTTGAGGAAAACCTCCACAGAAAATGTAAATTAACTTCGAATTTATTTCGACTCGACTATAAAGAGGACCTTACAGTTGTAAAGCAAAGCGAGTGCCGGAATTATGTTAGTTTTACAGACTGCCATTCGAAAATTGAAATTAATTTGGTGTACACGATTCCCGTCTGAAAAAAAAAAACAGTACAATATGTTTGCACCTGAGCGAGTGTATTGACCTCTCAGAGTTCAATGATTTTAAGTGCTTTCGTTCTAGAGTAATTTCGCTGTTTTTCTGAACGAGCGAAATGCAAATTAAGAAAAAGCTCTAAGGTGGACTTAACCTGCGATCGGGCTTTTAGTTAAAAATTAGCAGCTCTCTCGTTTCCCGTTACTAATGGTCGCTCGAAAGTTTTCGTTTTTCACCTTCCCTTGGGAGTGGTTGATATTTCCAAGCAAAATGAAAACTAATAGAGCTTGAGCCTGAGCACAGGTTATTCGCTTTTCAATGCAGCACAGTTTCTTTATCCTACAAGAAGGACGCCCACCACAGCTAGAATGTTTACATGGAGGGAGGAAGATCCTAGCACTAGGAAGATCCGAGAAGGCGGAAAAACTTTTCGTTTGCTTTACATGCAGAAATTTCGGCCGAAGCGGTTACCAAATGGAGATGGAAAAGAAGAACAACTGTCGGCCTTGAGCAGCTGAACGCCCGGCTGCCGCCATGTTTGTTCTTTTTGTCCCTAGTACTAGGATCTTCCGAGCGAAAGTAGTTTACATGGTGCTAGGATCGTCCTAGTCCTAGGATCTTCCTATCTCTCAGCTAGGAAGTTCTTATCTCTAGGAAGATCGTAGCGCTAGGGCAAAGTACAACTTTTTGCATGTAAACTGAATAGAGAAAACATATGCATGGCGCTAACCAGGATGATCCTCCCTCTAGGATCTTCCTGGTGCTAGGATCTTCCTCCCTACAGGTAAACAGCCTCTAAATGGAATTGACAACCGGAATACAACGTGCGGAGATCATTTTTATCACTGAAACGAAAAACATTACCGAAGATGAATACCAGATCCAAGGCAATCGTGATAGAAAACCAGAAATTTAAAGTAAATGAAGGTAAGCATTTTATAAAAAGTTCCACTTCCAGATGAAGTTTGTTTTCGCAAATATACAAATTTTCTCTGCCAAAATACGTGTTAAATGCATGTCCACAAATCAGGAGCCCATGGAATCCTACCACAAACAACATGTTGTGTGTGTGGTTGACCGTCACCAAATTTGCGCGCGGTGAATTATTAATGCTGTGGTGAACAACGCGGTATTTCAAGATATTTCAGTTAAAAATTAACACCTAATAAGCATCCCAGACGTACGAATTACTTGATGCGATGTGTTTTCTCTGAAGTTTATTGAGCAATACTTTGCTGTGGTGCTATGATGAAAAATAATGTTAATGTATATGCGTTGTTTATACGAGAGATCCCAAGATTTACAGGTAATTTCCTTATAATCAGAAATATTCAATCAAATTTAAAAATATTCGATCAAATTTAGTCCGGTTAAAAATCCGGACTGGCTGGAAGAAGGCCCGTTGGCTATTTAACAATTATCCTGCGAAATCGTGCGGAATATCGCCCGATACTTAGCCGACGAGGCTGTAGGCCGAGTAGGCTAAAATCAGGGGATATTCCGCAAGATTGAGCAGCATAATTGTTTTATTATTCAACACATCATTGATATGATAAAGCACGGTTTTACTGCAGAAAAGCTGGAGATAATCTTCTGAGGTTATTACTTATTTTAAGCACTGTCATTTAAGCACTGTCACTGTCACTGTCACTGTCGACATATCGCAGGATATCTGTTGTGTACGACGACGAATCCATCGTGTGCACCATTACCATATTTGGGCAGTGGTTTAACCTCAGGGCGTGACTTTCACACGTGACCTCTTGATTGTGTCCAGTACCTTAGCTACTCGGCCATGCTGCCTCCTGCAGTGATCGACTGACAAAAGCTTGATGAAAGGAACTCTGTTAGTCTGTGTAACGTAGGAGTTTCAAGTCAGAGAAGGGTTATTTCCCAATTCGAAACGCCAGTTAAATTCAGTTACCGTACACACTGGAAATCGCAAGAACTTTAAATAGATGTAGTTTCGCTTCATGTTCCGTTGCTCAGTATCAGTTCTGTGAGATAATTCTAATTATAGAAACATGACAGATTTTTTTAGTTTATGTTGTCTGTTTAAAATATTTGTTTGATTGCACGGCTCCACAAGCTTCTAGCCTAAAAACTAACCGCGTATAAATAAATTTGCTTTACTTTATTTTTACTTTACGAGATGTTTGGGAGAAAGAAAAATGCCCCGCTGTGTAATACTATTTTACACCGAGTGTTTCTAGTTCTCCTGGAACTTTTACTTCCGTGCTTCCGTTCGTATAGAAAGTAGTCTCATGCATGAGGAGCATAAAGATTCTGTGATCGGAAAACATTTCAGGGACGCGCATTGTTTAACACCTAAAAACTTAATTAAGAACTTAAAAGTCATAAACAATTGAATGTTTGGTCTATGAAATGCTGTGGATCAAGAACAAAAGACCGAAACTGAACACGCAAGCGGATTCCATTCGCGCGAAACTCTTTACCTGAATGCTTTCATGCTAATTTACTTTCTGACTTTCAATACCTATAAATATGCCTTTCCATTATTTCCATTTTACTCATTTGACAATGACGACATGAAGTCGACAAAACTTTATTTTTACTTTACGATTTGTTTGGGAGAAAGAAAAATGCCGCAGTGTATTATTACTTCACGAGTGTTTCGAGTCCTCCTTGAACTTTTACTTCCGTGTTTCCGTTCGTATAGAAAGTAGTCTCGATCATGCATGGAAATTATCCCGTTTTGGGATCGAAAACGTCCTGGTTTATATTTAATTCAGATCGGCTTCTTCGTACATTAATTGCTCCTACGTCACCAATAGGTCACGAAAGATAATCACGAAACATTTAGGCAGAGGTTTTGTTTCTCTGAAGTCACTAACCACACGCACACAGAACCTTGCTGTTTTATTTCCCACCAAAGAAACAAGTGCCGCGCACAAACCCAACGAAACCCGTCCAACTACGAACGGGTTGATTAATTTCACGCTACATCGAAATCCGATGTGCTTAATTATGGGAAGGCACTGTGTGACTTGCACTGAAAAATAGCTTTGAGAAATACCGGAAAATGTGATTTGATGTCGATTAATCTTTCCTTCTTGAATATATGGAAAGGTCTTTAGGTCTTTAATTACTTCCTTCAACAAACGTGACAACTTTCGAGACTGGAACGCTACTATAACCCTTTCTCAATCCCGCGGCACCTTGCTGACTGGAACATCCCGAAAACTAGCTACGTCATAATATTAAAATAGCGATCACCTCAATATAAATTACAACTCAGAACTTTATTCCGAGAATTCTGCAGATTGCATCAATGGAGCATGAGAGTGGCCGGGAGCCCATCAATTTGACGCAAGAACGTCACATTTTAGTGAACTGAAAACAAATCCTAAGGTACAAGAACTATTCGTTTAAAATTTGTGGTCATAACTGTTTAAGGTAACAAAAACACTTTTAATGCCCAACAAGTTAAAATTTGTCAACGGAGGAAAGCTTATTTGGTTATCAACAACTACTTTTTCCGTTTGCATCAGCAACCATGCCATTATCGACGCTTCATTTCGTTACAAATTAACATAGATGCATGATCTTTTCTGCATGAAAGCTTAACGGCTTTTTCCCTATCATTGAAATTTGTGAGTCATGGAACTTTGACTAGCAAAAGCAAAATTGATCAGGGGACTTTGGTATGTCTGGGGAATTTGCATTATTAACCCCTCTCAGTCGTCTACGCGGCATGATTTGATCTGACGTTACCAACCGAGCTGAACGCGAACAGTTGGCTTACGGCCAAGGTGACTTTGCTCGAGAGTTGAAGCCTGAGAACCAGGGTTACGCATAATTAGTATAAAATTGTCGAATGTTAGTTGCTTCAAAAACACATAGATCTGGTCAGAACACTCACGCACGTGGAAGACAAATCCGTGACAGCCATGGCACGCTGCTGTTTTGTCAAAGTTCGGACACACAACATCTCTGCCGGGGACAATTTTTTGTTTTGTTTTTGGTTCCTTGTCCTCCTAGCGCGGAGCGGATGTTTTAAGTAAGTGAATTCAGTGCTTCTGGAGTAATCTGCAAGTTGGCACTCGGTGACTTTTGAGTACTGTTCTGTGTCTGGCTATGCCATGCTGGTGAGTCCTGACGAGGACTAATCAGCTGTCCATTATTGCCTTTCCAACTAGAATTTGGCTATACTATAGAGTTGAAGACTATGTATGAGTGTTCCGGGTAAACCGTAGCTGTTAGAGGTGTTTGTGGTTGCTTGTATTTATTGTTTGTACGTTGTAAGAATGAGTTTGACTGTTGATGTTGTATACGAGCTTGACAGTTGATTCTGTTTTTGTTACAGCAACATCAATACGAAAGAAAAACGCTACACTTATTTTAACCATCGCAGCAATGAAGTTGGCGACTTGGAAGAGACAAGCCGGAACCACTTTATCCTGTTTCTTAACAATGCTGCTTCTGCCCCACACATCAGGAAAACACGACGTCACGGCTTACAAAGATGGTGACGTTATATTGGGTGGCCTATTTAACTTACACTTCGCTGGAAACGAAGAACGCTGTAATGAGCTTTTCACAATGGGTCTGGGACACGCCGAGGCCATGATTTTCGCCATTGACAAAGTAAACAAGGATCCCAATCTTCTGCCCAATGTCACAGTTGGTTACGATATCAGAAACTACTGTGAAAGTACAGCTTTGGCCATGAAAATAACCTACGATTTCGTGCGAGCAAGCGATCCAATCTGCATGTCTTTTACCAAGGTTAACAGTTCGGCCATAGACAACACCACGAAGGTCAGGTCCAAGCCCATCTCAGCACTCGTTGGCCCTTACAATTCTGGAAGCGCGGTACTTGTGGGAAGTCTACTGCAAGTCGTTGATATTCCTGCCGTGAGTCCGACTGCAACAAGCGTAGAGTTGAGTTCAAGGTTGTACAAAGACTTTTTCAGGACGGTACCACCAGACAACTGGCAGGCAAAGGTCATGGCGGACATCATAGAACAGTTTAATTGGACATACGTGGCGGCTGTGGGCATTGATGACTCTTATGGACGAAATGGTATTTGGGCGCTGGAGAAAGAGTCGTACGACAGAAACACCTTCTGCATTGCCTTCTCTGAATTCATCCCGCGATTACGATATCAAGACAAAATCAAGCAAACTGTTTCCAGGATCAAACTGAGACCTAGTATCGGAGTAATCATTGTTTGGCTTTCTGGTGGTTACGGAAGAGCATTCTTAAAAGAGGCAACCGATCAAAGGCTTCAAGAAAAGACCTTGATACTCAGCGACGCATTGACCGCCGAGGAAGCAGTGTTTCTTGACCCTCGCTTCACCATATTGGATGGCTCGTTAGGAATACAACCACGTGACTATCCATATACGGCGTTTGAAGAACACCTCAAAGAGATCACGCCTGGAAAAAGTGCTCAAAGTGGGCTACCGTGGTGGGAGGAGTTCTGGAGATCACAATTCAACTGCTCAGCAACTAACTTGATCGACTCTGAAGTGCCAGCCTGCGACAAAAATTTGACGTCATACCACTCGGTAACAAAAATACGTAGCTCTTTCGTCTCTTATGTAATTGACGCAGTTTACGCTCTTGCACATGCCCTGGATAGCATTTACCGTTGTTCTACAACAGACGGCGTGCAGGCATTAGACAGCTGTCCCTCGGTTCAGCCGACTGTAAAGGGAAGCGATTTACAAAAATACCTCCGGAACGTCAGCTTCAATGGTTCGACTGGCAAAATACGATTTGACAGTTCTGGTGATCCTTTATCTGCCTCGTATGACATCATAAATTTCCAGCGTGGAGCAAGCACGTCTAAGACTTACAGAAAGGTAACTGTAGGAATTTGGGACAAGGAGACCTCCCCCAAGCTTCAGCTCACTGCCTCTGCCTTGCAGTGGAACTCTTTTCTGAACAATCTCTCAGCGCCTGCGTCTTTTTGTACATCTGAATGTCTGCCTGGAACCATGAGAGCACCCACAACGCCTTGTTGTTGGGATTGTATAAAATGTCCACAGGGAACTATTAGCACCGAGGTCGGATCAAGCGGATGCATTGAGTGCGAGCCAGAAACAAGACCAAACGAAGGGCGCACAAAGTGTGAAAATTTGCCAGTCATCAACATCACGCTGACAACCGTTACTGGTATCTGCATTACAGCGATGGCCTCTATCGGATTTGTTCTCACGCTGCTTGTTTGCGCATTCTACATCAAGTTCTATAATACGCCAATTGTGAAGGCGTCTAGCAGGGAAGTCTCATTTCTCCTTCTGTTCGGAATCGCAGCTCTTTTTGCACTGGCCGTCCTTGAACTGGTTGAGCCGAGCGATTTATTTTGTAGCTTAGCAAGTGTCTGGCGCTATTTTGCGCTCACGCTCTGCATCACGGTCCTGTTTGTGAAAACAATGCGAATAACAGGCGTTTTCCAAGTTGACCAAGTGGCGCAACTATTTAAACCCTGTTTTAAAACTGTGACAAGGCAAACCGTCTTAATTTCCGTGATGAATTCAGTGACACTTGCCTTAACGGTGCTGTGGATGTCTATGGACCCTCCTCGGCGCGAGAAAATCCTCCGCTCGGAAGAGTACATCTTTCTTGTCTGCAAACCTTTCCAGACTGACACCGGCTTGCCTCTGTTCATCGTCGTGTGCGGTTACACGCTAACGGTGGCTCTCTTGTGCACGTATTACGCGTTCAAGGCCAGGAGCATCCCTGAGAACTTCAATGAGACGAGGTACATAGGTTTCTCTATGTACATTCTACTGTTATCATCATTGGCGTATTACCCGGTGGTGTTTAGTTTTGAGAGCTGGTACGTGACGCTAGTTTCCTGTTCTACCACGTTAGTGACTTCATTTGGTTTGGTGAGCTGCATGTTCGGACCCAAGATCTACATCCTTATCTTCCATCCCCAGCAAAACACTCTGGCATCTGTCAGGTCACAAGTGTCACAGTACTCGTTTCACATATCACGATCAAAAGTTTGCGCCAAATCCACGGCCATGGGAAGAACTAATACCGCTCTAGATCTTACCAAACCTGAAGGCTAGTTAAATCAGGCAACTCAACAGGAGACTGGGACAGAAACAGAAAAATTAGGAGGGGCTTGGGGAAAGACCGGGTTCTCGGTTCCTCGTCCCCAGTTCTCCGCGCTATTCTAACTCCTTGGCCTCTCTTATTTTAATCTGAGTTGCCTGAAAGAGGCTGTTATTGAAGGTATAGTGCCTTCAGTGAAGTACCAAGGCAAAGCCTTTACAAAACAGAACGAAATTTCAAACAAAATGGACGCTAAAGTCTAAAGAAGCTAAAGACTCAGCAAGCTCTTCAGTGACTTCATCGGTGGAGATGAACGACAGCATTTCTTTCTATTGTTGTTTATTTACGTGCAATGTAAATATTTATGTTGTAAGAATTTTAATTCAGTTTTACATCAATATTAATGCTATTGGGTTTAAAACCCTTCAAGAAACACTTAGTGTGAAAGTCCTGACTGACCTACCCCCAGAGAAAAAGATCGCGGTACATAGGGGCCTTTTCCTCAGTAGCAAAGTTGACAGCGCAAAACTTTGGATACTCCAAGTGAAAACGTGAATAGGAGAGGGGAGGGTTGTAGAGCTTGTTCCGTCAAGTATCTGGTAGATTTTTGGCTGCGATTACAGATGAAGTCTTGGTATATATCTTCTTTGAGTTTTAAACGTTGCGTGAAGGTCGAGTTTGTCTTGGCCACTGGGCCTTAATACCTCAACGTTTGCACGTAAGCCCGGGACAGCTTCGTCTCGTCTGCAAGGAAAACCTTTGTGCTAGTATTACCCTACCTACTTCCTTGTAAACAGAGGCGGGTTATACGAAGCCCAAGTAGTTCCTCGTACAAACCAGTCCAGTACGTTTTTTAATCTCATAAAGTCCCCAACGTTTTAACTTTCAAAACTATTAGAAATCAGTTTAGTTTAGACACATTTCAGTGTATGGGTGCTACTGAGGTGGAGGGCGCTTATTGGAGAGGGGTGCCTTGGAAACAAACACTCATTCAACGGGGAATGTGAGCGTGGAAGGAAGGTGCACGAACTGAATCGTTACGCTAGAAGAGAAAAAAAAATCCGTTACCAAATCTTAATACTAAGGAATTTAATTACCTTAGTCTCCACCGTACGTTTCTTCTCGATACATTAACCCTGTTCCGCAAGTTTACATCAACATTAATATTAACATTTTTATATAGCTCATACTGTCATTATTACATTACGCACTTTTAATACAGTGGAACCTCGATTTAACGAACCTCTATTTAACGAAGTCCTCGATATAACGAACGATATTCTATGTCCCGGCCAAAGTTACAGTAAAATGTATGGAATAGAACCTCGATATAAAGAATTCTTCGATATAACGAACATAACCCGGAAGCCCAAAAGTAAAATCTACCTCGATATAACGAATTACAATGTCAACACGCGACAGAAGATAAACGCTGATCAGATCAACACTCTGAAAGTGTCGTTTTTTTGTAAACAAAAACTGCGCGTCTGCTCAAAAGTCAAAATAATTGCTACTGAAAGTCACCATGCTTAATGAATTGCATCTCAAAACGCGGCACCTCTGGGTGACGAAAATTGCATTGAATTGCGTGACAGAAGTCACCTGTGTTGAAAATCAATCATTAACTATGACCTCGATATAACGAACATTTTGGTCGTTTCCCCTCAAGTTCGTTATATCGAAGTTTTCGATATAACGAACCCTCGATTTAACGAACAAATTTGGCCGGTCCCCAGCGACTTCGTTAAACCGAGGTTCCACTGTACAACCATATAAAAAACTAATCACTATTTATGGGCTTGTTTAAACACGAATGTGTTCAGTCTTGATTTAAAAATGTGCACGCTCATGAGCTTTAAATGAAAAGGATTCAGACTAAAAGCTGTTTAGAAAATACAAATGAGGTGTCCCTAAATTCACAGACTAATGAAGTTTGTTTTTGCGTTAAACTACTGGTTTAAGTGATATCTTCAATGTCCTCCCCACCCCCCTTCTCCACGGATCGTCTTTGAGTAGAACGTTCGCGACTCTAAGCTGGTAATTTGATGACAATCGTATACATCAGGCGGTTGGTTCATCGTCCGGTGCATTCCAAAGGAAGGGAGGACCTGGCAGACCGTTTTCCTTGCTGTAAACAGCGCATTTCTTGAAATCACACGGCGCTGCGAGCCAAGCGTACCTCAGGCCTTTGGCTTCATACTCAAGTGGGCAATAACCACGCAATACAATCCTGCTAAATGCTGTTGCAGTAATTTCAGCCTGGGTAAATGTTGTTTTTGTTGGATCTTGGAATGCTACACAGTAGTACTAGGAGCAAGAGGAAATAAACACAGCAATTCTTAAGGACGGTGCATACTTTTGTTACTGCGCATACATTCTGTGCATCTTGAGATACTCGGGTTTCCTATGGGTGGTGCCCACTAATACAGGGATACTTTTGCACGGTTTAAGGTGATTCCACTGAATTGCATTGCGCATCCTTGCTGCGCATAATTTGTCGCGTCATTTAGCGCGCGCACGAGCGCGCGCACGCACAACATTGCGGGATTTCCTTGAGGTTAAGGTCGGCAGGAAAATAAATGGTCCTTTTCTTCTAAACGAGCACGGTGACCCCCATTTTTTATTCAACAAAATTAAAGAAAATACGACTCTTTAAGTTATATGCCAGTTTCAATAATTTTTCATTATTCAATTTCGAAAAATTATTGTGGAATCACTACTACGATCAATTTTGGACGTTTCGCGGGAAGCGTACAACCGCTCGAATGTCCCCTATTATGCCATAGGATTAATTTATTTAGCCACTTTATGGCGTTTTACTACAAAGTTACAGTACTGTTATAAGAAAAATGCTAGTATTTCATTGTCAGTACTAACTTTCTGGAAGTAGTGGGCACTGATTCTCGCTGAAGACTAGCTCTTTTAATATTGAGGTCACATGCCTAGAAAATAGTGAGATACTACAGCCCTCTAGGGTGAAAACAAGCACGGTGACGCCCTCTTTTTATTTTATTTTTCTGATGTACTAGATATACTTAACATCTGTAAGGATTTTCAAATAATTCTCATTACAAACGTATTTTCGATGGAATCACCTTAAGACGATGCGGAGAAAGCAGAACTTAGCAAGTGCTCTTGGTATCCGAACAGAAAATTTGGGGTGACCATGCATTTTACAGAGATAATAAAGCTTCAATTTGGAGAAAAACGCAATACACTGCTTTGTATTTTACTGCTTTTTAGAATAATTGCTGTTTAGAATAATTGCTGTTTAGAATAATTGCTGCATTGTTTACTTGTTCGCTGCTTTGTATAAGCTTGGGTCAGTTCGCGCGCGCACATGCCTTAAAATTCACGGAGGGGAACGCAAATTGTCGAAAACTCGGCTTTATCAGGCACAACGCGCAGGAATCGTGGCTTCTCGTCTATGGCTCATGTGCTATTCTCAATCTTAACCTCCCTCGCTCGTTTCAGAACCTGCGCGTTCTACGATGGACTAACGCGTTTGATGTCCGTGTTGTTTGGTTGTCAATTTTTCTCCAAAGCGAATTGGTATTTCTAGGGATCGAAGGGTTAAAACTTGATTCAAACTCCTTACCTCAAACCCATCCACAGACCGTACTTCAATGCCTCCTTTACCAACACTCTCGTGATGGTACTCGACAGTTAGAATCCAATATGTCGAATTAGCCACTGAAGTTATGATCACATCAAGAACAAGTGGACCAGAGTAATAAACATCCAAATCTCCGTAAGCAATCGCTCGTCCCGCAAGTGCTAAACGGAAGCCAACATCTTGCTTGTCTGGAGGGTGAATGCTGCCGTAGATGGAAGATTTATTGCCCAAGTCCATAGCAACTGCCATGAACACGTTTTGCTCTCTGAGGTTTGGAACATAGCCATAATTAGCTGTCTGGGCCCAACGGATGACGGGAAATCCATCAGCGACCCCATAAACAGATGAGAGCTGAATAAACAAATAAATAAATGCCAGTCACGAGAGGAGAAAAAGTTACTTTTGTACCTTGTAACAGAGCCCGCTTCTACCCATCACGAACTCGTAGCAACCATGATTTTAAGCTACAGTAAGGCCGCAGACGTTTCGTACTAATTGCTTTAAATACACCCTTTTTAATCGGTACGTCATTGAATGGTTCTCTTCCGACTAATGTTATCAGTAAATCCAGCATTAATTCTTTCAAAGTCGCCTTCTTAAGTTATTTACGCTCGAAGTAGCATTAATTAAATCAATATCCCCTTTTTGAGTTTTCTTGTGGATAGTCTCAGCTTATTGTATGTGCAATATATTCTAAGATTTTTTTTTGGTGTTTAAGTTTTATATTCATGAAAGGAGAGTAGCCCTAGAATGGGAATTAAGTTTTTTTTAAGGGCCTCTTCATATGAGCCTGATAACTGGGCTGGCCCGGTAGGCGGGACGAATTTTGTTTCCTGTTCATATGGGAAATTTAATCCCAGTTACTCAGATCAAAAATGTCCAAAAGGCCCCCCAAATACCCGTGGAAGCGACCTGACAAGCCATTCGCAGTTGAAAATGTTTCTTCACGGACAGTCCCGATATCCGAGCTGGAGTGTTCATATGGGAAAAAATTCCAGCTCGGTTAACGAGATCTCGGTCGCAAAAACCGAGATCTCGATAACCGGGCCAGCCCGCCTTCTCATATGAACACATCGAAATTTTTGTAAAGAAAAGAGTGGCGAGGCGAGATCTCGGAACCGAGCCAGCCCGGTCGACTGGGCTGATAAGAAGAGGCCCTAAACCTTAATTTCATATTAAGGAAGTATGAAAATGGTACAGTTACGTAAGACAGATAACTACTCTGTTTGTTCTGTTGGTCGTTTTAAATCAATTCCCATTTTTCATTTTCCATGAGTTATCTGCCATCTCTGCTGTAAAAATGGCCATTGAGTTTTACTCATTCTTCAGCTCTTTTTTACTCTGGAAGGAACTGAGAAGGTGAGCCCTGCAGGAGGATGGAAGGACGGAAGGAATAAACCCTTTAAGCCCTATCAGTGGTCAGCATCAAATTTCTCCTTGTGATATCAATGCTTATTCAACCCCTGAGGTCATGAGAATTAAGGATATGATCGTCCAAGGTGAATTTTCTTGATATTTTGATAACTTCTCCCCAGGACTATTATAAGAAAAATATGGGGAGAATATGGGAGAATTTCTTCCTTGATATTAGGGGTTAAAGGGTTAAATTAAGGAGTGAGAAAGAAGCTGGTGTAACAAACGTGATGGATCACTTTCACTACTTCAACTACCAAAGGTCTTCGTTACAGTCTGGCGGCCCTAAATGTACAGTCTCAACTTTCAGTTCTCTCAGAATTCCCTCGTTACTATCCGTATGTCTTCCTTTTATACCGTAGTATTATGAGTATTGCTTTACACGCCACCGATTCGCACGAAAACCGTCTCTTAATCTTAATGCTTGCAAATAACCGTCCTACATGTTAGCCCGTGTAATTCGCATATGTCAGGCTCCTTAACCTTGGAAGGAGAGGAAAAGAGGCCAGGAGAAGGGGGGGGGAGGAAGAGAACAGGGAGAGAGGAGACGAGGCAGGAGAAGGGTAGGAAGAAAAAATGAAGCACTTTGAACAGGAGAAGGGAGAAAAGCAGGAAAGAAAGGAAGGAGAAGGGAGAGGGGGTGGGGAAAGGAAGTGAGGGAAGGACGGTGGCAGGGGGAAGGGAGGAGTGGAAGGAGGGCTGAAGAGAGACAGGCAGTTTGACCAGAAGGAGTGGAGGGGAAGATGAACGTTCCCTTGATTGGAGTTAAATTATTCTAACTTAAAATAACTTAAATTACTTACCTGAACAAACCCAAAAGGAAATTCAGCATCCGTGAGCTTGTCAGTGCCATAGAACCACTTAGACCGCCAATCATCGATCATTGCTGGAAACGTACAGTTGTAGGTATAAGGTGCGCCTGCATTGGCCTCGCCTTGGTACCAAATAGCACCATATATGGTCATTTTAAGGAAGGGATGAATCATAGCGTTGTATAGTACAGAGTGTTCGTTGGGTCCAACAAAGAGCTTTTCCTCAGGTGACACGAATCTAAATGAGACAAAAATATTCCTTTGAAGGAATAATTTGTTTTCAAATTGTGGAGGGTCCCTGGGGAACAGTGTCTAGCTTCAGGAAGTTCATCCCTTTTCCAAACAGTCATGTGATATAATTAGTTGCCGAATTTATTTTTTGTCGAAAAATGTGCGGAAGAATGACCTGTCAACATGGCTTCAACGAGTGCGAATGTTCACGTAAATAATTGGCAAAAATAGCCTTGAGCATGAACAGCAGGGCACCGGCTTGGGCATCAGCAAGTACGTCAACATGTAAGAAGAAAACTTTGTCCTCTATTGGCACTTAACGCAGCCAAACGGGTGAATTTATGCCTGCACGGACGACACGATTTCGTTCAATAAATATCAGTATCGTGTTCCCAGTGCGCGGTAAAAATCAAACGCGTAGCCATGACATAGCATGACGGCTAAAATATTGCAGGAAAAAAGTCGCAATGAATAGACAAATTAAGCCCTGGATTGTCGGCTACATGTGGGATTGTTAGCCGTGCGCTGGTAACGAGACTTGCTCGAAAACTCGCGTTGCCTGTGAAAACAAAACATTTTGGCTCGTTTTGCCAGATGTAGCTTTTACAATTTCAAATTCTGGTGCAAACAACCTGCCCGATGGCATTTATTTTGGGGTGAATACTGTACAGTATCCGGACCTTGAAGGAAAATAACAGTTGTAAATGACTTACGCGTCCACTACTTTGTGTCCAGTTATGTTGCAGTGACGCAGGGAGTCTGGTGAGGACCATGATTCAACTGGCGTGCCACCCCAGTCCGTGGCAATTAAGCCGATCGGTCTTTTGAACTGATCATAGATGTTTTTACCATAAAACCAACACACAGCTGAAAAGAATTTCCAGGCACCACCATTGACAGATTCTTGGAAAGGAAAAAAATACAAATTAGATTAGGATTCCACTGATTTGCGGAAGTAAATCAATGGCATTCATACGTGTGAATGATAAGACTAGTGCCACCGACGGCTAAAGGGAACCTCTGTTCCGAAAACAAATGGACAAATTTTAGTTGTCGCCTATTTTCGCTTTTAAATTTCCCGGGCGCGGCAATCTTGGAATTCATGACGTCATGCGTTGCCGCTAATGTTAGTGAACAGAAGTTCTTTTGTGTGAAATTTTAAGCACACTTGAATGTTATTTCTTCTTCTTGAACTAAAACTTAAAATTTAGACACTATTTCCAACAATTTACCGTCCATTCGTTTTCAGAGCAGAGCTTCCCTTTAACAGTGTGCATGGTGCAGTGGTTAGCGCGTCGGACTTTCGATTGGAAAGTCGTAAGATCGCAGGGTCGGTGGTTCGAGGCTATTGTTTGTTTGCTACTGTTTTCACACAGGCATCGCAATACACAGGTACCCAGGCGCAAAATTAGACTGCAACAGCACAGGTTCCAACTACAGAATGCAGGGCAACCTTTGAAGAAGTGTGTACTCGACAGTGGATGAAAGAACAAGGAGAAATCTCTTATTAGACGTAAAATTTTGGGTCTACGTTTTTCTTGTGGCTCAATTGGCTTGGAAAGTAGATGAAGCAAATAAGTTAGCCAATGAGGCGTGGCTTGTTGATAGAGTGTTTTAAGAGTGGTCCTGTAATTTATAGTTTAGCCCAACACAGTTTCTTACTTGAAGATGCTACACTCCATGGCTGTTCAACTTGTTGCAGTTCATAAAGAGGCGTCTCTGAGGCAACCTGGCTTGCAGTAAACAGTCTTATGTATGGATAGTGGTCGGCCTCTGCAATGGCTTCTGAAGCATTAACCACCTAAAAATATATTAAAAAACAGAAGGAGGTTTAATATGCAACAGTAATTTTATAGTACAGCAAATCAAATGCGAGCGGGCCATCCAAAAATACCTGTTATATTACAGTGTAATCGTATTTTGTAAAGGCTTTTTTAGGGGGCTTATAGCTCGTGAGTTTACTGTGCCAGATCCCAACTGCGAGGTTACTCCCCGACATTAATAGTCTCTGCTCTTCATTTTGAGGGTGGAAGTTGTGTAAACAAATAAATTAAAATAAATAAATAAATGTGGACCCAGGGTATATATTCGGAATTTAACGGTCCTGTTATGAAATGAAATGCTTTCCAATGGACGAATTTAATCTACTCCTTTCGGTCTTTAAACCAGGGGTCCTATACGTACTTTAACCTCTGAGGTACATTACCTGGGTTACTGTGAATGCCATGTTACTCTGCCCACTGCAAACCCAAACATCGCCAAATAAAACATCCTGCAGACTCACAGATTTTGTCACATTGCCCACTTTTGATGTGGCTACGATTGAGTGAGGACCCGACGGATCTTGCGAATCTAACGTGATATTCCATACACCTGATCCCTGACGACCTAAGGGTGTATAAACCAGAAAAGCTTAACGTCAGAAGAGTACTTCAAAGTCATCCCAAACTCCGTGCTAATTTGGCAGAAAAACTACTTTTTGTTGCGGCTACTTCAGTATAACCCGCGACCTCGACAACCAAAGAAAAGTCGTTGGAATTACTCCTCCGTTTTGAATTCTGACAAGACTTCAAGGCAACAGAGCAAAGAAATTGACAATTTTACTCGCTAAGAGAAGGTTAAACTTCAATAAAATTGATTTTTGAACTAGTTTAAACAAAGATGAGGAAGCCAGCTGAGGAAGCCATTGCACAATTGAACTTGGCAATGCAAGAGTTGTACTCATGGTGTCTTACTAACAAATTAACACCCCACCCCGGTAAAAGCGAGACAATGCTCATCAGCCGAAAGAGTCATACGGAGCCTATTGCTCCGATCCTTATCGGAGGATACTCTATCAAATGGGTAAACAAAACACGCTTACTGGGGATGACAGCTGACCATAAACTCACCTGGGTCCCTCATACACTCGACCTTAAGAAGAGCTTTGCGAACAAACTATGCTTACTCAAGAAGATGAGGTTTCTGCCAAGAAATGTGCTCCAGGATTTTTCAGATTTGAGGGTTATTTTGTCAAGCGTGAATTATGGCCTTATTTCATGGGGTGCTTGCTGCAACTCCGACATTATTAATTCCTTAGAAAAGCTGAATTGCATAGAGCGGCTAGAATTATTTTTAATGTACAGCGAGATATGGTATTTCATGATGTTTTGGATCGTGCAGAGTGGTTCACTATTCGTTTTTACTATAAACTAGCTGTTTTTAAATGAATGCATAAGGATTATAATGGAAGGCTGCCTATCACCCTAAGCAACTATATAACGAAGAAGCGTAATCTTTCATACTCAATTAGAGCACGCGATTCACTACTGGTGCCACGTTTTAATACACGTTTTCTGATGAAGGACTCTGTCGTACACAGAGGCTCTGTGCTTTGGAACATGCTGACTTCCAAATATACTGATCTTGTTGATACAAGCCATTATAATCTTGCCAAAAATCTCAAAACTTCGGAACTTTTTAAGGCCGTTAAATTCAACGTATCATCAGCCTCGACCGCTAGCTCTGAACTTGAAGATCTTGTATATATTTGAAAGTAAGTCGTACTGATAGCATTTTCATATGCTTTTACATTGCATTTAATTGTATTTAATATTTAGTTCTACTTGTATTTAATTTTGTAATAATGTATTGTACACGACCCCACAAGCTTTCAGTTTTCATATACATCGTGTATAAATAAAGGCAACCTACCTACCTACCTAGATAAAATAGTGTTGTTTAGAGAATACCGTATTGATTTTTGTTAACTCGCACGCATCAATGATTTTGCAAAGCATTACCTGCAGCGAAATTTAAAAGTTTGATATCCTGCAAAAGATGCATTTCTTTTAGTTTAAGCTGACTGGAAAAGTGCCACTTTTTTAGGTTCCGTTACCTTGAAATCTTGTCAGAATTCTGAAATGATACAACGGCTTTTCTTTGATTGACGTCCACCAAACGCAACTTTATCCGACTCTTTTGAAAGTGGAGGATCGCGTGCTATTAATAACTGCTGTAAAAAAACTCCAAGGCTTAAAAATACAAATGGTAACGACAGCAAAGTGCTGAAAGTAGAAGTAAAATTTACTTTACTCCTCATCAAGCCAGCTCAGAACCCTCCAGGAACCAGGGAACGCATTGGGCTAAGGGACAAAATGTTGCCTGGGTTTAAAACGCTTTTTGCAATGTAGCCAAGCAACATCAATACATGACTTTTGTATCATCAGAAGAGCGAGTCTTATTTTGCACGTGTACCCCATTTTGAAAGCTGCAAAACATGATTGTCAGTGCTAGATAAGCTTGTTTATCGTTTAAAATGTACCACCCCATGCAAACTAAAGGGATGCAAAGACTTTGATTCAGAGGAAAGTTCAGATGACTAGAATGGACTTGGGTTATAGCTCATGATGACGAGGATGGGCTTAAAGGATAGTTCATGTGATAAGGATGGACCTGAAGATGATAACTATAAACTTGGAGCAACTTGGATCATGTAAACTTTGGAGAATTGTTTGGTGATAAAGATGGAATTGAAGGATAGCTCTAAAAGTGAAGATGGACTTGAAGTATAGCTCTGATGATCAGGACGGGCTTGGAAGATAGCGCAGTTGATAACTGACGATGGACTTGAAGGATTAGCTCGAAGAACAAGGATGGACTTAGAGACGAGCTCAGATGATAAGGATGAACATTGGAGGATAAATTGGATGATAAGAATAAACTTGGATGAATGCCCCAATGACAATGATGGACTTGGAGGACAACTCAAATGATGACAATGGACTTGGCTCTGACAGCCTTTAGACACTGTTCTTTCAAGTCACATAAAGAACATACCGGTATAATGGGACCTAACTTTGCTTTCAAAGTTATCATGCAGTAATAACAGCTCAATATCTTCGAGGGGGGAGGGGTTGAGTGAAAAACTCAAGGCCTGGAAGTTTCTTCTACAACTTGAGGGGTGGGGCCCAGGGAGGGGGGAATTTTGTCTCATATGATAATATCACAAGAAGTGGTGTATTGTGAGATAATTTCGCACCAGAAAACACTCAGACATATCAGTGTGTCCGGATCTAAAGGGCTGTTTACAGCACAGGAAAAAATGGAGAGGACCTGATAAAAAGTGGTATGGTAGCCTTTGTTTTTGTAAAGAAATACCCTTGGTGTTTTGGACCCATAGGCATCCATAAAATCAGAACAGAACAGGTTTTTCTCTAAAATATTATCAATATTGGTTAATGCACCACTTTTTAATGGGTCCACACAAATTTTGCCTTTCATGTAAACGGTCCTTGTTATTTTAATCAAATAATAACATAACCCCTGATACAATTGGGAAAATTGAAGGGCAAGAGCATAACTGTCTTCAGATAAATTCTAGGCCAATCTCTATGAAGTTATTGCAACATGTTGACATCTTTCTTCGTGCTCCTTCCCAATGTTCATCAAATCCAAAGGGGGTAAATCATCATGAATAAATCAGTAATTAGAAAATCTGCTTCAAAACCATCAAGTTCTCTTTCAGACATGACAGAAGTGATAAAAGCTGCAAATCATCATGGGATACCTTTATTATAGGTGTACAAACACCAAAGACAAGGAAGAGTCCATCACCATTTGGCTTTCTGCCCCATAAATTGGCGACAAAACCATGCAAACTCTTGCGATCCTTCAAACAAAAGCTGCATAGCTGCCTCACAAACTCCAACATTGAGATAAAAGTATGCGAGAAAAAAACAGATCTGTGTTTCTACACCAATAAAAGGGGGGCATTGGGGTCTATTAGAAACCAAAAAACCACACAAAAAATCACCTAAAACCGAAAAACCTAAATATATTTCTATCAAAACCGAAAACCGAATAAAAAACCATCAAAACTGAAAATTTATACACACCTCAATTTCCAAACCCCTCATCGATCTGATACATTGGTGACACGTGGAGCATACAGACTAAACTATATTGATTTCATCACGGTATTTGTGGACGCTTAATGCGCGTGGATCTGACAATTCCTCTTATCTCTGTTTAAATTAGGAAAATTGACAAAAGTCCTTCTTTGAGTCTTTTGGGGAAATTTAGTGATATCGTACAGCGTACGCGGTTGAGGCGCATAATTGCCAAAAACAAACCAGAACCAAATAAGAAAAACCGAAAACCACAATGGATACCAGATCCGAGAAACCGCTTGTATTTAAACCGAAAACCAAAAACCAAATGCTTACAAAAGGAAAAACAGCAAACCGCAACAGACACCAAAATCGAAAAACCTAAGTTTTGAGGTGCAAAAACCTTAAAACTGACCTAAACAAATGGCCTTAACCGAAAAACCGAAAATCCCAATGCCCCCCTCCAATAACAAAGACAAAGTACCACCATTGAATGGATGACTCTACCCTTAATCAAATCTAAAAATTTCTCAAATTGACATATCTGTGACATCACACTTTTGGCCTCTTGGTGTACGAGTTGAAGAGCAATGAAAAGTGCAAGCCACTACCTTAAGTTACAACGTGAGGTCCTGTATGAATGTTTCTTTTTTAGCACCTACACTGTAACAAGACGCCTCGTTCGTGACAGTAATTTAATCCCCAACTGATAGGTCTTGTGATTCTTGTGCAATGACAATTTTTAATATAAACCTTACTTGTCTGATGTATGCTGTGATATTCGAAAATTAAAGCAGAATTATCATTCGCTATAGGTGGATTGCATTTACCATGTTGGTGGTAAAAAAAAAAGATAATTTGTTCACATAGTTTGCATAAACATGGAAGTTAACTCCCAGAGGAGAAAAATCTTATTGTCCCATACCACCAACATCACAGAACATGGCCGCTTTGACGTAACGTGCAATCAACCTACCGTGTAGCACGAAAATTTTGGGGGAGTCTTATTTTGCTGATTAGATTAGAACCCGCAAAATTTTCATGCTACACGGTATACGTTCTGCTGTTGTTTGCTGTTCTACCATATCCTTTCATACAGGTCTACATTTGTCTTTGCGAAAATGAAATGTCACACTTTGAGGTCTGGCCCATGATGCGTGGATATCAAAAATCAATCAAAAGTACTGTACATGTACTACATGCCAAGATTTACACAATGACAAACTTATGCTTTTTCAAGTACTTGTTCCCGTTGTTTAACAGCATTAAATTACCTTCTAGAACGTTAGTCGTCTGAACGGAACTTCCCATACGAATCTCAACCATTTGTCCGACTTCACCGAATCCCCAAACCATGGCGCTGAATGGCTTCGCCTGTAAAACCATATGGTCTCCATAAATATTGGCGAAGCGAAACGTTACTTCTGAGTTGACTGCTTCACTATCGGCACGAACGGTTAGACAAACAACTACTGGCAAGTCCACTACAAGAACTATCAAACAAAGCTTTGCAAACAGCATTCTGAAAGGAGAGGAAGCCATCGCAAAACTCGCGTGGACGAAGAACTCGTGACTCAAGAGCGTGGTCACGTTGGGTCTTTTTTCTGTCACGCCAACAACATTTGCAAAACACGAAAACCTCTGGGCTCAAGTTTTAGAAATACTTGGAAAGAATTAACAAAAAAGATATCCTGGAGATAGCATTTACCACGTGTTGAGATCAACTTTAAACTTTTTTTTGTAGTTTTTCGATGTGATGCCATTAGCGTTACTTGTTTGCGTCCGCGGTTTAGGTTACAGCGGTAAGCATCATTTGTTTATCCGGGAGTTTTGATATTGTTGAATTCGTTTCCAGGCAACAACATTAACCTTCATGTTCTGAAGAAGCAATCGAGTTTGTCCTCGGTCAGGAGTTTGTCAGTTTTGTAACTAAAATCAACCACCGTTCAGTATGGTAGGTGCTAACTTTTTTAATGTTTTCATTCGCTATTCTGTTGAACTTACAGTCGTCGCTTTAGATTTCCTTATCTCGCCGATTCTTGGCTTGGTAAATGTGATAAAGGCCAACTGCTATCTGCTGTAAATTATAAACCTGAACTTACCGCTTAAACAGAAGGTTTAGAAAGCTTAGAATTATTTACTCGTTACAGTCTTTATAATATGGAGGTGCTGTACTAGTAAAGCAAACATTATTGATACCAAAACAGTCGTTCGTCCCCTGACTTGGTTTTTGGCCATCTAAAAATGCTAGGACTTTTTTTATCTGCATATCCCTGATAATGTAAGTTAAGCTTAAATCTGGAATTTAATGTTTTCTCATTCTACTTTGTTGTCACCAACGAGCAGAGCCTCTCTTAACTCTCCAAAAGAATGAGGAGAAAGAGAGGCTCTACAGAAAACAAGTCAAGTCTTTTAAGTCGCTGCAACCCAACCTCTGGGCTGATGTTTTGTTTCACTTATTTGAGTCAGAAAATTAATCACAGCACATAGGCTTGCAGTTCATGTTTGCGATTTACAGGAACAATTTATGTTTATAAACAGAGAAATGTTGTAGCCAAAGAATTTGGTTAAACGTTTCCCTGTTTTCAAGCCTCCCCTCCCCCCACCCTCGCAAGTAGTCTCACTTCAAGCCTAACGTCGCCAATAAGTGTCCCAGTCAAATTAGTTGGAACACTCTGATCTTGTCACTTTGGGCCCAGCTGTTCAAAGCCTGATAAACTAATCCAGGGTAAGGGTGATACTAAGCTGAGTCAAAAAGATTCTTCCAAAATATTTTTGTGCCTTGGTTTAAACTTACATGTAGACCTTTCCTTATCATTGGCTTAGAATTTATAGCCTTAAAAGACATTTTAACAAGCAAGATGAAAACCTGGGGGTAATTTTAATTAGGGATTAGCATTAATCTGCTTTTGAACAACCGAGCGCAGCCCTCTCAATTTTGGTTCACAAGATTTTCTAGCAGAATTGTAAGAAACAACATTGAGAGTGAGAAGGAAACATGGTAATGACAGTAATAAGTTGGCTGTAAGGTGTTTAAAGGACATTTGTCTTACGTTATGGAGCAGAACCCAGTTTCTATTGCACAAAGCAACAGGGTGTAAACTGATATGACTCCTGAGTCCTCCCTGGGTGGTATGCTAGTTTATCACAGGGTTATCCCCTGTAGTTTGTCACTGAGTACCTATTCATACAACTTCATAGAGACAAATGTGGAGTATAGTTTCTTTTCTAACCTATAATCAAACATTGAACCACGAACCCTCTGATCTTCTGACTTAATGAAAGTAAATATATAAAACTTATATTGTGTGGTTCCAGAAAATATCCATACCCCCACCACGGAGGGAATTGGAAATTCCAGAGGGGTGGGGGGGTCAATGGCCCAGGAAATTCCCGAGGGGAGGAGGGGTGAATGGTCGGATAAGTTTCCAGAGGGTCAACTTCACGTTCATGTCAGACATAGTTGTTCAAAATAATTTGTAACTTACCAACTTAGCAACTTCGTAGATCGTTCTTGAAGACTTTACGTTGTTTAACTGTTTTAAAGAAACCCTTGTTGCATTAAAAACATGTTTCCCTTCTCCGAAAAGCCTTTGTAAGCGAAGTAGTCCAACTGAGACAAGCAATCTATGTCTGCGTTGCGTGACTCAGTTATTATAGCTTATTATAAAACTGTTGTTTGTGAAAGTCTTGCGTAGAAAAATATTGTTCACTGGCAACAATTGAATTTGTATCAATGTTTAAAAAGGAAACTTTTGTATGGCTATATAGTGAAAGCCCCAATTTTACATAAAACATTGAATATTTGTTTGTTATTTTTGTATGCTGTGTAAAGTTACGGGCAAAGGTCAATTCCCGGGGTCAATTATAACTGGTTTGTCAAAACTGACCCGTGTTAAAACTTTTATCGTCCAAAGTATTTCAAATCAAAGTCCAAAACTATTAACTTAATTTCTATGCCAAAATTCAACAAAATAGAGCCAATTCGACATTCTTTTAATGCGTTGTTGATCTCATAAAAATTAGCATAAGAACGTGAACATGCTAATTTCATTTTGCGGCTCCATTTCGTCTGCGGTTTCAAGTTACGATCTGAAAGCTCTATTTGTCTCCCTGCTCTGCTAATGCTTATTTTGTCCATGCTATTCCGATTCAATAGGAAAACTATTGACTAAAATAACTAGACTGAATGATTACCAGGAGAAAAATCATCAATTGAGAAGAACTAAAGCGATAATCTTTTTGATCTCCTAAAATTTGCATAGGAACGTAAACATGACATATGCAAATGAAATGAAGACACATATTTTTGCATTGCCCGACTTATTCTAACAATTTAGATTTAAAATCTTCAGCAAAGCTAATGGTAAAGTTTGATGTCAATGACCACAGGTAAATATAAAACGCAACAATTATTTCGGTATCAAGAGCTTTTTGGCAAACTCTGCCGGGTGAAATTGAACAGCGTGCGCGCTCTTCGATAACGCATATATTCTCCTCGTGTAGGCAGTTCTTGATATTTCTGAAATGTTAACATCAAACTGATTTTTGAGGCGTTCTTTTGAATTAAAACTTTTCCAGAGGGGGGTGGGGGTGTATTCTGTATTTGAGGAATTTCCGAAGGGGTGGGGGGGGGGGGGGGGTTAAAAAAATACCTTGAAAATGGAAACTCCTGGGGGGTGGGGGGGTCCTATGTGAAATTCCCTCCGTGGTGGGGGTATGGATATTTTCTGGAACTACACATTTTGAACTGCGGATGAAAGATCAAATACATGTAGAGGAAAGATCCTCGCAGTTAGTACACAACTGCAGTTGCGAAAAGAAAGCCTGAAAAAAAATTTTTTCAGGCTTTCGTACTATTAGTTGCGTACTAGCTGCAAGGATCTTTCCTCTATTTGATCTTCTGACCGTAGGTATAAATAATTTATAATAAGGCTAGTTAAATATGATATCAGAAAAATGTCGGAAAAAATTTAAGTCCTGCTTGTTGTTTTTTATCACATAGCCACCCAAAAAGAAGAGTGGGAAGAAGAAAGGAAAGAAGAAGTCTGCAAAATCCAAGACACCAACAATAGTGGATGGAATCAGTACGGAGGAAATGAGCAAAGAACAGCTCGAGGAGCATATTGTAAGATTGAGAGAAGAGCTAGACAGAGAACGTGAAGAGCGCAACTATTTTCAACTGGAACGAGACAAGGTTACCACTTTTTGGGAAATCACCAAACGACAGCATGAAGAAAAGAAAGCAGAGCTGCGCAATAAGGACCGTGAAATGGAGGAGGCGGAGGAGAGACACCAAGTTGAAATCAAAGTTTATAAACAGAAAGTAAAGCACTTGCTTTATGAACACCAAAACAATATTGCTGAGCTTAAGGCTGAAAGTAAGTGCAATAATTTATATTATTGGGATTTTATTATAAATTTTAAGTTCAAGTGGTTTTTCATTTAAGTACTAGTAAAGATTAGTTATTATAACCCAGACATCCATTAAATTAATATTTGACCCATCTCTGGCTCCAAGAGTTTCGTGGCCACAGATTCAAACAGGTGATCATTCACGATCAGATTGCAATTTTGTTAAATGCACGATTGGTGTCATTGAATGAGTGTTGGATAATTTGCATTCTCTGTGAACTCTCATGTGCACAGAAAAACGGAGAACTTTTCCAAAATTGTCCTTTCCGTGAGCAACCTGGACCGTCTAAGAATCAGGCTACAAGAGAGGCCAAGTGTGATCATTCCCAACATACCTGTAATATGTCAATCTTGTGATGAAAAAGAAATCTCGTCATGTGATCTCTGTTTTTTTTTATCATTTTTCAACAAAATTATGTGGCTGAAACCAACAGCATGTGAAACAGGCTGAAAAAAGTCCATTCAGTGGACGTCTGGGGTCAATAGTACTGAGTCAATCCCCATTATTACAAACACCTAGCTTTGGGACAAGAAAAAGTGGCCATATTTAATACAATACATCCTTATTAAGCGGGTTAATTTAAGGAAAATGTATTGGGTGGGACGAAGAAAACTTTCCAAGAATAACAAGTTTTTCTGTTTTAAGTGGGTGTCCATAAAGTGGGATTCTACTCTCCTGATCACAGCAAGTGATTTAAAATTATGCTTCATAAGTGTAGAGTCAGGAAGGTTCATGTTAATGCTGTCCATTCTGTTTTAGGTGCAGTACAACTGTCGCTTGCACAAGATGATCACAAAAACAATGAACAAGATCTTAGAAAAGACAAAAGATCTCTCAAGGTATATTAAACTCATACTCTTTACTGAGTATCATAATGATTGCAGGATATATTGGGCATAACTATTTCAGGTACATTGACATGCTTTTGTGCCATCTTATAACATCAACCTGTGTCTATCGGAATTATCGTATTTTGTATTTTTAGACTAGTCACCTGAGCTAATCATCTGTCATGTCATTGGTCAAAGTAAAATGAATGTATTAATTCTACACACTGACTGATCCACATCCATGTATATGGTTTTAGAACCAGTTTGAAATGAAAACATTCTACCTACAGGTTGAACTCAAAGAACAAGAACTTTCCCATGAAGATGTTGTGAAGAATCTCAAGAGGGTAAGTTCAGAAATATCCCGTTGTGTTTTGTGTTGCAAGTACTGTAAGGATCCACCCTATCACACCACCTTGGACACGCATATTTCATAATATTCCCCTCGCCTCCATATAACGGTAATTAAGCATTATATTGTAGAGAAACAATGAAATTATAAGTTTTAGATTGTTGGAGAATGGCAGATTTGAGTATATATGTACAAAACATTAAAATTTGGGCCAAAGCAAAATTTGCAATACCACTGCCTCCATTTAGTGGTAAAAAAGTTCTTAAAGTGTAACAGAAAAACAGTGAAAGTATGCAAAACAGAATGGTGGACAATGGCAGATTGTTAAAACATCAAATCAAAATTATTATTTGGACTTACTGGTTGTCATAAGGGCGCGCAATTGTGTAACATGTTGGGGTGACAAATACATTGCATTTACATGCACACTCAGCTGGCAACATTTAAATCTTTTATTTCTTGTACACATTTATGTGTGAATCATGTTTTCAAATGTACAAGAAAGAAGTTCTAAACGTTTTGTCAGTCATATGTAATTTTGTTTCATGTACAGTAACGTTGTATAATTCTGATTTTATCAGGCAGTTGTTAAATTGCTTCCCAAACACTGATCTTAATTACAATGTAATAACAGTTGTTATTTTCTTGGTTATAGGGTCATGATGAAAATGTAACAAAACTTAGACAAGACTTTGAAAGACAAGTTAAAGGTGAGATACAGTTTTGAACATTTTATTCAAAAAAAATATACATGTAAATAGTAATTCTGTTCAAGTTATTTTCATTGCAGGCAATACTTGTTGATCATTGATCAATTTTACATTCAGCTGTTCTCAGAGGTCTCATTTGTGGCTGAATTCTTGCTTTCTTTTGTTGACAGAAATTGAGTCAAAGTATGACAAGAAAATGAAGGCACTGAGGGAAGAACTGGAGCTGAGAAGGAAAACTGAAATTCACGAAATTGAAGAGGTTTGAAATTTATCATCTATGTTTCCATGATTTTTTTATATGTACATGTACAGTGAAATCTCAATTATTCGAACCCCAATTTTTCGAACTCCTATTTTTTTTAACCAAAAGTGGTTTCCCTTGGATTAATGCTTCAGTCAGATTTTTATCTCCAAGTTTTAGAACTTCCAATTTTTCAAACCAAATTCAGTTTCGCTAGGACTAAGTAGGTTTGAAAAATCAGTAAAATCCACTGTATAGTCATAATAAATTTATTTGAAGATTTGTTGGTAGCAGTGGGGTGACAGGAGTGAGTGAGGACATTCTACAAAATTATAGAAAAACCTAAATGACAAAATACAGGTCTACCTTGTAGTAACTAAATTAATTAAAAGTAATCATATGGTAAGGTCATTGCAAAGAACGATTTACATGTAATGTTGTTTATGGAAACAACTATCTGCAGTAATTTAATATCAGATTTGTAACTGTTTGATGTTCTCATCTGCAGCGTAAGAATGGTCAAATCAATACCCTTATGAAGAATCACGAGAAGGCATTCAGCGATATCAAGAATTATTACAATGACATCACACTTAACAACCTGGCACTCATCAATTCCCTTAAGGTAATAGGCTTCTTTGATAATAATATTATTTTTCATGATATTTTATCTTCAATGTTTGTTAATGCACCTATCAGACATTATTTCATAAATATAATTTAATGATCTTTGAAAATGTTTCATTGATTGGTTATTTTTATAATTTTTTTTTTTTTTTTGGTCATGAGAATAATGTTCATTGTCAACTATTTATTCAGGAACAAGTTGAGGAGATGAAAAAGAAGGAAGAAAGAATGGAAAAACAAATGAATGAAATCATGGCAGAGAACAAGAGATTAACAGAACCATTACAGAAAGCCAGAGAGGAAGTGGAAGAACTTAGAAAGCAGGTCAGATATTTTAACACATTTTATGAGGTCTTCTGTGTTTAGGGGTAGCAAGCTCTTATTTCTTTGGTATTAATTTGGTCTTTTGTTTTTCTTTTCAGCTGGCGAACTACGAAAAAGACAAAGCATCATTAGCTGTAAGTATAATGACATGTTCTAAGTACATGATGGACATATTTTCTCACTGAGATTTATTCCTGACCATTATTTTACAAGTTTGAGCATCTCACACAGATAAATTTTTCATACCTAACAATATGAGCCGAGTTTGATGGGTTTGCGTTGTTTGGGTTGCCCTGCTTAAACAGTAGTACAATTTATTGATATAAGGGAATCCAAAAGACATAGTTTGCTTAGAAACTCAGTCACCAATGGTCAAAAAATAAGTCAGTTTGTCTACAGGAAGACTTGGCCTTGAATGTGGTTAATGTGCTAAGATGAAAATGACAAATTTTGCATTATTTTGTTATACACAGGCTGTTAGCACTCTGTTTCAGTTGGTTAAAGTGTGGTATAATTTAGAAAAACTAACTTTTAAATTTGTTCACAAGTTATGATTTAAAATAAGCCCCCCCCCCCCCCCCTCTCAACCCCACTTGGGCGCTTAATAGAGTTCTGACAGTTTTGCTAGTACTTGCATTTTAACTAGTGTTGGTCAACCGGTTGCTATGGTTACTTTTTAGAGTGCCAAAGCAAGGCTCAAAGTCCAGGATGAAGAGCTCAGAAGCCTGCACTGGGAGCATGAAGTCCTTCAACAACGTTTCTCTCAGGTTTGTAGTGTTAAATTTACTACTGTTATGTTTTGGTTTAAGCTTCCATCCAGGGTTTTTTTGGCAAACACTGAGGCACTTTCTGCTTAGCTAAAATTTAAAGTTCCGAACATTTTGGTTCAGTAAAGTAAACTGGATATCGTTTTCATCTTGATTTGGGAATCAAGTCAGAGAGAGATTGACAGAAAGACAATAATTAGGCCTTAACCCAAGTCTGTTTTGATTTTCACTATTATGCCAGCACCCTGTTTTTAACAAACTAACAAATCGATCCATGCTCACTTTCCCAAAGACAGCTGTGGTGCAGGCTATTCATCAGTAAATCTCAGCTGTAATCATCTCAACTAGATATTTCCACATATGGGTAACTTGCTAAATGAAAAAAGATATTTTTGTCTCATCACGACACAAGCATCATAGGGCAAAGAAAAAATCCTGGTCCTTGACAATAATTGAACCCATTGGGTAATTTGTACTTTGTACTTTGTACCCTTTAACTATATCTCCTTCAATCTTTTGATGTTTGATTTCTAAGGACTTTTAGTTGCTAAGTGCAACGTGTTTCTGAAGTGGAAGGGGTACATAGGGTAGAAACCCGATAGAAAAAAGTGCAAAACCACTCATTTGCAGGCTTAGAAGACTAGTAAAATCATTTCAAATAAAACTGAACCATTATTTGGGTTGCGTTTGATTCAACACGTCGTTTAGCTTTTTAAAACCGTATACTAAGAAAAGTGACATAGTCCCTTGAACACCCTTCTCCGCATCTCTGATTGTTGCTATGATGTGTGGAATTATTGCGTTTCTTTGTCAATGTTTTCTAGACTCAAAGCGAACGTGATGAGCTGTACAGCAAGTTTGTCAAGGCCATCCATGAGGTTCAACAGAAGAGCAACTTCAAGAACTTGTTGCTGGAGAAGAAACTGGCTGCTTTGGCAGACACACTGGAAAAGAAGGTACTTACTAGAAAAAGAACTCTGGGGCAACAAAATATTTAGTCCTTGTGCCGGTGCGGGCGTGTGTTTTAGCTGTTTTAAAAATAGGCTCTCGCAATGAGGAAGCGTTATGAAAGAAACATTAGGGTCTTTTATACGACAGAAATAAGCCCGGGACTTAAATCAGTAAATCGCGGCTTAGCTAAGACGCCAACTTACTAATGACATTTAGGTCGTGGCTTACCTAAACCTACATGTATGCCCCATTCACATGTACACCAAGGCTTAAACATGTTTAAAAGTTGTTTCCTTAATAAAAGCTGCTTTCGGATTATTGTCGGTTACAGATTTAGCACAAATGAAAGCATAAGTTAAAGTTTACTTGAATCCTATGTCAAAGCCAATGGTTCAGCTTTCTGTTGCCAATTTTCATTTTGTTAAACCTTGTTTAATTAAACATGTTTTGTTGGTGTGAATAGGGCTCCAGTCTTCATACGAATAACACAATCATTTATAAACGGCTCTATTAATGAATTTCACCATCTGCCAAAACTTCCCACGTTCGGGTGCAATGGAGCAGTTTTTTGTGGAATAAAAAGTTGCTTCTGAAATGCCGCTTGCACAGACGATTTTAATGCCAGGTTTGTGGCGATTTTAAGCGTGATATCAAAATAATCTCCCGTGTAAACTACGGGAAATCAGATAATTTGATTGAGATTTTGTTGCAATGATGGGAGAGCCCATGCGTTGTAAGGATAACGGCTGCCTTGAGGGATTCAAGGGGACTTTGACGTGTTTTACGCCCTCATTACATGCTCTCAGCTAGGCACAGCAAAATTACAGGCAAATTGCCGATAAAACGCTTTTAGCTAGTTTTCAAAGGAGATTTCAAATCGCACTCAAAATCTCCGCAACATAAGCGCCTAAAAGAATCGTCTGTATAAATGGCCATTTTGGAAGTACAAATGTTCACGCGTTTTTTTAAGAAACATTTTGCGTCATACTCAACTTGTTATGTAAGCACGCACTTGGGAAACATTTTGGTAAAAAAATTTGCTGCGTGCTTTCGGCGACTGTTACTTATGTTGATTCCTTATCATTTGCCAAACAGGAAGCACAGCTGAACGAAGTGCTGTCGGCATCCAATCTGGATCCTACCGCTCTTACAGTCGTCACGAGAAAACTCGAGGTAAGATTCTCAGATAACAAGTTGTTACGTAAGATTATGGTTTTTGAAAACGTGAAAAATTTTGTACGGAGGGAAAAAAATCCCAGTCCAGTTAATAAACGTTTCTATTGATTCACGTTTTAACCCGGCTTGATTTGGATGGATCGTGAGCTCATGTACGACGAGACGTTTATAGGACGAATTTGAACGGAGATAATAGAGAGATTTAGATCGCGTTTACCGCAATCGGCAAACGTGAAAGTCGCGTTGACGTTTTCTTGATAAAACAGGAACAATGGGAATAGTTCAAAATAATTCTGGCCTTTGATGCTAACGCAAAACTACTCAATTTTACTGAGGAAACGCTGAAAACAGCGAGCGGCAAATATGAGGTAAACATGGTCACGTCAGTCGTCATTTCTGCTGTTAGCCGTTTGCCGTAAAAGTAATTCTATTAAAATCTCTAGTATTTTATGATATTCTCAACCACAGAGTAAAATTGCCACATACCCACAAGGAAAGAAAGAGAAACCATGATAAGAACAGTGTGATTTTCCCATTTCTTTTTAAAACACGGGCTTTCCAAAGAACGTAATGACGGTGAACATTGCGTCATACACCTCGTGTAGAAAACAAGTTAGATTGCTGAAAACTCAGCAATGCCCTAGATAGCTTAAGAGTTATCCATTCTTACGGCATCTGGATTCACTCCGAAAATACTTTCCTTGTTTTCCTTGTTTTCACCTTGTTTCCATGAAATTCAACAAACCTGATGTTGAACTGTGACCATGCACAGGCGCTTGAAGAGTTGATTGTGCTATTGTTTGGAAAGAATCTTGCCCAAAAGCGGCGTGAGGCGAACTTAAAGTACTCCTTTCTGGTGAACTGTAATATAATGTGTTATTTAATAATATACAGACTACCAAAAAAGAAGTTTGTGGCAATTCGATTGGCATGCGACACAATGTACCATCACTGCCTTATTGGAAAGCCGACGTTTTCGGGAAGGAAAATCAAACTTAACAATAATAATAATAACTTTATTTATCCTGATAAAAGACCGGTCAGTCAAACAACAAAGGTTGATAGACTGGTATTAATCGGTGACCAGCACTCTTTCCCTTTACTTATGTTTAACTAACTGGTATTTTATCCTGTAACTGAATGTATTATACGAGCCTAATCTTGTGTTGGGAGCCCTGTGTCATCAGTAGCTGTATTGAATTCAGCTTTACTCCTTTTTTCCTGTTTCGACGCCACTTTATCCGCCCCAAAGATTCTATTGTTTTCTTCAGGGCTAATTTTGGCCTCGCTTTCATCAAGCCTCGTGGTCCTGCTGTCATGTGCCAGTCGTATGATCGAGGTCATACGATGAGCATATGACTGAAGTGTGATATAGTTGCGTAAAGGGAATTCCGGAGGGCATAAAGTTTACCTTTCGATTCAGACGTGATATTTATACTAAAAATCCTTTATCGAGTCTCAGGGAAGCGTGTGCGACTTCGCGTGAATTCATAAAGCCACAGTTAAACGTTTTGTTGTTAGAAGAAGAATTGCCATGCTGTTGTGTAGAAAATATACTATCGCGGAAAACACGAAACTGATTTTACGCATGGGCTGTTAAGCCACTTGACCATCATGTGTGATTAGACACAAGTCTCTACAGAGCGTATTTTGTGCGGACGCATTTTCCTAATCCTCGATTACCTCTAGTATTATACTACCTGAACACTAAGAAACTTGTGAAGATCGATTAATCGGGACAAACTGCATTTCAGCTAAATTTGAAATACATACATGTAGAGAAGAGATTACAGTTTTCATAGTGACGTACAAAATGACGAAGGCTTCAAACAATGGTGGAGAGATTTCGTGAATTGAACTTTCGCGAAATTCAAGAACTTCGCTGAAAACGTGACAGAAAAGAAATACACGAACACCTGGCTTGCTTTATGAATAAGTCGGGCCGAAATAAGGAAGGACGAATGCGTGGAACTATTTTATCTCGCCGTGAAGAAGCGACCAAAGTCCACTAATATTCTAACTCTAGATGTCCGCTTTTGACATTCGCCCCCTCGTGTCTCGCGACTTCATTTGCTCCTCTGGGACTTGGCTTAACTATAATTATATCATTATATAATTATGTTCCTTTTTTCTTGTTTTTAGGATGTACTGGACTCAAAGAACAGTGCTATCAAGGACCTACAGTATGAACTGGCGCGTGTCTGCAAGGTAAATTTGGAATCTATTTGTTTTTCATTCGATCGTATTTGTCATTAGTTCGATCAGGCTTCCGGTCTTATTCCGAACGCGGAAGAAGGAAGCGTTGGTTGAAGTTTAAACTTCTTGGTCATGAGACGACTTGGCGAGAAAGGGATTTAAAAACCCTAGCGTTAGACTGCAAAACAGTCCATCTGATTTTGGGGGCGTCCTACACCGTGGTTACGTGGGTACGTGGTTGGTCGGGGAGGAATGAAAACGAACAACAGAACAATGTCCGCAGTCCTTAAAAACAATACAGCTACAGGTTTAAGGTTCCAGTGAAAATACGGATTTTGAAAGGTCACAGGCCTACTGGTATTTTTGTGGTGGTTCGTCATACGAACTCGCGTGGTCCTCGACCGAAAGCCTGGAGCGAGTCAGAAGGGAATGGACTTTGTACTTTCGTCGGTGATTCGTGTCTCAGTCCTTCTGTAGAGTGGTCCTTCCGTGGATGTTAACGGAAAGTGACTGTTTTGCGGTGTACCCTATGTATAATTTGGACCCTATATACTGCTACAGAAAGAATTAAAAATCTAAACGACTTGTGGTTTTATTTCAGGCACACAACGATCTCATCCGAACATACGAAGCAAAGCTACAGTCATTCGGCGTCCCGACGGAAGAGCTCGGATTCAAGCCATTAGAAAGCAACATTGGAGGACAACAACTTGGTCGAGGCCCCGCCGGTTTGGTGGCTGCGCCAACTTAAAAACAAATACTGCACTTATTTGAAATTTAAGGGGGCTCTTTTGTCGAACGTTTGTCAGAATCGTAAAGAATTTGTAAATAGACTCTTTTTTCCGTGTACATAAGTGCATTAAATTAATGTAGCTGGTTGAAATTTGTTTTTGAATTTTCGCAGTTTTCTCTGATACACTGATGGCAATTATCTTAATGTTATTTTAGCTTGTTTTTTCTTTTTTTTCATTTCTGTAAATACTATCAATGCAATCTCTTTCGTTGTCATCTAGAATATTTCAATTTCTTGCAAGTATAACTGCCTTATGTGTAAATATGTTGGCGGAACTTCGTCCTTACGACTTTCGCATACTTTGTATTTTATAATATATTCTACCTTAAAAAAAACCAGTCGCCCTTCTCTTCACATTTGACAAGAAAATGATTTACGTTTAACATAAAGACCTAAGTGAAAAAGAAAATCATTAAAATCAATAGCTTCTACGCTGTAAGGTGTTAAATGTTTTGGTAAGGTAATATTTGTCTCTCGGCGCCATTATGTCTAGCTTTCGGAAGACACACGAAAGAAAATTATGTAATACCACCGAAATATCGACTTTAAAATCTATGCGTTGCACTTTCTCTTTCTTTTTTGTCCTGTTTTCTGCCTTTACTTCTGACATAGTTTTAATTATTCCTCTGTCAGCTGAGCTTTTCTTCATCCAAACTGTCATGTCGTGAACTTTTGTTTGCTTTAACAAGGTTGGCAATTATTGACAATGGGTTAAGGCTGGTTGTATTGGTCCATTCTATGGAGGGGTTTGTGCGCCTATTGTCTGATATGAGTACCTAACCTGCGTAATTAAAGAAAACGAGTTATTTCATGATGCAATATCTTAATGCCGTTTATGGTTCGATGCTCACGACATTTTAGCAAGCTTCCAAATCTGAAATTCAACATTTTTTCTACACCAATCTTGTTTTCCGTGCAGCTTTTCGCAGTTTCAAACGCCCCGTTTGCCGAAAATCGGAGAATAAAGGCCGTGTTTAAACATTGATTTTTTCGGATATTAGCCGCTATTTGCTATTAAAATTTATTCAGATGGTGTGATACCTTGTGAGGCCAATACTAGATCACGAAAAAGAAAAGCCCCTACTTAAATACCTCTTTTAATAAAATCAATACTGCCTGTTTAAAACAGATACGACTATTTATCAAACCGTATCGAGACCTTACCGGGTTTTGCTGTATCGAAATATTGAGAAATCATTTTCTGTAAATGTTGCCCTGCGGCTTCTGTTTGGATTTCGAGTGCGTTTAACCACAGCAAAATTCACCGTCGTTGTCATCCCTCGTTCGTTATAGAGCAAAGCAAAAATTGCAGAAACGTTTTTGAGAAAATCAATAAACACAGTTTTGTGCTTTATCCGCTTTCTTGACGTTAACACTCCTTTTTTCAGTTTCGTGATTAAAAACACTGCATGACATCATTCAGCAAAATAGTCGGGAAAACCCCTTTCAGTGAGGTACAAAGTGCATACATGTGCATCGTGAAGTTGTGCTTTGTGTAGCAGAAATGTAGGTGCCATATCCGTCTACAAAAACTTAAATACTTTCACTAATCATCACCGATCCTTAAAATCAGAAAAGGCTGGATACATGACAACTTACTGAGATCGCTGTGTGGTGAATCAACCCAGCACAGTCAAAATTTTGAAGGGCTTTAATCATGAATGTCGTTTTGTGTACAAGTTCAGACTCCCTTTAGCGGATTAAAAGTCAACAAAGTTGATTAAAATTGCCGCGGAAAGACTGACAACTTTTGAAAACACAAGTGGCTAACTCAGTGAAAAAGGTGATTAAGATAAGACAGTCAATGCATGGATCTTTTTCCTTTTGTATTGTTAATCGTCTCTAATCCCGGCATATAACATATAAATCCATGCGAAGCACGTGCTATAAAATGCCGTGCAAAAATGCCTTATTTTTTGTTTTCACATTAAAAAACAAAAGCTTATCCTGATTTTCCCTGCCGACTCATCGAACGCTGATTTCTCCACCGACAGCTAATCAAGAATTCACTCAAAACAAAAAGAGAGGATTTTGAGGAGGTAAAACGAAACTAAATTATAGGGTTCAAAGGCCATTTCACAGCACGAGAAGGAGTCGAAAAAAAATTAAATAACTTTTAACAAGAACAAGGAACCAAAGGCAAACGTACTGTTTAGATGTAAACATCCAAATATTTTGTCGCCGAGAAACAGCTCAGCTGTCCAGAAATTACACATCAATAACAAGAATTCAGATTCCAGATTGTCTAATTCTTTATTGAATGCGTTTTTTAATCCGCTGAACTTTGTTCCCCCAACTCTTTGTTTAGATTCTGAAAGGCTCTTGTAGCAACTGACCCAGAAATTTTTTCCTAAATGGGGAAGATGACGTCTCGGAACGGAAAAGCGAAATACTCATACTCAAGCAGAAAATTTGCCTCTAAAAGCAATTTATTTTTGGAATTTTCCGCCTAAAGGGCGGGGAAACCCCAGACGGCTTCCGGCTCGCGTTTGATTGGCTGATTAAATTGCACGTGCTAACCTGATTGGTGCCCTGGATGGCCTACACGTGAACAGGGAATGACCTTTAGCGATCGAAGTCCACTTGAAACGGACCTCGGCAAAAAAATTTCTGTGCAGAACAACAAGAGCTCGGCAGTATTCGTTCGCTGTGAATTCGCGTATCATATTTCTATGGATAGCTAGCCGAAACGGCCGTTCCTTCGATTGAGAATGCTCTGCTATGTTTCGTTGCCAGATTGCGTCCTCACAGAATTTAAACTTCGGGAAAAAGCGAGAGGACAGGAGCTTTTACAAGCGGTTTGTATTTTATTTCTGTCGTACCGGCTCAAAGTCCACCATTTTGCTTCCAACTGAAAATTTACATGTACCGAATTGTTATGTTTCGTCTCGTTCGTTTAACCTTCCTGTCTTACCTTTTTCGTAGGTTTGCAAGAGACTTGGTATAATTGAGCTGGACTACTTTGGTCTGCAGTTTACTGGGCCAAAAAGCGAAGTGCTTTGGCTAAATACGAGAAACAGGATTCGACGACAAATGTCCGGTGGACCACCGTACCGATTGCAGTTTCGCGTAAAATTTTTTGTCCAGCCGCAATATTTGCTTCAAGATTCGACAAGGTAAGATGAACGAAAGATTTTCTGAATGTAGGAGCGATTCTTGTAATGTACAGTGTGACTGGAGGGCCACTGTAACACTTGAGAACTTCATACTTGTCATGTTGTGCTGCTTGTGTCAGCTGTCCTTCTCAATTGTTGCCGTTTCCCTCTCATGCAGGCACCAGTTTTTCTTACATTTGAAGAACGACTTGCAGGACGGAAAGATAACTCCAGAACCAGAGAAAGCAGCGAAAGTGTATGCTCTGATCGCCCAAGCAACTGTAGGAGATCACGGCGATTCATACTCTCCTTGTGATTTTTGTCAAGCATCGGAAGTAGAATCTCAGTGGACCTCTGAATTTCGCAGAAATGTTTCCGTGGAACATGCGAAACTCAAAGGCATCAGATCGGCCGCAGCTAAGCAGTTCTTCATCAAAGAACTCTCGCTGATGGAAAATTACGGGATTGAATATCACATCGCGAAAACGAGGCAGGACATTCGTTGCACATTGGTGTTGGAAGCGAAGAGATAAAGATTTACGACGATGATTTGAACTTTGTTGAAAGGTATGAACAAAGGCTGGTTTAGAATTTTGTTGCAAATTTATTGTGAGTAAAGGGATTGTTCAGGCTTAGAAAATAGTCAAAAGAAGCAAACGACAGTCGAATTTATTGTGCCAAATTTCTCGTCGTTGCGCTACATGTCGTTCAAAACCCGTGGGCATTTAGTTCTGTTTATTCGGGGAAATTTAATTCTGAGATTCCTGACCTTGTCGGTTCAAAAGTCGGGGGTTTGTTGCTGTCTTGATATAATATAAACGTAGAGTGGGTAAACACATTTACAACGCTTCGAATTGGTTTATTCGATTCACCAAATTGAAAACACAAATTCAGCGTTGTTTAACAAGAAAATCGTAGCAGTTGTTTATGAAATCTGGGCATCGCGAATTGATCGATTTCTTGCGTGCAAGGTTGATTTGTTCGTGTGAAATTCTACCTCGTGACATCAACACCAATTGATGATACGTGCTCCTTTTATGATAAGACGAACAACCTTGAAAGGTTTTCCAAGTGAACTTTCATTAAAGATTGCATTTTTTATCGATATTTTTCATTTTTTCCCATAGTTCACGCACAACCTTCAATACCTTCTTAAATTGAAAAGCACGATAAACGTGGATTCGCAATGAAACTAAGGGTTTTTGGACCAATGTAAAAAAATTCGTTCCCCCACCTCGAACAACTCAATCGCTTTGTGAATACGTGATGTTTACCATTTGTGTTCATCCGTACATGTGTACACAACCAGTGTTTTTTTCTGCAGTTATTGTACAGTGCCTTGACCAGTCGATTTGCCAGAATTTGAAGGAAAGCGAAGCCTTCTAAGAATACTTTTAAGGCCCATTTAAAATTATTTATTTCATTGGTCGTACTCTATATTTTGCGGGAGCTTTTCTTACTCTTAAATTGTAATATTTCTGGAGGGCATTGTAATAAATATTTTTACCTTGGACGTGACCAGTTCGTTTGGGCAAGTCTGTACGCGATGTCATCACATCTCAATTCAGGATTTTGCCTGATTTTCGCCTGTTGTTTTACAAATTTGCATTTTTTTTCCTCACAGTGTGAGCAAAAAGTGTCGACCATGGATCGAAATTTTAATGGCTTATTTAGACCGGCGGGAGATAATAAATAAGATTTATTAATTTCAACTCTGACCTCTTCAGAATATCGATCGTGAAAGTTTGTTCTTTTGGTGTTGTTGATTTTTTTTAGCTTTTGCTAACAATAAATTTAATAGCAACTAAAAGCTTTTCCCTTTGTTGAGGTTTTATTACCACCATTTTAAATGCCTTGAACTTCTTGGTTCCCATAATATTACTTCGTACCAAAATTTGCATAGCTTCATGGCTTCCTGCCAAAGTGTAAATTTTAAAATCACACTCTCCCTTGACCACTTCATGTTTCAACAATACTGCAAGAGTTTAATCCATCTATCAAGGTTTTTTGGTTTTTGATGTTGTTCCTTGTTTAAAGGACTACTTAATGATCTCTCATAGGCGCTGTGTTCGTAAACATGTCCAGAAAAACACAAAGGGAAAATATTATGATAATTACCATGTAGTCTATTGTTTTTCCTCTAATAACACAATTCTGTGGGTTTGCTGATTGTTTGACCTCTGTGCCAACAAGCTTGTGGAATCAATGAATTTTTGCAAGCACGTAAGGATTTCAAGTCACCAGAGTGAATACTTTCAGAGAACTCTCAAGTGATACATTTGTGCATAACATCAAGGCAGTTTTCAACGGTTGACCTATCCTATGCATTTTGTATACTGACTTGTCGCACTTGTAAATGTGTACTTTCACAAAAAGTACCCGGATAGTTACAACATTTTTGACAATAGTATGATTTCTACTAAGAAGGTCTCAGAGCAATCCTTTTTCAAACTTAAAAGGAAGGGGTTCCCACCAAGCTTTTTATTTCCACTTTGTGGGACACCCTGATACTAAGATACCCAGTATTGAAAATTAAGGGTGTTAGGGGTTGCAGAGGAGCACAACAAAATTGTTTTTTTGGATTATTGCAGTAAAATTCAAGTCCAAGAATATTATTACAAAGCACTGATCAGTTGCCCCACACAAGGCATTTTTTTTTCTGTTTTGAGGTTCTATGAAGTGGGCAAAATCCTTAAACCATTGATTAATGTATTTGCAACATCTGCTACAGCTGAATAGGCTTAATGCAACCTTACTGTCATGGTTGACTGTTTTAGGATGTGTTGACTCACAAAATAACACATTATTTGTGGGCCAGGGTTTGTTATTCATCTCCTTGGCAGACCAGTTGCCTCAATACTGTACATAAAGTTCTGTGCCTTTCATTGACATGCAACCTCTGAATTTCAAAACCCAAGTTCTAACAATTTGCATATTTTACCGCTGTCAATTACAGTGACAACCGACTAACTGTGAAGTACAGAAACCAACAAAGTGGATCAAAATCCACCAATCAAAGCATTTGAACACGAGTTTTAAACATGTCGAGCCAACCAACTTTGTTTTCTAAGAGGTGCGCTGCACTGCTTTACGGCAGTGAAAACGTAACATTTTGGTTGAAGCATGAACTTCAGAGTCCGAATACTATTGAAAGGCGCAGTAAGTGAACTAGCACGCAAATAAGAATACCGTGTAAACTAAATAGGGCGTCTTAGATTTCAACTGGTGTTCATAAATGTAGGAAGACCACTGTTGATTTGAACCAAAATACCATTTTTATATTGTAGTATTTGTGGGAGCTACATGTAATTTAAACTAACTGATCTTATTCTCATCTGTTTCAGATTTCCATACAGTGGTCTCAAAATGGCAACACATGTGAAAAACAATCTCTACCTAAGAATAATAACTTGTGATGGGGAAATTATGTTCACATTTCGCCTCCTTAGTCAGGAAGCTGCCTGTGCCCTTTACCGCTCCATTACAGAGTATCATGCATTTTACCGGTGTGAAACTGTTCGGAATGCTGTTACAGACCAGTTTACCAGAGACTTGAGAGAAACCCTCATTTCTTTCTTTGGAGATGAGGAATCTGAGAAAAAATACATCTTTGATGTTCAGAGAACTTCTAGGGAGGTTTATGATCATTGCCGAAGGGTTCTGTACAAGCATGGCTGTGATCCAATTCAAAACAATCCTGCCAGATTTCAGCTTGAGGACAGACCTCAAACATGTGATGGCCAGGCTGCACAACTTCAAGAACAGTTGACCAAGATGGAGGATTCTTTCAAGTGCAAAATCTGCATGGACAGCCAAATAGACACTGTGTTCTGTCCATGTGGGCACATGGTTTCATGCAGTGTCTGTGCTGCCAACGTCGATTTGTGTCCTATCTGCAGAGGGGCCATTGAACATGCTCAGCATGTCTTCTTCCCAGTTGTTGTTGGCCAGACGTAAGCCATTGAGGATATTTGAACAAGTGCTAGTGAAACTTTACACTAAATAGTGTTTAAAGACGTAGCTCAAGTCAGCATTAAGTTGCAGAGCATATGATCAGGGCCCTGCAAGGAACAGCTTTCTCTCAGCTATTGCTGAACTTACCTGTTAAGAATTAATGCACTACCAGGTGTGCATGAAACGAAAGACCAAGAAAATATGGAATATATGGAAAGCAGGACTGTATCAAGGCACAGTAATTACGTTAAAAGCACACAGAAAAAGAGAGGTTTATGGAGTGACTTGCTCTTTAGCAATATCACTAAACAGAAGACTTCAAAGGTAAAGGTATTTTTTATGGAGAGAATATAATTTTTTTAGGCGAGAGTAAAGTGGATTTGAAAGCAAGTTAAAAGAGATGAACTATATGAGAGAAAATTTATTAGAGAGTTTTAGAAAAAGACAAAAGAAGAAGTGGTCCTGATTGATGCTAATTTAGTATTAATTATATTCTGGATCAATGAAATTTATGTTTTAGTTAGAGTACATAAGGAAAATAATTTTTGTAGACCATTAACATGAGAAGTGACCACAGGTTAGATTTTTGAAAGTTAAAATTTTGTAATGTAGCGGGGTTACTTCTGCTAACTATGCTCACAAATCTTAACATTTTTCACACATGTAAAAGAGCTTGCGTTTGGTAATTAGTATCAATTCATAGCTCTACTGTTCCAGTTGTACAAAATATTTTGGCAGCTCCCTACTAAATAATTGTTAATGTGTGTGCCTTATATTAGAATTGTGTGGAGTAGCTTAAAAGTTTGAGTCAAATTACAAGTACAATTCAATATTCGCAATGCATGGATAAGCTACACAGTAGACCAACCCCACCAATGTGTTCATGTCAACTAATCAGGCCTGCAGTTGACATCTGCATGCAACTGCAGTCAGACTGTCTTCATTGTATAGTATATAAGTGTAGAGTGGGTAGAATCCTGCCATTTTGAGTTCAACTCCATATATCCAGTGTACATTGTTCAAAGTAATTTACAACATGCTATCTCAAACTTCCACCATCTTGAGCATTTTTTTTAAACAGGAAGGGGCACTATAAAAGAACAAGGCTCCTACTTTCAACACAACCTGATTTGCATTGTAGTTTTGCACGCAGAATTTTGTGCTACTTCATAAATTTCAGCTTGTAAACCTGATGTCACAATAATAATTATTGCAAATAACAGAAGTTGTCAAACAAAAAATCACAATAAATTCTGTTTGCATATCACAAACAATGGGCTCACCTGTGTTAGTGTAAACATGTCCTGTAAATTAAATGCACCATGTGAAAATTTGTGCAAATATCTGCTCTCTTTTGTTCCCTACGTCTTGCAAACAAAAATATTGGGAAAAAAGTTCTAAATTTTGACCTTATGCATTTAAAGAAATAACAAATTAAAAGAAAAAAAATTCTGCTAATTTCTAGCCTTTGTCTCATTTGCTGTTGATTGACAAATGAGCATTGTTCTTCCTTTAGTAGTGTGCCTTCATCTTTAACTTGGGTGTTAGTTCAAGATGGTAGAATTTTATTGTATGATAGCTTATCACATGTTACTGAGGCTAGTTTTCTCGCATAAGACAGATAGCTATAATGGGCAGTTCACTTGGTCATAGCACTGCTAAAATTCATTGATACCAATTCTGTCTCCGCGATACGGAGAATTCTTCTCTTTTCATATTTTGGTTGTTTGTAAGTTATTCATCTGTAATACTGCAAGTTCATTGTGACTTTACAGTAGCATAGGGTTGCCACAGTTGCCAGTTAAATGCCAGCCAGAAAAACACTTTTTGGGGTTTGCCTTTAACTTTGCATCACTTGCTCACTCACACATACTCTTGATGCATCCTTGGCTCATTAGTAGGATGACCTACAAAGCAAACCAATCTTTTGCCATGTTTTCTGCTTCTGGTTTGCTTGAGGAGGGTTAAAGTTGACCCTCATGGCAGGGTGAGAGATAGGATCATCCCAGCTGAGAGATAGTAACCATCCCAGCAAGGGGGTCAACTTTTCATCTTGTAAGCACAACTCACCTAACCCAGGACAACTTTTCACTGGCTCTCAAAGTCAAAATCTGAATTTACTACCTACCAAATTGGTTAAAGAAATGTTTTTAAATTTGTCGGTAAATCTGTGAAATTGACCTCTCCCTGTTGTCTGGGATTGTTTTTCTTGTTTGTTTTAAGCTGGGCACTGGCAACCCTGTAGCAGGTTAATCCAGCTTTACATTTCATTCAACAAAATTAATAATTATCATCTTGCCATAATGTGTCCCCCCCCCTCTTTGAGTTTGCTGGTAGAGTAGTGTATTGTTACAAGATTCTATCCTTCAACCTGCGTGGTAGACCTTTTTTTTTCTTTCATTCTTTTTATTTATTATTAAAATACAAGCAATTTTGAACCAAACTAAGTGGCCTGGAATGTGATGCAGGAACAACACAAACCAGCAAATTTGATAAATTTGAATTTTCTGAATTTTCTTAAATTATTTTGTAGCAATAATCGCAGTATTTTAACCTTGATAAAGTAGTGTCAACCAGCAACAACAGTGATTCTCAAACTCCTTGATTGTGAAATCAGTCCGTCAATGTTTTTTATCAATTTCCTTTTCAATGATCTTTCGTAAAGAGCGAACATTTTCGTAAAACAAGGTTTTTTCATCCTCTTTCAGTAATTTTTATAAATACCTCAAGGATGTTTTGAGAACATGTTTTTTGCTGTAAAGAAAACTGTTTGTTACAACATATTTAATGTTACTGTTGTAATATGAATGTTGTAAATATACGATGTACCTACTATTGTAATAAAGTAAGAAACAAGACAAGATGCTCTGAATCTTTTATTGAATGGCGAGTCCACTGCCAATGGGTGGTAGCTTTGGTTAACAGTTCATTTATCGGATTGTAGGGAGATGGATGACCTGCATTACAGGTGCAGTTGATGAGGAGAGGGGGTGGGGTTGTCCACATCATGCTAGTATAATTTTGAGCATAATATTTACGTAATGTATGGTCCCGAGCAGTTGGTTTTGTTTTCCCAAGAGTCCTCAGGACTCGAGGGAAAACAGAACTAACTAGAAAATACAAACAAACAACTGAGAGGGCAACCAACAACCTGCGGAATTGTATCCCGGTCGGGATACATTTGTATTTGATCAGGGGCACGTGACCAAGAATCAACCAATCACAGTGCTCGTTTTGTTGAGTGAAAGTCTAGGTATATGACAAACGTGAGATAAAATAAGCTAATAATAATAATAACAATAGGGATGGTATTATTACTATTATTATTATTATTTTAATTATTATTATAATTATTATTATTATAATTATTATTATTACTATTAACATGCGCAAGAGGCTCTAGGACACCTTTTCACAAAATTCCATTTGGGGATTTCATTGATGACTGCCGCTTAAACGCTAGCCAAGCGTGTCTCCGCTAATTTTAGAAAGTGAATGATGGCGTGACGTTGTAAATTAGTATTTTAGGATCTTTTTAACAACTTTTTTATTTCATCAAAATTTTAGTCTTACTATTGTTAAAAAATTGTGCTTGAAAATAGCTCTGTTGTGCTTGGAAATGGTCGCTTTTTTTAATCGAAATGAATTTTAAATATTGAATTGTAAATAGGTTTTAATAGCTCTTTTTTCTACTTTTAACTTGTAAATATCAATTTTGCTTGGAATATTATAATAAAGAAAGATATTATTATTATTATTATTATTATTATTATTATTATTATTATTATTATTATTATTATTATTATTATTATTATTTTATCATTTTCCCGTGCTACATGCAAGGACATTTTTATCAATTATTAGGTTTCGGTTGATTTTATCTATCAAGTAAATTATTTTAAATTTTTCACTGGAGAAATTTCCCAACGGCCTTTATGTTAGCTTCATCAGCATATAGATGTTTACACTGCTGCATAATAATCAACTTTATTTAACGAGAGTATCATGTGACAGAATTTCAACTGAAGAACTTGTGGCCCTCAATCCTAAAACTATAACAACAAGAATGAAGCATCATTATGCTGGGATAACAGGGCAAAGTTTCTTCTACTCTTTATCTTTTACAAAACCTTTGCCAAAGCAATAGCCTTTTCACGGTTAACTCTGCTCATTTGAATTACAATGAAATCTAGCATGTATGTGAGGCAATTTCGGGCTATTTTGTAGTTTTAGCCCGAAATTGCCTCGCATCCACCTTCGATAACATTGTAATGCAAATGAGAAAAATCAACCGTGAAAAGGGCTATTGGATTCCCACACAAGACACCAGTCTACCACATTTTACGACCAGGCCTGGTTTCAAATTAGCAAAAACATGGCTTCCTGCAGTTCCAGTTTTCAGCTGCCTCCTCGGATGAATCGTCTGCACTGTTTCTATTCTCACTTGTAATCAACATAAAACTGTCTACTTTGGTCCAATCATTTATTTATTGTTTATGTTAATTATAATGGACAGGGGCCCATTAAGTATTGAGCATAACAGTGATGCTATTTGAGCGTAATAGTGACCTTTGTTGAGCATAAAGAATTGGTATAATACTGTGAAACATTGAAAACCCGGGAGGGGGGGGGGGGGAGAGACACTGAGCCCCAACTACACCTACTGTACAGATTCCACTCTGAAACAGTTAAGGTCACTTGCAAGCATCAAGTAAACTTTAGACATTTTCCTGTCGTTGTTATATTCATATAAAATCTGTAATCCATTAGAAGAAGCTGTCGAAATACGTCTTGTTACTAATCCAAATTTTGTAAAGTTACCCCGAGCGCGTGATCCAGTGCGCGCACTTATACCCCCTCCCCCCAATTGAACCCACACCTCTTCTCGTCCAAGTGTGGGTCTGATACCAATCGTATAACCGGCGATAAAGCTCAAGTTTATCAGCGCTCGTGATTGGTTCAAATACTGAACTAAAGTTAGAATTCTTCGTTTCCATCCTGAAAAGTGGTTTTGGTCTTCGCATCTTCTGACAGGAGCCCATCATACATCATACGCCAAGTTCGTTCCCAGGGTCTCTCCTCTTGACGTCCCGTTCAACACAAGTTGCATGGCTCGTTGCGTCGGCATTAGGTAACATAGGGTGAAGCGGTCCCGACTGATCGGAATTTTCCGATCGTCCTTGTGACGTCATCGTCCGACTGCTTTCACGAAATAAACAAATATGGCGCTGAAGTGCTTTATTTATCCTTTGCATTGTGTGATAAATTTGCCGGCGGCCACCTCTGTTGGGACAACTATTCCTCAGTTTACACACTGAAGGACTGACAAAGCAGATTTTTTCGAGGAGTGGATGAATGTTTACATGCCTTTACCATTTTATCTTTGCCCACCGCTTCACTCGATGTTACTTCTTTGTACTGTTGCAGAGGACACTACATAACATAGGGTGAGGAGGATCGGAGCCCACATGATTAATTATTTGACTCAAAAGCAGTTCTTTCGATGAATACATGAACATATGCTGTTATATGAATTTTCAACACCTGATGAAACTGTTCACATCTTTCACGAAAATATAAGCCTACTTAACTCGATGTTTACTACTTCTTTGTACTGTTTTTGCACTACATAATAGGGCGAGGGTGACGTGTAGTGGCATTTGCAGAAATAAATCATAAACAACAAGTGATTTTTCGTTGCACAGGTCAAATAAAGCGGGATAATGTCAAACACAACGCGTGCGCCTTTTTTGTGTTATTTGACTGATATTTCGGAAGAGTAGCAATTACCATCCCTTCCCCTACTTGGGCTTGCTCTTGGCTGTTAATTTTTAATTCCCTTCTTCCGCTGAACTGCCTATATTAGCGGGAACCCGGGAAAATCTGGCGGGAGATTTGAGTTGTAATTTACCTTTGCGTAGCTCGCGTCTTGATAATGGCAGAAAATTATGATGACTGTACATGTGCTTCTTGCGAACAAATTATGGAGGGGAATGTTGGACAAAAATGTGATTGGATCGTACCGTATTGCTTTGTATTCGGTGATGCTATGAATCTACCAGTACGGTACTATGTCGTACCCGGTAGGATATTATATCGAAACAGCGATGGTATTATATCGTACCCAGTAACACAATCAATCCTTCGACATGCTATTACATCGCACCCGATGATGATATGTCGTACCCAGTGATGCTATATCGTACCCTTATGTCGTACCCGGTGATGCAATGTCGTACCCGGTGATGCTATATCGTACCCTTATGTCGTACGCGGTGATGCAATGTCGTACCCGGTGATTCAATGTCGTATCCAGTGATGATGCCCCATCGTAGATGCCGGCAAACATTACGGGTTTATTTTGCTTAGAAAGATCACATGATATTTTCGTAGGCGGCCATTTTTTTTTTTTTTTAATTTTGCCGAGAAGTCGGTAGAACAAGCAAATTTTGATTTATCACCAAAATATGGAAGGTCAACATCAGTCACCCTTTCAGCTGGTTAGCGTAAACATCAGAGCAGTGTTAAGTGATGTTATAAATAAGTTAGAAAGTACAGAGTACAGTGGAACCTCTAGCCTGCGTAGCAGTCGTTTCCGTTTCCTTCAGGCCAAATTTGTTCGTTAAATTGAGGGTTCGTTATATCGAAAACCTCGACATAACGACTTGAGGGGAAACCACCAAAATGTTCGTTATATCGAGGTCATAGTTAATGATTGATTTTCAACACAGGTGACTTCTGTCACGCAATTCAATGCAATTTTCGTCACCCAGAAGTGCCGCGTTTTGAGATGCAATTCATTGAGCATGGTGGCTTTCAGTTGCAATTATTTTCACTTTTGAGCAGACGCGCAGCTTTTGTTTACAAAAAAACGACGCTTTCAGAGTGTTGATCTGTTCAGCGTTTATCTTCTGTCGCGCGTTGACGTAGTAATTCGTTATATCGAGGTCCTATTCCATACATTTTACTCTAACTTTGGCCGGGACATAGAATATCGTTCGTTATATGGAGGACTTCGTTAAATAGAGGTTCGTTAAATCGAGGTTCTACTGTATAGCAACAACGTTAACATCGACTTTGCAAGATACAAGATTGACTGGGTTTGTGCTCTGCTGTTGAGGTTAGGGGGAACTTTAGAAGACTCAGTTCTTAGGAATTTGCTTGACGGCAACAGATTCATTACTGAATCAGTGCTCGATGTACGCACTCACTACCAAGCTACTGAGACATTACTGTACACACATTTCTCCTTGTGTCACCCACCAGGAGTAAAAAGAGGTTTCATAGGAGAGGCCCTCAGACTTCTCCGAACAAGCTCAACAAAAGAAACATTTGAAGAAAAAAATCAAACATTTCGAATCACGACTTATCGAGAGGGGCTATCCAAAAAAATCTAGTGCAGAGAACTCTCTCAGAAGTGATTTTTGGGAATAGAAAACAGGCCCTTCAACAAAAACCTCGCACAAACAAGAGAATCTTGCCTTTTGTCACGCAATTCTCGGTTTTCACTGTCACGCCATTGAAAAGAAAATCGAAACCATTCCATGAATGAAGTCAAGAAATTGACATGGTATAGAGGATAAATAAATAAGGCATCTGTCCAAGTGTCAGGTCTGTGCGGCATTCCATACTCAAGTTATTTGACAAAATGTTCCACATAAATTCATAGAGCTTAGTATGGAGACGCCATGTTTGTGACCCTCTGAGGGGCACAAACATGGCGGCCCGAAATAAGAAAATACATCTGGAGTTCACTTTTGCCAGAAAAGGTGTTTGTTTGCCCTTGTGAATTTTCGAATGTTTAGATCAATATTTCTCCTGAAACTTAAATTGTTTAGAATGCTGAAAATCACCCGACGCCGGTCGTTTTTAAGAGACGGAAAAGCTCTGTCACGGCCGTCCTCCTAATGTCACGCACGACAGAAACTCGGAAATTGAAACTGTTCTATTTTCAAATGGAAGCACGACATCGAGCTAAGAAATTGTGAACAGACATATTTTTAGGTAATCTTTCCTTGAATGAAGGTAAAAATTTTGTAGGCCTCCCAGTTTTGAGAATTTGGTGACGTCACGTGAAAACCAAGAATACCACCCATCAGTTACTAACTTGAAACAAATACTAATGGAAAACTGGCATTTAATAGAAAGACAACCATTGCTTAGAGAAATTTACAAGGGACCTCCTCTAATTTTATACAAAAGAGGTACGTCTCTCAAGGATATACTAGTGAGAGCAAAACTCACTGAAAACTCTAAAAACGGCTAAACCAAGCACGTGAGAGTCGCGCAGTCCTGTCACTATTTATAAAATATTGTTCATGTTCGCCGCTGGTGGATCCAGTCGCAGAGTTTTCTAGTTGCTGTAATGCATTCCTGGCATTTCGCAAAATTTCCATCGTTCTGGAGAGAACATTTTCCTCAGATGTTTGCTCCGACATTTTTCAAAAGCTCTGACAAAGCTAGCTATGGAGGAGCAGACGACGCGAAGCGCAAGTCATATCACGTGATGTCAACTTCCCGCCTTTTCTCGTAAAAAAAACCCCGCTGACAATGCTGTTCGCCGGCATCCGGACGTATACGATATGGCATCACCGGGTACGACATTGCATCACCGAGTACGACATTGCATCACCGGGTACGACATTGCATCACCGCGTACGACATAAGGGTACGATATAGCATCACCGGGTACGACATAAGGGTACGATATAGCATCACTGGGTACGACATATCATCACCGGGTACGATATAATAGCATGTCGAAGGATTGATTGTGTTACTGGGTACGATATAATACCATCGCTGTTTCGATATAACATCCTACCGGGTACGACATAGTACCGTACTGGTAGATTCATAGCATCACCGAATACAAAGCAATACGGTACGATCCAATCACATTTTTGTCCAATATTCCCCTCCATAACAAATTCCCGAAAGAACCTGCTACGTTTCTTCTATGGATCAGGTCGCAAAGCTAATTTCAAGTTTTGAAACGAAAAATACTGTAAGTTTTCCTGTTACAAGGGTATTGGTAACTTTGGAAATCATGGTGAGTTAATATTTATTAATTTTTGGTTAACTTTTGCCCCCATAATACGGCTCTGCTGAGTCCTGTCAATTGCTGCACTTGTGGGGATCTAACCTTTGGAATAATAATAATTAAAAAAGAAAATCAATGGGTTTAGAATCCACAGGAGGACACAGGATGACACTGAGACAAATCTTACAACAATAACAACACAATCCTTCCTTTAACTTAACATTTTGTGATACTTTTTTTGAATTATGGAGTTCCTCATATACACAAAACTTCAATTAGATGAATAAAGTGTTAGTGAAAATTAGGAACTTCACTTTGGACAGTGCTCATTTGTTATTAGAATCTTTGGTGACTCTACAAATTCAATCCCAGGAGAATGCCCCTTACAACAAATCCACCCCAGCACATGCATGCCCTTTCTGGTCTTGGTATCATGTCCAAAATTCAAACAATTTTTTTAAATAAAAACAGGCACCAATATAGAGACATCAATGCTTGCAATGTGGTCGATTGATTTTCAAACTATAACACTGTGCCTAGATTACAGGAAAGGAAATCACAGACTTTATTGGGAGGAGCCAAAGGAGGTCCATGGTAAAAAAAATAGAATTCACTGGAGTACCCTTTTACATCCTGGACTACAAGATCTTGGACTGCCAGCATGGAAAGGATTGAGTGTACATACACAGTATTTTATTCACTGCTGGATTAGTAAAACTCATGAATAGAGAAACCATCTCAACTTTACCACCAAAACTGTTTTTATTGTCAAAACAATGGAAATGAATACCTAATTTACTGACATAAAAGATGCCCAGACACTGTTTTAACCTCCATGTTGCAATAAACATTTATTTCTTTCGCTTCTTTCAAAATGCTGGGCAGAGTTATATGACCACTAAATATATATATTTCTTCTTGTTTTCAGGATGGAGATTTTGTGTTAAAAAAAAAAAAAACAGATTCCTTGCCCAGCCATCCAACAAAGCAAACTGTCCAGCAAGGTTGAAATTAAGGGAAGTGGTAGCATTTCCAGATTACAAGGTTTGTGAGTTCAAAAATTGTTCATAACAAAAGCAACCAGTGCTAGTTATAACCACAAGGTGGTGGCTGTGGCTAAGGGGAGCTCCAATTGCAATAATAATAATAATAATAATAATAATAATAATAATAATAATAATAATAATAATAATAATAATAATAGTTGGAAAGTGGAAGATGCAAACAGCAATTGTGCCAGCTTTGTTATAGGAGCACTTGGCATCATCAAAAAGGGCTGGATAAGTACATTCAGAGGATCCCAGGCTTAATCAACATCACTGAGCTTCAAAATAAATCCTCTTCTGGGAATGGCTAATATATTTAGGAAGGTTCTTTCAATTAAGAGAATTCTTTAGTACCTGATCGAGGACCATGGTTTGGCCTTGGTGCTGAAGGGAAGAAAAGCTCGCAATCAACAACAACAACAACAATAACAATAATAATAATAATAATAATAATAATAATAATAATAATAATAACAGTAACGAGAGTATACCCTGGTGAAAATCTTTGCAGGATCTTCAAAGATCTTCAAAGATCCTCAAAGATCTGCAAAGATCTGCTAAGGTCTTGTAAAGATCCTTAAAGACAAGGATCTTTTAAAGATCCTCACAGATCCTAGAGGATTTCTGGAGGATCCTATAAAGATCTCTTGAAGATCCTGATGAGGATCCTTTCAAAGATCTTCTAAAAGATCCTGCAGGATCCTCAGAGATTTCGTTAGGATCCTACAGGGTCTTGAAAAAGATCCTTTAAAGGATCCTTTCAAAGATCTTTGTCAGGATCCTTAAGGATCCTCAAGGATATGATGAGGATCTTACAAGGTTCTTGTAAAGAACTGTTCAAGGATCTTCCAAAGATCTTTGTCAGGATCCTTAAGGATCCTCAAGGGTCTTACAAGGTTCTTAAAAAGATCTTAGAAGGATCCTATAAAAGATCTTTGTCAGGATCCTTAAGGATCCTCAAGGATATGATGAGGATCTTACAAGGTTCTTGGTAAGAACTGTTCAAGGATCTTCCAAAGATCTTTGTCAGGATCCTTAAGGATCCTCAAGGGTCTTACAAGGTTCTTAAAAAGATCTTAGAAGGATCCTATAAAAGATCTTTGTCAGGATCCTTAAGGATCCTCAAGGATATGATGAGGATCTTGCAAGGTTCTTGGTAAGAACTGTTCAAGGATCTTCCAAAGATCTTTGTCAGGATCCTTAAGGATCCTCAAAGATCTGATGAGGATCTTACAAGGTTCTTGTTAAGAACTGTTCAAGGATCTTTCAAAGATCTTTTTCAGGATCCTCAAGGGTCTTAAGAGGTTCTTTAAAAGATCTTTAGAGGAACCTATAAAAGATTTTTGTCAGGATCCTTAAGGATCCTAAAGGATCTGATGAGGATCTTACAATGATCTTCAAAGGATCCTATCAGGGATCCTTGAAAGATCTTTGTCAGGATCCTTAGGAATCTTCGAAGGTTTGATGAGGATCTTACAAGGATCTTAAAGGGATCCTATTTTATCTCTTTCAAAGATCTTTCCCAAAATCCTTAACAGTCATCATGGATCTGATGAGAATCTTAGAAGGATTTAAAGAAGATCCTTTCAAGTAGACAAAAAGGATCTTAGAAAGATTTTTGAGGATCCTTTCAATGATTTTTGTCAGGATCCTTAAGGCTATAATTATTATAATGATCTCACAAGGATCTTTAGACAAACTTGTAATGAGAATCTTATCAGGTTGTTAGAGAGAACTTTGCAAATCATGGTCTTGTGATTAACCAAAATAAAGAATAATAAACAATTCACTAAAAGATAATTGGGGTTGCTTTGGAACCAAACAGGCTAATTGTACCAATTTTGCAGTCATGGATGAAATCACCTTTCAATCATGCATAAACCATACACAGTCACATGGCAATGCAGTTATAAACCTCACCTCAAAGGCAACAGAACTAAATATTTTTTTCTTGCAAAGAAAGTGATCAGCCACATGAAATCTCAACAAAACAAGATTTCCTGGGTCTACAAATATTTTCACAAAAAAAAAAGACAAGCAATGACTGAAAATCTCTTTCTTCGACTTTGACAACACAAGAAGCTAAAGGACGAAACTTTATCACAGTAGATTGTGATCAGTCGATTCAATATTAATTTTTGTGATTTTTGGAGCTGCAATGGGCCAATATTGTGTTTTTTTTAGGTAACAACTGATGTTAGCCATATCAATGCATGAGTTATATTTTATTCCTATTTTACCTGATAGGGAAAAAATAGAGAATCTATTTTATTTGTGTTTTATTTTTATTTTAAGACTATTTTAAAGCAAGATAGAACAAGGTGTTGTATTTTATTACTATTTTCTCATAACAAACTGAAAAATAGCCTGTAAAACAGCCTGTAATCCTATATCACTATTGCTCAATAACATAGTAATACACTGTTTTATTTATATTTTTTCTACAAATAGGATAGGCAATGGCCAGTTAGATTGCCTGTATCACATGTTGTATGTACATATTTTGTATACACCAAGGGAAACTTCATCTTCCTAATCTAAGGTGAAGTTACTATTTGTATTCATCATTGTTGATGTATACACCGTCAATGTTGAGCCATATAAAAAAGACAAATGCATGATGTATACTTATTGCATGTACACTTTTTTGCTCAATCTAACAATTACATATACCAGGTACTTCTTTGCAATAAACTTATAAACTTTAAGCTTATGTATGCAATAATAACAAATGGTTTGGAAGAAAGAGCAAGGATGTACTTATTTTCTATATCACAAGATTGAGCTGTATTTTTGTTATTTTAATTGGGCAAATAAACACATAAAACCAAGATGAGCAACTGATATTAGTATTTGTAACTGGCCTGCTTTCCAGGAAAAGCTTTAATAAAAAAATGAAGCTTATATTAAACTTGACTTACATGTAGTACACGTCACCGAAATGCATTTGTGAAAACAACATTACATTCGATGGATCTCGACTCCATTTGATGCCAGAAAGGACAACAATGCTTTCAATCATAATTCCTACAACTTTCATGCACAGTGCTAGCTTTTAAAATGAGCAAGAAAACGTGGGGTCACAGCAACACCGGCAGCCATCTTGGATTTCATTCAGACTGGGTAGACTGGGCACGAACAAGGCCATTTTGGTCAGCAGATATGCCACTGCAGGCTCGTGGAAAAGACCGTTTTATTTCAATCTCGTACCCAGAGTCTTCAGGCTTTTTGGTCAGCGGGGCAACGCCGGGAAGACTCTGGGGACATCGAAAAAATTCAATTTTTTTGATTGGCTGTTCCGTAACGGTTTCCATTGTTTTACCGCAGAAATCCTGCGGTAATAAAATTCGATGTCCCCAGAGTCTTCCCGGCGTTGCCCCGCTGACCAAAAAGCCTGAAGACTCTGGGTACGAGATTGGTTTTATTTTCGATTTAGGCGGAATATTCAAGAAAACAGGAGACATTTCCCGTGGATTTTTACCTCTGTTAAGCTTCAAAATGTTGGGTTCAAGCAAAAAAATGTGGATAACTACTTTTAGCAAGAGGTAAGCTTTGAAATCAATAATTTTGATGAAAAAGACTGCATGAAAATGTGTGATTTTATAGAAATATAGATCTTCTATATATGGGAATTTCGAATGCATGTGCTTCTTGAATCTTATTTGAGCTTAACTGCAAATTCGAGATTGTTAAGGTAAACATTCCCTATTTATTTTTGTTATAAATGTAAAGCCTTTGCAAACGTTTTTACATCTGAGTAATTTGTAGCCAGGTTGTTATCATGTCTTGGTATAAGCTGAAGACTTAGTGATCTTGGTTTGATTGACGTTGCATGAAGAACTGGAGTTCATGTTCAACTTCATGGAGTGTATTAGCTTATATTTTCTGTACCACCATGAGTTAAAAGTTGGATACCCTTGTTTTGCTCAGAAATCAACAAGATTGTTACAGATGAGAAGCTCACTGAAACATGTGTCCAAAAGCGTATACTTGGCACTGCCCAGATCACAGGGGGCCCACACAAACTATGTGACCTTTTGTATTTTGAATTTATAGAGGCAATGTATGGGAATATCGAAAATCCTCGTATTATCGTACTAGATTGCGATAGACATTCTCATTTAACATCAAAATAAACGTAGTTTTACCTTAAATGTTGTGTGTTGTCATTCCTGAGGTTGAAGACGGCGATTTTAGCCATTTGAAGGATTCGGCGTTGAACGTTCACTCGAGCGTAATAGAAGAGTGACAAGGGAGGACAACTTGTTTTGAAAGGGTTCCAGCACCGGAGTGATTTTCCCCAAAAAAACGCATCGCTCCGATTTCAAACTTTACAGCATAAAGGTCAAAAGATTTTCGATTCTTCTCGTACCTTCCAATCGAAAATCCATCCAAACAGCCCGGAGCTAGTCCTCGAAGAATATCAAAATCCCACAGTATTCAAGCGACTGGAATGCATAGCAAAATTCTTACGTGCCAGCCACAAACCTTCCCGCAGATTGCCCCTTTCTGATTGGACGACGTTAGACAATGGCACGTATGAATTTTGCTACGCATTCCAGTCGCTCGAATACTGTGGGATTTTGATTTTCTTCGAGGACTAGCTCCGGGCCGTTTGGATGGATTTTCGATTGGACAGTACGAGAAGAATCAAAAATCTTTTGACCTTTATGCTGTGAAGTTTGAAATCGGAGCGATGCGTTTTTTGAGGGAAAAATCGCTCCGGTGCTGGAACCCTTTCAAAACAAGTTTTCCTCCCTTGTCACTCTTCTATTACGCTCGAGTGAACGTTCAACGCCGAACCCTTCAAATGGCTAAAATCGCCGTCTTCAACCTCAGGAACGACAACACACAACATTTAAGGTAAAACTACGTTTATTTTGATGTTAAATGAGAATATCTTTCGCAATCTAGTACGATAATACGAGGATTTTCGATATTCCCATACATTGCCTCTATAAATTCAAAATACAAACGGTCACATAGTTTGTGTGGACGCCCTGTGCCCAGATCATTGTCACAGTGATCACTGAGTGACCACTGATCACTCAGAAGAACTGACTAAAATGCACTTTTTTCTGTTGTACTGCAGATTTTCAGCTCAATAATGTTGTCAAGGCTGATACTCAATCGTGCAGCTTCAGAGTCAAGTCAGCAAATCCTGCTCAATAAGCTAAGTCACTTATGACCGTTGGACTCTATTTTAACTGATTTGATTTTGTTGCAAATCATGACTTCTGCTACTCCTATGGAGAAACAATAATTATTATCAAATAAACTTTTGTAACTTGCATAATGGAGTATTGGTCATTACTTGATATCATATACATGTAGTTGAAAACAGCAAGGGTACAATCAATCTTTTTTTACGAAATATCCAATCATTTTTCTTTTTTATTTAGCACTTCCCCTGAACCTTTACATAATTCGAGACAAAGCCATTTTCTGAATGTTTCTTTCCTGAGAAGTTTACTGTGAAATTGTTTTTTGCTGTAACTTGTTTGTAGCTCTGGCTGTGGAATACGGTCTGTGAATGACAAATTTATATTGTGTGTATTGCATGTAATTAACCATTCAGATATAGTTAGGTGCAGGAATATATGAAGTATTGACCATGAAATCATTTGTAGTGGCAAATGCTACAACTAATTAAAACACATGAACTATGATAATTCTAGACTTAGAACAAGGATTTAAACCATCACCTATTTTCAACCTACATGTATTTTTTAGCTTTTATTTCTGGATCTATAAACCAGCAGAGTGCTATTTTAACCCTATTTAACTTGCATGACATACATTTAATGCCCTATTTGAAACCTGTTTTAAAGGTATTTTTGTACCATTTTCCATTTTTTCCCCATTAAATTATCCCTGTTTTATGTTTATTTTAAGCCTATTCCATTTTCTCATCAAATTATATTCACAAGCTTTTCAATTTCATGATAAAAATAATAAAATCCCATGAAAGCCTCTTGAAAATTTGACCTTGAAAATCTCATGAAAAGCTAAATGGGAATTCCATGTTGTGCCTACTAAAACCGAAGTATTTTTGCGAGCTTTATGACTGTTAGAAAAGCAGATCTTAGCAAGTGCTATTGGAATCCAAAAAGAAAATTGGGGGTAACCACGCATTTTTTTAGAGATAATTCAGCAACAATTACTTTTTCTTATTCTAAGGCAGCAGTGAAATACGAAGCAATGTATGGCGTTTTACTCCAAATTGAAGCTTTGTTATCTCTGAAAAATGCATGGTTACCCCAAATTTTCTTTTTGGATGCAAAGAGCACTTGCTAATTTCTGCTTTCTCCGCACAGTTTTAAACTATCCAAAAATACCCCTGTATTAGTAGGCACCACCCATAGGAATCTCGAGATGCGCAGAACGTATGTGCAGTGACAAAAGTAGGCACCGTCCTAAAGGGACTTTTCATGAGTTTTTCATAGTCTGATACATGATGCAGGAAATTTCATGGGCCATGCTGTTTTTCACATTATTTTCATGGATTTTTTATGCTCTTTCCATGGCAACTTCATGGTTTAAAAATGCCATGAAAATGTCCTTACTCATGACCTTGAAAATCCCCTCAAAAAGTGTTGGAAATGCTATGGATTTACCATGAAAAAGTACTGAAATTTTCACAGGTTTTGGTTTTATGGTGTGCAATGAGAATGCCAATTATCTGTGCTTTAAAATTGAGCTGCACAGAGTGTTACTTTAAAGGAGAATGTGCATGTAAACTTGACATATTTTCAATTTTGTCAAAATTCATATTTATTAGAGTGAATGATTTCTTTTAATTTTCAACCTAACAGTTCAAAACCAGATGAGTCTTGATTATGCCTTTGCCTGAGAGTGAGACTTGTGGCTAAAAGACGAGTTTTTTTCATAAGTGCATAACTGTTACAAATTTATTGAAGGGTATTATTTTGATAGCTGACATTGTACTAGGCACTGTAGGCAACATTTTCTTTTAACTTGTCATCCAACCATGTAAAAGTGTTGTTGTGGATGTTACCACCCTGTTGCAAGTTGTGATAACATTGCACATTGAAGTAAACATTAGTTCAACTTTGTACAGCACGTTTCTGCAGCTTGCAACACCGGTTGCAATACATGTAGGTATAACAATGTCTTTCAACTTTCAAGTCATAACAATGTTGTGCTACAGCTTGAAAGAAAAATAATTAATGCTGTCTGTATTTCTCATCCTTTATTTGTAGTAATTTTTTTCATGTCTTTCTGCATGTAAGTGGCCTCATTTTCATGAAAACAAAGGGTTCACACAAAAGGAAGAAATAAGAAGAAAAAAACAAGTTAGCTTTATGAGACATACCCTTTTTTTTAGATTTTTACATTTTGCATTAACTGTTGTGTTTCATGGTAAGGGATTGATGATTTTAAACCATGAGATTTTTACAAGTGTAAAACATCAAAGATCTATTTGTAAAAAGATGAGAATAATCTGAGAAATAAAATACATTTGGCATAAAATGTACTGCTTGTTAAATAGGATACTTATTTTGTGCATGAAAATTAAGAGTATTGTGAGAGATGCACAAAAGGATCTTTCTACCATTTTTCCGGAAAATCCCTGAGTACTGTAGTTACGATCCTTGAGAATTTGTGCAGAAACCTTGAGAAGATCCTCCACGTCCCTTCCTTGCAAAAATCCTTAAACATCCTTCAGGATCTTTGCAAATTTTTTACTATCCTTGCAAGAACCTCAAGGATCTTAGCAGAACCCTATAATGATCCATCAGGTCCCAGCAAGGCTCCTACAAGGACCATGAAGAATCCTGCAAAGCCCCTGTCAAGATCCATAAGGTCCCTGCAAAGAACCTTTAAGATCCTTCAGGATCTTTTTAGGTTTTTTCATGATCCTAAGAGAACCTGAGCCTGAAGGATCTTAGCAGGACCCTGTAAGGATCCATCAGGTCCCTTTAAGGATCCTACAGTACAAGGACCATGAAGAATCCTGCTAATGCCCTGTTAAGATCCTTCAGTTCCCAGAAGATCCTTCAGGTCCCTGCAAGGATCCATTAAGATCCTTGAGGATCTTTAAAGATCCACATAAGGATCTTTTGTGGATCTTTTTGAGGATCTTTAAGGATCTTAATTCATATCCTCAAAGATCTTGCAGGATCTTGTAAGAACCTTGAAGTCCCTGCAAAGATCCTTCAGGTCCCTGCAAAGATCCTTGAGGATCCTTCAGGATCTTTGCAGATTTTTATAAAGATCCTTACAAGAACCTTAAGGATCTTGGCAGGGCCCTGTGAGGATCCTTAAGGTTCCTGCTACAGGATCCTGCAAGATCTTGCAGGATCTTGTAAGAACCTTGAAGTCCCTGCAAAGATCCTTCAGGTCCCTGCAAAGATCCTTGAGGATCCTGCAGGATCTTTGCAGATTAAGCAAGATCCTTGCTGGATCTTGCAGGATCTAAACAGGATCCTGAAGGATCTTTGCAGGGCCCTGTGAGGATCCTAAAGGTTCCTGCTAAGTTCCTACCAGATCCTGTTAAGATCCAGCAAGGATCTTGCATAATCTGCAAAGATCTTGCAGGATCCTCCAGGATCTTTGCAGGGACCTGAAGGATCTTTGCAGGGACTTCAAGGTTCTTACAAGATCCTGCAAGATCTTTGAGGATATGAATCAAGATCCTTAAAGATCCTTAAAGATCCTTGAAGATCCTTAAAGATCCTCAAAAAGATCCTCATGTGGATCTTTAAAGATCTTTAAAGATCCTCAAGGATCTTGAAAAGATTTTCACCAGGGTATATTCAGTAATTTAATTAAGCAACTTTTATCGTCCCTGAAGGTTACAATATTGAAACAATTTCAATGTCATGAAATTTAACGAATACCTGGGTAATATGTGTCCTAATATAATGTTGGAATATAATTTTTTTTTCTGTCCACTACAAAATGCAATTATTAAATGAATAATAAACAACCCCTATGCTGTAGATTGAAAAGGATGCCAAACATGAGAGGGAAAAGGCCTCAAAGAGATTGCGAAAAGATGTGGGAAAAGGAGAAGTGAGATCTGAGCGAAGAATCTACATTGAGTTCCCGTCCCAGGAAGACCATGCACATCACCTTATGGGAGAGGTGAGATAATAAAGGGAAAGTGCAAAAACTGTTATGAATTAACTGGTTGGGACCTCTTTGACCTACTGGCTTTGGTTCAATAATTACAACTCACAAAATTTATTTATATTTATTTTCTTGCCTCTGATACAAACAGCCATTTCACAAAAAAATTAGCTAGGAACTTCTTCAGCTGCAATGTTCAGTCATTATACAGCAATTGAAATTAAGCATAAATGTTATCAAATTTTTTCTCTAAGTGATGCAAATGCAGCCTGTGTCTTTTTCTCCTATAGAGTTTTAATTTCACAAAAACAGTGTACAAGATTTTTTTTTCCATTCAAGTTCTGTCTTAATTAACAAAGATCCTATCATTCTAACTTTTATTACTATTGCAGGGTAGTGGCCTTTGTCAACCTGTTGATGAGAGGATTATTAGAAAAATTGATGCACTAGTTTAATAATGAAGGTGTGAAAGACACTCGCGAAATGAAGAGACAATTATCAACAAGATCCAATATCAACATTAAATACATGTACCAGTAATATTCTCTATATAATTTTCTTAGGGTCTTACTTGCAAGAAAGATATTATGACATGTCATGTCATCCTCATGTATTTCATTTTATTATCAAGCATAATGAGTGATACTGTATGGAGCAATTAGACGCCAGTCATTACTGATTTGTTTTGGGTGCACTTTTAGCATGATTTCTCATCTGTTCAGTAAATACCTGTATGAAATTATACTTTTGTTACATTACCCCCATGATGTTATCAAATACTGTAAAAAGTTTAAATTTTTAAACTAGCCACATATGTTGAATACTAAATGCTTTCAATTACCAAAACAATGTTACTAAATTAACTTACATGTATTGTGGTCCACTTCATGGCAACAAGAACCAAGTAAGGTAGGCTATGGGGGAAATGGGGAATGTTTTAAAATTTTGTAGTTCCTGGTAAACCAAGTTTTCAAGCACTAGCTATAGCTGTTTTAGTGAAATATAGCCTGTAGATAAATCCTCAAAGCTTTCACGCATGATTGTGGTTATTGTTTTATTTCCCATGATTAAAGATAGCAAAATATTGTCCAATAGTTAATATTAACTTTACAACAGGGAGGAGGACTAAAGCAAACCTTTTGGGCTTTTACAAAGAAGTCCCCCCATTAAAAAAATATAAATAAATATATTTTTATACACTTCAACATAGGTTGTTGAAAATTCATGTATTCATCGAAAGAACTGCTTTTGAGTCAAATAATTAATCAGGAATACTTTTCCAAACGAAGACTGGATCCATGTGGGCTCGGATCCTCCTCACCCTATGTTATGTAGTGTCCTCTGCAACAGTACAAAGAAGTAACATCGAGTGAAGCGGTGGGCAAAGATAAAATGGTAAAGGCATGTAAACATTCATCCACTCCTCGAAAAAATCTGCTTTGTCAGTCCTTCAGTGTGTAAACTGAGGAATAGTTGTCCCAACAGAGGTGGCCGCCGGCAAATTTATCACACAATGCAAAGGATAAATAAAGCACTTCAGCGCCATATTTGTTTATTTCGTGAAAGCAGTCGGACGATGACGTCACAAGGACGATCGGAAAATTCCGATCAGTCGGGACCGCTTCACCCTATGTTACCTAATGCCGACCCGTCGGGTTGCGTAGTGTAACATACCTTTCAATCAACATGTCTCGCAACGTTTTGGTTGCAGTCACCATTCTACGAAGCCGAACCGACTTCTACATCTAGCAAAGATATGGGCAAAAAAAGAATTGCCAGACAATTTTTTTTTTTTCAGACCATGGAGTACTCTAGGAACTTGTGTCCGCAACAAAATTGAGTGACAAATTACAAGAAAAATTGCCTGGTATAAGGTTAAGAAATGCAGCCAGTGTCAACGCTTAAAAAATGTATTTAGAACTGGTGCTTTTTAGAGTTAGAAAACAGCTAGGACTGGCCTTCTCTGGACGGTTCTAGGCCGCTCTCATGGCTACAGTTAAGGACGTCGCGCTTTGAAGGTCACTATTTTTTAAGCGGAAATTGTTCAAATTTTGGGGTGAAGGGCTTCGGGCCATATATTGCTTTGGAAATTTGTCAAATACATATTTAAAATATTACAAATACCATCACCGCCATATGTAAAAACATCAACTTGAAATAAAGGTTCGAGCTCTTTACAGCTTTTTTTGTCTAGGAATTTTTTCGAATGTCTGCTGTTCACTATTTTTAAAATGTACGTACTTGTTGTGAACGTTTCAGACAGATGTTTGGAAATTACCATTAAAAAACGCCAGTTAACGCTTATACTGTTTAACCGAGACTGTTCGATTTCATCAGAAAAAAAGCTGAATAAATGCCAGATTAAAAAATTCCAAGCAAAATAGCCATATGCCTGTAAGAATATACTAAATTTAAATCCCTGGCAGACAAAGTTTTACAAAATATACCAGAATGTGTCACTCAAAACTCCTTAGATTATTTGACCTTCGTTTAGATCGCATTTTAATTTGTTGGCAAAGTAACGACTACACTGAGGCTATCAGTTTGTGACATTAATTAAAGTGGTGCGACAGCTCGTTCCCAGTACCTTGGCGCACGGTCAAATGTGACGTCACTCTTTGTGCCAGGCCCCAATTCAGAATTGACAAGCTCGGTTACTTCGATAGGCAAGCTGCGGCATGGGAATGAAGCTGGTGGCGGCGAGGCGTTCGTGAGCCACGGACTACAACCGGAAGTCGTTTTTTCTGTTCCTTTTTTGAGCGTTTTAACGCCGTCAAGCCACAGACGTCCAACAAGAGCTTTTCCCGTCCGTTGTGAGGAGCAAAAACGCACCAATAAAGAAACATTCTACTTCCGGTCGCGGTTGCCGTCTGTGGCTCACAAACGTTTGTGCTTCCTATCATTGCTCGCTACACACGACTTATAAGGAGAATTTCTCCTGGTAGAACGTAGTATGTTCCCTCTCGATGGCAGGTCTATCGTGTTCCACATCGCTTACCCCAAACGATCCCAAACATGTTGTTATGTTTCCCGCCAGTTTTTAACAGCTGTGCAAAAGCCGGTAATTGCCACTTTCACTCGTCAGTCCCATAACTCTGTCAACTCTACGGCACAATTTCGCTCATCTACAACATTTACGGTTAAGCAACGAATGAGATTATTTAGGCCTAAGCACTTCTCTATACTATCGTAGGGTAACGCACTGATTATACAGACAGCCAGTTTTTCAGTTTTTGTTTTCATAGTAGGACTCACATGGTTCGGCGTTCGGCCTTTTGCAACTAAGTATCCCTGCCATACTGTTTACAAGTGTTGCACTCTTGGGGTTTAGAGGTGACCGTATTGCGTACATAAAATCTTGAATTATTTAATGATCTGTAATGTAAAGTCAGTAAAACTAAGGCCGTGGCTCAGAGGTTAAATCATCTCAAAAAGGAAAGCGCCAAACTTTTAGTCTCGTTTAAATTATATATATCGAGTCATGAGGGGTCAAAACTCTTGCTCGCTTTTGGTCGCTAATTTATTCTCCGACAAACGCTTTTATCTCTCATTTAGGGAAGTGATCAAAACTATTATACTCGAACAGGACCCACCAAACCACAAAATAGATTGTGGCCTCTGCCTCCATTTCGCTTCCTCAACCTCAAAAGATGGTGTCTCAATCGCATAGCCACCCCTCTATCCAGCACTAAACAATGACAATGGCAATGCTGTCTCTTGTTAGCTGAATATTTCTTTGTCGACTCAAATTTTAAAGCCAATAGCATTTTGTTGGTAATGTTCACGAGATAGGTGGTGTCTTCGATAACCCCCCTACCCCAGACAAGATGGGTCCTCTTCGAACAAACTTGTTACGGTCAGCTCCCTTATGTGTCCCTTTTCCATGGAAACTGTCCCCTAGCTACCGTCGATACTGATATGAGAAAATAGAATCAGTGTGTAACGCTTGTTTCAGTGGTACCGTGTCCTATATCAGTTTATCTGCGGCCTGGAACACTTACACATGCATGTCAAATAGGCTGAATAAATTCGACAATTCTCAGCGGGCTTTGTACAGTTTGAACATTTGAAAAGGCGTTTGAAAAAGAGTGGACATTGCACATTTGTTTGAACATTTTCCATGGCAACAGAAAGCGAAGATTGATAAAACTAAGTTTCCTTCTAAACGCGAATGAGTTTCCCGATGGCTGTGGGATCCTTTTCTCCTGGAAACAACTGATTGCCGGTAATCCCGCAAAACGTCACTGCATAGACGGAACTGAATAAATAAGATCGATGTATTCAAGGAAACGGAGTGGAATATTGCCCTTTGGCCTTGTTTTCACTAGAATGTCAACATAAAGCGATCAGAATTAATAAAGCTAGCCAGCGACACAAAACAAATGTGGCCGTATTTGTTTATTTAACTCTCAAGGCACGGAAAGTCGAAGGAAATCCCTCAAATTAACAGAACAAGTTTATGCGATCGGGATTTGAACTATACGTTTATTAATTTATTTTATCATTGTTAATACTTCTTTTGCAGCGTTATTCATCGACTTCTCGATGAGGGACAAGTACTGCATGAATTAAACTAATCGCAAATTACTTCCAAAACATATTCTTCGAAATGGCTTCTCTTATTTTGAAACAAAGCTTGCTGCCGTCAAACCATCGATCGTCCAAAAGCTCATTTTCACAAACAGGAAGCTGAAAATATCCGGCGAAAATAGCATATTTTTTCTATCACGGAAACAAAAGACAAAGCGCCGGCGACAATTTCTCAAACACTAAAATGAACCGCATTTTGTTCCCTTCGTCGCTTTTTGAGTGCGATCAATGCTTCCATTTCGCAGCAAATCAAAAGAACACGGTGTTCGATAAAAATAGATGAATTATTTACAACGACAGGTGATAAAACAACCCCGGTGCTGAACAGCGAGTTGAAATAAATCAGTCAATCACGTGACCACAAAAAACATGATATTGCCTCAACTACCGCGTGTATTCATTAGATTGTTACGTTGACTGTGAGTGTTATGCCAAATAGGCGCTTATTTTGCTGGGCAAATGATTTTCCTTTCTGTGGGCCGTCCAGTAGCAGAGCATTCATTGCCTTCTGTTGATCTGGGTAATTGCCCCGCTGGACGCTTAAAGAGCATTTATGGAAAGTCATCCACAACAATATCTGTGCGGTTTTCGAGGCAACACAGAAATTAGTTATTACTGGAGAAATCGAGAGTGATTCTGAAATTTTTATTTCGGAAAGAAAAAAACTTTTTTTTCGTTGAGAGGAAGACGCTAAACGAGGCTATGGAAGCTGTTTTGATTTCAGGCGCTCAAGGATTGAACTCGGAAGGGCTCGGAGTGGGAGAAGGGGGAGAAGCCGGGCGCAGGTATCGACATCATTCAATTGACGGCGTCGGCCGTTCTTTTCCGTCCAGCGCGCCGCGAGGACGCTTCAACAGCGATATGGGAACAGGCGCTTTCGAACAGGCTGCGAAATATTTACGGCCAGATAAAATATCTGTTTACCCTCTCTTTGGGAGATCAACTAAAGGACGAGGTGTGAGGGTCAAAATAAACGTGAGTGGAATGATCTACGAGACTCTCGAGTCCACTCTGTCTCGCTTTCCAGATTCGCTACTGGGATCTCCCAAAAAGCGCGAAAAATACTACGACTCAAAGAAGAGGGAATTTTTCTTCGACAGAAATCGCGTGGCTTTCGACTCCATTCTATATTTTTATCAATCTCGTGGTAAGCTGCTCAGACCAGCCGAAATTGACCGCAAAACCTTTTTCGATGAAATTCAGTTCTTCGAATTGGGAGAAGAAGTTGTGGAGCGTTTTAAAGCAATGGAACTGTCCGTAGAACCGGACACAGGTCCGCTGCCCGAGAATCCGATCCAGAGAAAAGTTTGGGAAGTAATGGAGCTTCCCCACTCGTCTCTCCTGGCACAGATTGTAGCGGTCTGGTCGGTGTTCGTAATTCTACTGTCAATAGTCATCTTTTGCATCGAGACATTACCTCGCTTTCGGAAGGTCCGAAACGACAAAAATTCCCCGCTGTACGGTTTTGAGATTTTCTGCGTGGCGTGGTTTACTTTTGAGTATGTTGCGCGCTTGCTGGCATCGCCACAAAAACTGAAATTCGTTCGGGGCGTTTTGAATATCATTGATCTTGTTGCTATATTGCCTTATTACATTATACTGGGAATTTCAGCAGGTGGTGAAGACAAGGAATCCGGCAATGCTTCCTATGTTGCCTTCTTTCGGATACTCCGGCTTGTCCGAGTTTTCCGAATCTTCAAACTGTCGCGACATTACCGTGGATTGAAGATTCTAGGCATGACCTTGAGAGCTAGCCTCCGAGAACTACTTCTATTATCATTCTTCCTCCTCATGGGAGTTATAATATTTTCCAGCGGGGTTTACTACGCCGAAAGCGCGAATTTTGGAAGCATCCCAGAAGCCTTTTGGTGGTCCGTGGTTACTATGACAACGGTGAGTATTACCATGTCAACGGCGTGTGTTGGTGATCGAAATTTTTTTCTCGCTTCATGATTGGCTGGTTCGTATAAATAATTTCCACTTCTTTTGCATTTTATGGTGAGCTGGTGTCAATGAAAATTCATAATTAAGGGAAAAGATAATTTCCGCCGACTGAAAATTGATTTTTCTTAATTTATTATCCCACATTTTCAACTGACATTCATTAATTCAAACAAACCCACAATTTTCAACTGAATCGGCCGTGCGCAAAGATCGACACCTGTGAGAAAAAGTTAACTTATTCATGAAGAGCGGCGATTAAAGATCAACCTGCGAAATTTGCATATCATCGGTTTTAAAAATAGCAGCTAACTTGAAGATACACAAGAACAAACATTATAATGTAAGGTTTGAATTGTAATTCTGAACATGGTAAGTCATGGGATGAGAAATTAAAGACGGAACGAACTCGTTGGCAAAAATGAGAACTGACTGACAACGCTTGTGAAACCCAAGTAAGACGAATTTATTATTCATACGAAGGACAACCACATTCTATTTATTATTGTGCTGGCCACTTCACTAAACACCTCTGGTTCCCATTTCATCAAATTGAAATTTTTCATTAACATTGAAAATTTCATTTACATTGAAAATCCCATTTATAGATCTGACTAAAACAAGGTATTGCGTTGACCTAAATGAAATGTCGAATGATTTCGAGTTTTGAATTCAACAAATTTTCGTCGACTTGAATATATTCTTTTTCGCACGGTGATTTACTATGTCGCGCCAAAAAAATTACGCGAGGTTTTTCAAAAAAAATTCTGATAAGATAAAACGATGTTTGTAATCGCTTTAGCAAAAGTTAGATTTCGTTTAGTCATTAAGTCACATTTACGGCTGAAATGTTTTACATCAACATTCTGTGAAACGACCACCCCAGGTGAAATTCGTTTTTAAAATTGAAGAATTATTTTTTTTAAACAGCAGAGCCGACCACAAATCTAAAGCGTATCTCCATTTGGTTAGTTTCACCTCTTTCCCACAAATTTTATTCCCACATAGAATCTGATAATACGAAATGATAAAATGAGAAGATCCATGTTTCATAAATTATGAACCACAAAGCAACTTAAAGAAACCGGACGCAAATTTATGTTTGATAACTCAATCTACCGGAAAATCTGTCATTACACGGAAGAAAACACATTGTGTAAGATATCAGATCAAGAAAATCTTGTTCTGGTTCCTCAGTAGAATTTATTCAGCCGTTTAAAGAGCCCCACAAGCGAGAAAACATGTGTTTCCTATGAAAGGTTGAGTTTTCATCGATATCGCGCGTATTACACACAATATTCAATCAGTCCGTTTGAAACGCAGTCCACATTTTGCTTTCGTGAAGGAAAAAAAATTGTTTCCACATCCATCAGTTAAGAGCAAGTGCTGTTGGGATAACAAACAGGAAAACATTTAAAATTTGGCGCCGTATAAAATTGAATGAAAAGGGGGACGGTAGTGGTGGGTCGGAGGCCGTTAAAAATTGTGTCCAGTCCAAAGCAATTTTTACTTTGCCTCTTCTAGAAATTCCAGCTTCGAAGCAATCCCCTACCTCTGCCTTAGAAACACCCCCCAAAAAATGGATTGCGCTTCACTTTTCTTTTCTCTCTGCCTGAATGAGATTGTTATGACCATTGGACCATAAGGGCTTTTTACCTCATAGCTGATCCCCCTGTTAATGCTATTTTAATTTTTTTTTGCATGCCCTCCACAACGCCTCATACAAATTGCAAAAATAAACGGTCTATTATTGGCCTTTTTCCACGTATTAGCTTATTAGGGGGGGCGCCATGCTTGCTCTTATCAAAACTGTAAAAAAGGAAACGAACTGATCCACTTTGGGCCAAATCCATGCCTCGCAAAAATTGTAATAAATTAGTCCAATAACCTCACAGACAACAAGTAATACACTTTACTTTGAGTGGGATAAAATCCAACAGAGAGCAGATTCGATTGCTATCTGCAGCTTGTATGAATTGTAACTATTTTTCACGATCGAACTGGGATGTCGAAATTATGTTCAGCCTTTGTTACTGGCAGTATTTTTCGATCTAAGGCAAAGTATTACTGAAAGAGGAAAAGGAAAGAAATTTTAGAGATTCAACTGCCACTTAATGGATATGGCTTCAGCGCGAAGAACGTATACCGCCCGGCAGCAACTCAAGCTGCTCTATTGACGCAATTTTTCTGTTGTTCCATGCTTATTAGGTTGGTTATGGAGATAAAACGCCGAAAACAGCTTGGGGAAAAGCGATTGGTTCGTTGTGCGCAGTCGCAGGAGTACTTACTCTAGCTCTGCCCGTGCCGGTCATCGTGTCAAACTTCAGCTATTTCTATAATTTAGATAAAGAGAAGAGGGCAACGTACGAGGAGGACTCGAAGATCTCCGCTTCTCGAGAGCAAACGTCCGCAACAATGGACTAAAACATTTCCTTTAATTTGAGAGATATCTCAGAAAACTTTCAACTTTCAAAGGTTTCACTTCAATTGTCGCCGGCAGGACTTCATTCACCGATCAGGCCATCTGGTACAACTACAACAGAGACTTCCGACTCATAGTCGAGTTTTATCAGAGCGAAGACTGACTAATGTGCGGTGAAACGAACAAATCAACACATTGAAACTAATAACATGAAAGGGACGGTTTTTAAAAGTATAAGGAAGGTACATATACATTAAAATAAGGACAGTGACCGTCCTTATTTTAATTTAATTTAGATTATTTCATACTTTCGTCATTTTAATTTTTTTTTTTTATATTTGTGGAGCGGGGATGGCGCAGTGCTTTGAGCACTTGCCACCCACCAATTTGGCCCGGGCTCGATTCCCGGACTAGGCGTCATATGTGGGTTGAGTTTGTTGTTGGTTCTCGTCTTTGATCTAAGAGGGTTTTCTAGGTACTCCAGTTTTCCCCTCTCCTCAAAAACCAACATTTCTAAATTCCAATTCGATCGGGAGATTGTCCCCAATTAGTGCACTGCGCTAAATACAATGACACTTAAATAAAGTGATTTATTTATTTTATTTTATTTATCATGAACACCCTTTGAGATTTTATCCTCAGAGGTTAGACCAAATACATGACTCATCGAAACCTCAGGAAGTTAAAATCAGCGGCTGGAGATGCAATATGAAAATCTTTTCCATTAGATCCACCAGCTTGAAATCTTATATATAACGCCTCGGTCTTGTGTTCTCATATCATCGCTTTGGATAAGATTTTGTGCACTTACATGTAATGTACATAACCTAATATAAAAATAATTGTTGAAGTCTTTTTTTATTGCAAAATTCATATATCATAGCATATCATATGAAAATTCAGACAAGCTGACACTGACTTTTTATCAATTTACTTGCGACAAAGATGTAGGCTCTTAATCGTGAGAGGTATCTTGATATTTAACGCAAGAGACGTTTTCTAGTAATTTTACAAAACGTGGGCGTTTTCCTCGCGTGTGCTCCTCGCGCGCTCGAGACTCTGAGTTTGTCAGGGACGCAAACGTATTTCCAACTTAATTCGGGCAAGAGAGAATGAAGGTACCTTCATCCTCTCTTGTTCGGGATATTAATTTTTCTTAGTCTTACATTTTTGTATTGCCAGTTGTACGAGTTTGGCGCCACGTCAAGGCTGCCGTAGGATTTCCTAGAAGGTAGTGTTCTTTATTCCCATAGCTGTTTGATATCATCTCAACGCAATGCTAAGAAAAATTAGATAGTAACAATTTACAAGGCTAAAGGATCTTTTTTTTAATGACTCTGAAATGCACATTTGTACGTGTTTCAGGCAGTTTAAAAGGAGCGACATGCACCATTTGCATGCAACGACTCGCATTCTTGGCAGTGCAGTAGTGTAGCAGCTGTCGTAACCTTGTAATTGTTTTAATTCTAGATAGGGTTGGGGGTATTGTGCTGTAGTTCGTTCTATTGTTTGCTAGAAGGGTTGCAAGCCAACCACGTGAGACCTGATGAGAGCTGCTTCATTATACACTTAATGTATGGTCCTGAGGGAAACAGTTAGTTTTGTTTTCCCGAGAGTCCTGTGTCGAGGGAAACATCAGGACTCGAGGGAAAACAAAACTAACTAGTTTCCCGAGGGACCATACATTAAGTGCTTTGTTATATATTTAGACTTGCCCTTCAACAATCACAGCAAAACAAACAAACAAACAAATAAACAAACAACTGAGAGGGCAACAACTGCGGAATTGTATTGATCAGGGGTACGTGACCAAGAATCAACCAACCACAGTGCTCGTTTTGTTGAGTGAAGGTCTAGGTATATAACAACGCCAATTATTGTTCGAGAGAACAAAAGAACAAAGAACGAGAACGAAGAACAAAACACTGAGTGTGAAATAAGAGATTACTCATAAGTGTAACTGAGGATTCTCTTTCTTTCATGTAGCTAGTCAACCCTCTTTTAAGCTAGTAATTCTTGTTTTAAGATTTAAGTGATTTTTTTTAAGCCAGGAAACCACCTATTGCTCGTGGATGGATGATATGGAATCGCCCGTCAAGGGACATTCGACTTCTCCTTTACATTTGCTACCGCTACTAAATTTTTGAAGCCAAATAATAGCTACAGTATTTAATCTTCAAATACTTTTTTCGTAAGCTAATAAAACTTTAAACAACATAAATTTGTTGCCTTTATTTAAAATATTTATAATTTGATAAAAACAACCAGGTCCCGGTTGTTCAAAGAGCGGATAACTCTATTCAGTGGATAAATCGCTATACAGCGGATAAAATGTACTCCAACCAATACATTTTATCCGCTGGATAGCGAATTATCCGCTGGATAAAGTTATCCAGTCTTTGAACAACTTGGGCCAGTTCAGTTAATCTGTTGAAGAAAAAAATCTGGACAAAAGCTGAACGACCTTGAACAAAATATTATAAATCAGTTTTGAAATCAGAGTTGTCGTAAGCAGTGGGGGTAATCCTCAGTTTCCATTGAAGAATACTTCGTATCTCGTACCCAGATCGCACTGCAGGTGTTTGGAAATGTGAGATCTTCCGTCAGCCTGACAGTAGGAGATCTGGGTACGAGATTACACTTCGTCACGTGACGCGTGTTAACCAATAGTGCGCTCGCGAGAGAAGAGATCATTGGCGTACGAGAAAATGTTTGTTGGATTATCGTCTATACGAACACCATAATTTTCATTAGGGCTTCAACAGTTTTGTTGTTGCCGCTCTGCTCGCTCAAAATCTAAACAAAATAGGACGTTTCGGTTGAAAAAATGCTGGAATCTTCCTCAGCAACAATGCGAAAGATTAAACTACTCTTCATTGGTTGAAGTTTTAAAATACTGGAATGTGTGTGTTTATATTTTTTTTAATTTTAAGGACCGAGTTGTTTGTTCGACATTGGATGTATCGCCATTTAGTTTTGTCAATTACTCCACCCGATAGATCAACCGTCTTAAAATGGAGCCTTGTCAGTCTTCACGAGCCCAAAGGCCGTCTGACTACCTGCCAACTTTTTCTGGCTCAAAGGCGTGAGATTTTTATCCTAAAAGTGCCAGGATTTTCAAAGACGACACGACTATGTCCGAAGATTTCCGAAGATGTCCCGAATTATTTTGAAGTTCTCAAGAAAATGATTATGCTCCATACGGACCTTCAAAAAACAGATTTTGGGGAAAGTATCGTCATTTTCTCATTTCACATGGACTTTTCGTTTCTCGCATTGGTTTGAGTTTACATATTTCTAGAAAGTGTGCCAGTTAAGCCTGTGATAGCCCACATTTTTCAAACCAGGGGTGAGAAATCGGTCCGTAACTGAGCGTGAGCTGGCGTAGGATCGAAGTTTTCAACCCGCAGGTGTGAGAGTTGGCAGCCGGGTACATACGTCTGAGTAGGAGTCTACTCGTGAAATATTTGTGCATATTTTTGCAACAAAAAAGTCATTGTTATATAACTGTTCATGCAGGAAGTGATCATACGTGCTATGTGTTGGGAAACCAGCATCTATTTCTTGATTTTTTTTTTCGGATCCCACAACTTCAGAGTCTGCACCCCTCTACGCTTCTGTCACTCTGCAGTTTAGTCTATTGAAAAGTTTCCGTTCAATATCTGACATATTTTTGTTTGCCTGATGTGTAAGAATCGACTAAAACGACATAAATCTGGTTTCCCAATTAACATTTCTGCCGATTCAGCAATTAACTTTTTTTTACACGAACAGAAAAACTATTCTCACCAATAAAATACTCACGAAATCAGCCATGCGGTATTTTTTATCTGTGTAAAACATCCTCCGTTAACAGTTCATCACTGTATGGTTCTCTAAGGATCCCGTTAGCCTATTTAAGTAAATCTGGTTCTTTTTGCCTCTTTTGCCAAGTTACGCCCTCTGCTTCGTCTGGCTATTTTTACCCTCCCTCTTCCCCTTCGCTTTGCCTTCCTCATTGTCTTGAGACCTCCTGCCAAGGCTAAATTTTGCCTCCAATATCTTAATTCCGCTAAGGCAGCGAGTGGTGCTTTGACAGCGAGGATGGTTTACAATTATCAGCGGATTTTGAACAGTTTCTTTTCTCCAAATAAGTCTTTGATCATAAAGTCCATAAATCAAAACCGTCTGCTTGGAATAGTGTCTGGTGATTTGTCTTGATATGTAATTATTGGACAAAAATTAAATAATCCAAACAAAGCCGGCATTCGTGTAAAGCAAACTATATTTCGCAGAAAGCAGCTGTCTACTCATATGAAGGGGCCAAGAGCGCGGTTTTCGCGCTTACTGGTTTTTCGAGTTATATCAACAGTAATTTTACGACTGGTCGATATTATGAGATTGAAAATGTAAGAATAAAACGCACATTTAATCATCAGAAGCATTTCAATTGGGTTTATCAAATTCGTGCTAATTAATCCCTAGTGCCATTTTTCGTAGATTATACCAGAAAACACCATGATTTATATTATTTTTTATTTAGGCATCAATTTATTGTTGCAGTTTACCTTGTCGCCTAAAAAGTGCGGAAACAATTGCCTTCGAGTGGGGGGGGGGGGGGATTTTTGAGGGCAATATAGAGTTTCGTGAAGCGTATCCAGGTCTACTGAGTCATTCATCCATTCCCACAAAGCATATTAACAGTACAGCAAGTTTCCTTTTGATTGTTACAGGGTCAACAATCTCACTGAAGCAAGTTGTAGGTCGAAGCCTTTCGCCAAGCACAACAGGCGTCATTTTCAGTATGCTTTTTGGTCACGGTCAAACTCTCTTGCCTCACGTCGCGCTGGCCTAACGCCCCCAAAACGCATAAAAAATCACGCCTGTTCTGCAGGCTATACATAGTAGGCTTGTCGTCGGTAAAGCACAGCGGGCATGGAATTGTGGGAATGTTTCCATAGACTTCCTTACGAACTGTTTTCAGTAACTTCGCCGACGGACCTGAGTTACTAATGTCAGTTTTATAATCAAACATGCCGACGGTTTTAACTTCGCAAACAGAATTCCACAAAAATGTGCATCCTTTCTGAAATGAGTTACCAATATCGGTTTATAGTGCAAATATGCCGACCTGTTTTTCTTTCACTCATTACGTTTGTTCCGTTTACAAAACTGCAGCCCATTGTGGTGATTCAGAAATTATAAAAACAGCATCCTTAAGATAGAATGCTAAGTTTAATGTTTGAGTCCATGGATGAAATCTGCTGGGAAAATAAACGTTAAAAATAAATAACTTCTCGTGGTGCTGGCTACTTGACTCGTTTCTCACAATGCATCCTATACCTCATTACGTAAATCAATTTTTCATAATAGGTAAAATATCACCACGGTTATCTCGATAAACAGGCGCGTAGCTAAGGTTTCGATGGGGGTGTTCGTTGAGCCCCAAACTTGCTCTTACTAGGGGGTCCGGGGGCATGCTCCCCCGGAAATTTTCAAAAATCTAGGTTCCAGAAATCTCATTTCCTGCATTTTGAGACCCGTTTTAAGCAAATCACAACTTTGTTTTACAGCAGCTTTTTAAGCTGTATACATCATTTCGACGGCATAATTAGTATAATTGTTTCAACTTAAACAAAAGTTCAATGTACATTCCGCGCCCTGTCAAGTTCTGATAGCTATTCGATCTGCTGATAGTCATACACCAAGCTGGTAAACTGCATCATTCTAAGAACAAATTGACTATCTCGTCAAGATGACGGGCATTATTCTCATATCATAATTGATATGCATTAGAGCCAGGGCGGACAGCCTACTCTCTCCCATGGTACACCTCATGTAGTTGTTCAACCTCCTCATTGTGCTTATGGAACGTTCACATTCAAGAGTGGTGACTGGAAGGGTGGCAGTAATTTTCAGGAGCATGTACAGGTTGGGAAAGTCGTCGGGATCACATGCTTTTGGTGACGAAGCACACGAATCAGCAACGATTCGTCCGTCCTGAACCATAATTTTCCACCTCTGGAATTCGGCGGAAAAGAGTTGTGGAGAGGGTACTTTATGGCTTTTTCGGGCGGATGCAGTTTTACCGCAAAAATGAAACGTCATTAAAATTTTGAATCTCCAAGGGTTCTTGACAAGGACTGAGGATAAGACATAAGGCCTAAAGAACGGGTTTATATCCCTATTTTTCTTTGTTTGATGTATTTCGACCACAGGAACTTTATTTAAAAGTTTTTCTTCAGCCATTATTGATCTTCAAAGGGGGTTCGTTCGAACCTCTCGAACCCCCTTCCTACGCGCGTGCAATAAAGACGTCCGATTAAGACACAATTCATTCCTCGGAACTCACGGTTCCAATAAAATTAATATTCTTCTAATATTCTTAAGCCGGTGATGTTAAAGACAAGACAACTTTTAACGACATTTTTAACGCAACACAGCGCGCGGACAACTTTTAACGTGACGCTTCATTACGGCAACGTGTTGCAAGGATTTGAACACAGATAAAAATCTTGCAATGAGTTGACGCAACAAATTGCCTCGTTAAAAGTGTGTCGCTCGCTATGTTTTCAGGGCTTAGCAATTTAAAATCACTTTAAGTTTAGCTTCTCGGCAAATTTTAGCCGAGTCCCTCTCGCAATCGTAGACTCGCCATAGCTGGGGGCCATTTCACGATGTTAGGCTCCGTTGAGAGAAAAGAGAGAAATATACAATAAAATCCGTTTCCAGTACTCATCTTCTAAAGTGTTTCCAATATTGTAACAGACTGAACAGTTTGAAGAATTCAAACACTTATTGTTAATTGCACAATTTTTATAATGGCTAGATCTTCAGTTGAGTATCAGGTCCTAGACCGGAGATCCTATTTAGGTAGAAGAAAATAAAACACTAATGAAACATCTGCCTTTGTTCTTGGTTTTGGTCAGAGTTTGAGATCGTCAGTAGGAATCATCTGGAATTTGCCCTCAATGAAAGAAAATTTTCGACGTGAAAAAGCACGTACTGTTTGATACCTATCAAGGCAATATGCGTTAAGTGAAGGGTTTCGAATACGCATTGTTGTTTGTCAGCTTTGTATATATTACCCTCTACTAGATTGATTTTGCATTTTAATACAATTTTCATGCGATTTTCGTTTTAATATGATTTTCATTGCATTGAAAAGTACAAGGGCCTTAAAGATGGATCTCCGAATCTCAAGGCCATTGTTTAAACGTACCGAATAATGGGCCCGATTTGGCAAAATTTGACACTGAAAACTGGAAATGAGCGGACGGCAATCGGCCCGATATAGAAAAATATGGGGCAGTGCTGTGGATTCTTTTTAATCGGACCGATTTCCAGCCCACTCTACACCAGTAGAAATAGAAATCGGCCAAGAAATCGTAACGTGTCAATTGGTACATGCGATTAAACCTACTAATCGGGCGAGTCTCGGAATTTTTCATTTTCCACCCAAGCATGTCTGCTTTTTCAGTCAACATTCCTTCGGTTTTTTACTTTCTCAGATGCTTTCGGTGGGTTTCGCTCTACCAAACTGAATTTTCTGTAAAATAACTAAGATATTGTACCAGTTGATATATTGCTCGTTTTTGGAATAGCATGATTTTGGAATGGTTATCACATGCACGAAACAAGATAGAACATCCGGCTTTGTGTTAATGATCAAGTTACGTCAATGTAGAAGACCAGAATATTGTCCCAGATCCAACGAGAAAATAGTTACGTGGTCCAACTGAATATTTTAATAAAAGTGAATCTTCTATAATGTTCTGGCTACTTAATAAACCTCTTGCTGGGATTTTTCACCGGCTTTGAGTTCGCCCGAGTAAATTTCTCGAAGAATTAAAAGGGCATAGATTTAAGGGTTTCATCGAAACACAAGTTTTAAAAATAAGAAGTGTTAGAATTTAGTATCAATTCTAACTATTGATAGACACTATTATAAACTGTATAGTTTCAAATTCAGTTTAACTGCCGGAGCACAACTCGAATTCAAACTTTTGTCGATGCCAATATGCAACTTCTTTAAAAACTATTTCCCTAGAAATAATTAAGATAATGAACAAAGAGACCAAACCCTATTAACATTGCAGATTTGATTAAAACTTTAACAAGTGATAATGGTGGAAAAGCACTAATTTTAGATTTTAGTATTTTAAAACCTTTGTACTTGTTTTCAGCGGTAGGCGACAGGCACTACATGTATTGTAAACGGTTAGTTTCAAACACACACGTACTGGGCTCAAATCGAATTCAAAGTTCCTCAATTCCACTGATCACTTAGTCGCTCTAGAATGTTTGCCAAGACCGCAAGACAACACAATTAAAATCAGACCAAAATCTACTGTTAATGGCAATAACGACTATATGCAATCCACAACGCAGTTCTGATTAAATGATTTAATGAGAAAGCCTAAGCTGTAATTTTAGATTTAAATATAAGTTAAACCTAAGCTCTGTTTTTCAGTGATAGTATTATTACATCCGGTTAGTTTTGCCACATGGTGATTAGATATTGAACTTGAGAAGCGAATTCAAACTCTCGGCTCAATACAATTTATAATACTCGAACTCTAGAATGTTTCTTTCAACCTCGTTCCCGAAGGTTGATACCCTAGCAACATGGGTGTATTTTCCCGGATTGCAAAAGAAAACAATTAAAACATGTCAAAACATTATTGTGCTAATGACCGTAACGACTACATCCTATTAATATCGCAGATCTGATTTACGCCTTTGATAAGCTAAACGAAAACATCACGTCGAGTTGCCTCAGCTTCAACAGAGTATTTCCCGTAATTGATATTTTCCGAAAATGAACGAGGAAAACAATTAAGGATCTTTCAAAACAACATTTGAGGACTAGAAAAATCAAAAACATCCGTTTCCGTCCTAGCTAGAGTATCTTCTTAGTCAATCTAGAATATTACACGAGATTGAACGAAAACATAGTTAGCTGAAATGTTCAAACTACTCTCGCTATCAAGGCATGACTTTTAATCGAGTTTCAGTACTCCTATTAAAAATGTATCACTTGACAACAAAACACTGGCAAATAGATTTTTTTTTATTGCGTTTGCTTGATATGTACCTACAATGTAAATATTACAACTGGGGAAACTGAACGGAATTGGCGTATGACATAAACTCGCGCCACTGGAGATAATAGAGTTCGCGGGAAAGGAAAGTCGGCAGTCAAACGCGCTAAAGGAGCAACGCACATTCCCTTCTCGTCTTCGTGCGATGCGAACAAAACTAACAGTTACGCATGCCATACTATGATTAAGGGTGTACCACGAGTAGAAATCAAATAAACGTCATTTCCTGCACAAAGATGAATTGGGAAATCTTTTGTTAGATTTTCTTGTCATTTCCCTGCAAAATAAATAATCTCTCTGATTTAGAGAGGTACAACAAATTAAATAACTCGAAGTCACGGATTAAAGACGGACAGTCTTGTTAAACAGCTGTTTGATACGTCAAAGTCTGATTTGATCCTCCCAAGGGAAAATCAAGTTCCAACGCTGAGCGAGAGTGCGAGGGTATCGTTCGCGCCGCTCTACTCTGATTCGAACGATTTTCCCGCATTTCGCTGTATCTTCGCAACGGCACGAGCACATGCCGAAGTCCTTTTCGGAACACTTTGTCTCTGATGGCGTACACATAAAAGTTGATACAGCTGTTGGATACAGCGAGGTACAGCCCAATGCGGACAACCCGAGACGGGAGGTCACTTGATGAGGCGAAAAGTTTCCACGAGGAAGCGGCCGTGTACAAGGCCCAACATAGGACAAACAATCCGATGATGATAAAAACTGTTTTGGCCGCTTTGTGCGACTTTTTCAAACCCGCGCTGGGAACATTTCCTGGGAGCTGAATGCTGCGCAGTTGCTTGCGTGCGGTTTTGTAAATCATCGCGTACGCAAAGATCATTACCAGTACGGGAAAAAGAAAACAAAACAGTGCCAAGCCAAGGGCGTACGACTTGTCAACAAGACCCTGTCCGCTAAAATTCGGCTTACAAGTAGAGGTGCCTTCTTCGAAGGTGTACTCGCCCCAGCCGAACAAAGGAGCTACCGCCCAGAAAATGGAATGAAGCCACACAAACACGATGCCCAGCGTTGTTTTTCGTCTTGTGACGATTTCTGTATAGCGTAGAGGTCTCGTGATGAAGTAGTATCGATCTACGGAGATCGCGCATAGGTTCATCAGCGACGCGTTACAGCTGATACAAATTGTCACGGCATGAGCGAGGCACACGGCATCTCCGAACACCCAAGACTGCTTGACAACGCTGGCAATCAGCAGTGGACAGTAGATCACACCCACCAAGAGATCAGCGACGCTGAGGCTGCACAGAAAGAAGTAGTTCGGCTCGTGAAGTTTAGAAGTCCGCCATACTACTATCAACACGAGAACATTCCCAACGATTATACCAATGTTCACGAAGCACAAGAAAGCCGCGCTTAACGCGACTTCGGCAACAGGGAGTAGAGGAGTTTCATTTGATATCAAATCTTGTGAGTCGTTGTTCATCTCGGCGAGAAGCTAAACACCGCGACTACCCTTGCAACTTCTTAAATTAAGTACAGTAGATGTACGTGACTGAGTGAGGCACCTACCCACGTTTAGTACTCGGTACGCTTCGAAGCGTGTCACCCACCGTTACGCATGTTAAGTATGTTCGCTTACCGGCGTCGATCACGAACTTTTAACGCGCCAGAAGTGCTTAATAAATAAATAATGACATTAAAGGAAAACATCCGCACACGATAACCTGCACCTTGACCCACGAAACAGACGGAGAATTAAAATACAAAAGCAAGATGAATGCCACTTAAAAATAAAACAAAAACGTTTTCAAAAGTTTGAAGCAATCGAACTCCGGCGAAGTGTCAAGCTTTTGTTTACTTGTCAGTGCGCCAATGGCCTTGACTATTTATCTGCATGCTTTTAATGAATCAGAATTGTAAGGGTCGAAAAGCTCGTAAACTAAAGCGCTTTTAAAATGTAGATCTTGAACGTATCTCTGCGTAATCACGAAAGAAATCTTATCGGGAGCACTTATGCTGTGAATCACAAAATAAACATTTTCAAAGCATCCGATGCAGGACATTAGGAAATAACCTTTAGCATAAATTTTCAAATATCAGATCATTAATTCTATCAAAACACAAACATAATCCACCTAACACTGAAATAAAGAAAGTGGATTTGAAGCCATTCAAAGCGGATAAATTCGTGAATAAAAAAAAATGTCGCCATTTCTGCGACAAATGAAGTGGAAGAACGCTATATGTTCTCGTCAAAATTCAGCTGCGCGGGGGTTGTTATCAACACAAAAACAAAAACTAGTAGCATTTTAAAGTCCCGTTTCTTTGCAGTTTAAAACAAATACAACTGAAGTGCCAAAACTGCATGAAAACATGTTAAAAACTTAGGCCTGTTAGGGATGAAAATTAATTGGTCGAATATCCATGCGGGATTCAGGTAATCGCCTCGGCTATTCCGGGGATTTAATTGGCATAAATGGACCAGAGCTTTCTAGGAAAATATCACCTCGACCTTTCGCAACACTGGAAAAATGTTTGTCTTTTGTTAATGATGGAACAAAAAGTATAAAATTAGAACAGCGGGAATTCGAAAATACAACAGTAGAGAAATGAGTTTCCGTGTTCAAAAATAGCGCTATACCAACTTAACATGCGGAATAAGAATCCAAACTGTTCAAACTCGAACGAAGAGATAACAAAATTGACAAGCTTCAATAAATGTCCTCAACAATTGTAGCTTAAGATTTCTTGATTCTGCAGATACGCCAATTCATCGACAATTTAGCAGGCATCTATTTTTTTAATCAAATACTGGCAATTGTTTATTTCTTGAAAGTGTCACTACAGAGAAACCAGAATTTTTCTTTCGATATGCCAGTAAACATTTTTCTAGTTACATCAACCCGCACACAGTACAAATAATGCAAAGTTGCCAAAACTTTCCTCCATAAGTCGTTTTTAATGACGCAGGATCTACGGAAATTGTTTTGATACTCAACGTTGTTTCCACATTTTGCGTTTGTTATAAAAATTATCAAATCCATTTAATATTAACGAACAGCATTACCACGCAATTTCTATCTCCTACATCGGTCTCACGCCGAACGCGCGTAAATTGATACATTTCAAAAAAGTTGAAATTACGGGAACACAGTTTGAAACATTTGGTTGATTTTAATACGTGCGGGCATGCAAATGTTTCATAAATCAAACAAATAAATATTATTGTGTCAATACAAGCCGTCACCCTCAGTATTGCAGATACAATATAAGCCCTTTCAATCCCGCGTCAGCCCGCAAAACCTCATGCAGATCCCGCTTTTGGGTGTCAACTCAGAAGGCTTGTAATATTAACTGTTTAACATCGCGCTTCCCACTCAGAATTTTTAAGACAATCCCGCATCCCGTCTACAAAGAGAGCATATCCCGTTTCCCGTTATCTCGGCCTTAAAAATTCCTACTTTACCGCATCCCGCCTACAAGAGAGAGAGCACAGCCCGCCATAACATTTCAGCCCGCATCCCGCTTCAAGTAATGGTGGCGTGCCCTCTGGGCATTCGGAGTCGATGGATTATCTACCGGGCCGAAGTTTCAAATTCAGAAAAGCTACGTACGATAGGATCCATAGCTACTCCAAAACAACAACAAAAACAACACAAAATAACGGTGTGCCGGCACTTAGGCAAAAACACGTTTTTTCGTTCCTCGTTCCGTGATTTTACTGACTTTGTTACCATATAAAACTGTAATATTGTGTTTACTTTAATTCGAACTTAATGATTTTCCAAAAGAAATTGCACTTTGAATATTTTCCTCGTGCGTCAGCAATGATCATTAATACATTTTAAAAGCATTGTTCTCAAACTTATCACATCTTAACTTTGTGAATTCAGGGAACCTCATACGTGACTGTAAGTTGAGCTTTGACAGAATAAATTCTGAAAACGTGACGAAATACGAAGCTTTGACAAGCTAATGGCATTGCCAGGAACGTGAGGCATTAAATTTACTTTCACTTTGTTCAGCTGCCCTTGTAATCTAATGATATGCACAGCGGAGGGGCGATTAATCGTCGAGTTGCTTTGTGCCAAAAAAAAACTAATAAATAAACGTTCTCTTATTGAAAATCATGCTTTATAACAAACTTACAACCCTCAGGTTTCAGGTCAAAGTGCGATTCGTACTAACGAAAGCCTGCAATTAAGCTCTGTCCCGGCCTGGTAATAGAACCCGGTTCATATTCAGCGATGGAAAGGGAAGCAATTGAAGTTGTTGTTCATAAAAGGTTGACTTTACCTTCATTTCAGTATTAACCTAGATGAACAACAGGCTGGCCACAGCGAAAAATGCGTCTTTAAGAATGGCTGGCGAACTCCCTCTTGTACTCGACAATTTTTAAAATTTTTGTTTCAATTTTTTTTTTTTTTTTTGTATCTATCGCTTTTCTCTGGGAAAGGAGACGTGGTGGATTTCAAAATTATCAGTGATGTGTGACGCCAACTGAAAGCTCCTGTAGCAGGGTTCGTACTCTTTTGAGCTTTTAAAATTCCATGACTTTCTATGACCTTTTCCATGACTTCTCCAAGTTTTCCATGACCTAAATTTGACCATTTTCTTGGAAATCACCTTTCATTTTGGGTACGTTTTTACTATTTTCTTCGCAAACAAACCCAATTTATTTTGCACTTTTTTATAAACATCATTTTCCATGACTTTCCATGACCCACACCTAAATTTCATGACTTTCCAGGCCTTGAAAACTGAAATTCTAAAATTGCATGACTTTCCAGGTTTTCCATGACCCGTACGAACCCTGTGCAACTTTAAAACAATAGGACATCAATTTCATTCAGAAAACTTCAGTTGCTGCCAGTGATGGCAATCGGTTTTATTTCAGCACGATAGACCGCTACAACATTGTCGAATACAGCGAATACACGTACTCTCTAACTTCGTGTTGCACTGACAAAAACAATCCCCGTCTCAACTCCATAACTCTGCCTAACGATAACTCACAAAGGGAAACGAGTCTTAAGTTACACGCAGCAGCAAATACATTTTTCTGTCTGAATAAACGCAAATCTTCGTTCTTAATCTGCGTTAGAGACCAATGACATAAGACCGTCCTCCAGGGTTATGGAGAGGGACTGGGGCGGGTTTAGACATGCACCACTCGTACCAGACCTTTTTCGGCGTACATTTTCTCCAGAAGTGGCAAGTTACTGTTGAGCCCGCAGGCACATACTGAGGTTCCTTTAAATGAAAAAGAACTTCATGTCAGCGGTTAGAGCCAAAGAAAAGGTTAGAAAAACAACCGGATTTGAAAGACTGTATATACAAGACCATACAACCGCTCTTAATCCTCAAATAACGACAAATGAACGAATGTACCTTGATTGGAAAGAAGAAAGGAAACCAGCTGAACATCCCTTCCGAATGGGTCTCTGGCCTGATGCCTTGATAAAGAACAGACACGACACATTAATGTGGAAATAATCCCACTAAATTGGTGATTGGTACCTGTAGGGTGCTAAACGTGGTTTGTTTCACAACAAGCCTGCCTTCTGGTTACAAATTTGTTCCCCTTTATTCTTAAGAAACCATTGTGAAGTTAAATTACCGACAAGCACCCCTAGTCTATCCTGCAAGTCCCTCTCTCTCCCCACCCCCCCCCCCCCACCTCCAACCGTCCTCCCCACCACGCAACAAGGATGCAGCGGACTTCCAATCAATCTCGACAAGCTCTTGTAACTTGTAATTATTAACTTGAAAAATAATATGTCAGAATAAGTCTCCAAAGGAATTGCCGAAGCGGATTTTTTCTTGTGGTTTCTTTTTAACTTCCTTAATGGATTCATTGCCAACTAGATTATTGTCATTAATACAATACTACATACTTAATTTCAAAATTAACTAGAAAAGCATCCTACGTATTTAAGGCAGGTTAAACTTGTTTGTGAGATGACTGACAGCTGTGGGCACGAGTGGAACACAGCTGCTAATAAGCTCACAAGTTGATTTTGCACACCTGCGAAAGTTGAAGGTCATCACTTTCCGACCAGCAACAGCAAAATTGTGTGCGAAAAAAACGTTGCAACAACATTGTGATAAACGTTGGCGCACCATGTCCTCCCTACGGCAGGGTTGATTAACCCTTTAATCCCTAATATCAAAGAACAAATTCTCCTATCTTGTCCCCATACTTTTCTTATAAAAGTACAGTATTAGAATATCAAGAAAGTATTAGAATATCAAGAAAATTCACCTTCGGTGATCATATCCTTCATTCTCATGACCTCAGGGTTTGAATAAGCATTGACGTTACAAGGAGAAATTTCATGCTGATCACTGTTAGGGCTTAAGGGTTAAGTGACTACTCACTTAGGGTGATATCCTTGTAGAGTATCGTCTCGAAGTATCCAGCAAAGCCGTGCAAAGTAAACGTTGTCTTGGCTTCAAATTCAAGAGATTTGACACGGGAATTGTCAATTCTGTCATCTAAAAAGACAACAAACAGAACACATTCAACAATAACAAGAACGACAACTACGATGGCAAGAATTATGCAAAACATTCGAATGCTTCAATTAGGAAAACTACGTAGGACTGTAAATTAAATGCCATTCAGTATGAGAAATCCTGTGTCGACAAGCGAGCGGAGAAACTCCTCGCGCGGAAACTCAGACGCGTGGACAATTTCTGCGTTCGCACACGAGATGAAGAGAGACTCACACACAAGAGAGACTCCTTGTACTGTACTGGCCTCTAGAACAACAGCGTTACACGCGCGTACCATGCGTTTATATCCGCGAAATCTATCCGCGTGTGACACATATACACGCAACTAAGAAATAATTCACCCAAGTCGTTGACAAACCTCTGTTTGGATGCGTAAATATAAAGCAGGGTTGTGCAGGTGCTATCACAGTGACGTTATGAAGTCGAACCACATACGGTGTCTCAAACGGAGCCTGAAACGATAACAAAAATCAGTGAAATAGTGTTTTTAGCAAAGCTTGAGTCTGAAAAACAAATCAGGTTTGGACGAATGAACGAGACTTTAACCCATATGTAAAGCCCTTACAAGCTAAAGGCCCGTTTACACTTGCAATTTTTGTCGACTTTTTCAGTGCAACCTTTGTCGCCCTTAAGTTGCAGTTTCAAATCGCCCGTGCAAACTAGAGGCGATTTCAGCGCGATTTATCGCCGCGAAATCGCAGGGGTTTCGAATATGTTTGAAACTTGATGCAAACTTGCACAGTTTCTAAGAAAACGAACAGAGATATCGCACTGAAATCGCAGCTGGGTTACACGTGTGATTTGAAGTCTTAGCCTTGCAAAGAAAAATTGTAGTGAAGGTGCGAAAACACTGACAGTCACGCGTAAACGGGCCTTAAGCTATCAAACCAGGTGCAAGCTGGTCATATTGTGAGTTTGCATCTGCGATACCGATGCAGCGCTCTACAAAACTGAACCATCAAGCCAACTGGGACCTGCTCATTTTGTGAGCTCGCAGATAGCGAGAAACGAATTTGAACATGTAAAATCATGATACAGTTTTATGTGAACTGCGGATGAAATGACTTAGATTTGAACTAGATTCCAAACCATAAACCTTGCCATACCAATCAGTAATGGTCTTACTAACCTAACTTCAGTGGGAGCTCGCGACACTGACTGGTTTCTAAAAACTGACAATGAACCTCGGTAACAAGAATTAAGATAAGCAAATTCTAGAACTGAAGGTCACTCTTCTTCTACACCCGTGGGATTTACTTTTAACTAATTTTTATGAAAGGGAAGAACACTAAATGGTGCTGACTCTGCTCGTTCACAGCAAACAATAAACATAGTTACCAGTGTTCCTTTGCTAGTGTCGTTGCTCTGTGAAACTTCGAAATGTAACTTGGGTGCAGATATCGGTGCTAAATAGGATGTGTATTCACAAGGAATGCTTATACCATCGTCTGTAAATAAAGCAAACAATCGCATCATAGGGTGACTAACAGTCGAGACTCGGAAAAAACAGGGGTTTTTACCATTTACGCAAACCACCCGGATGGAAATTTTCGGCATAAATAGGGAATGATTTAACTTGTCTTAACAGAAGATGGATAACATGCAAAATGTATGAACATCAGCTGTAAATCCCAAAAGGAGTAATAAAAGTGCATCACTTTGACCAGAAGCCCATAATTTCAGAAGAACTCCAAATGGAATGATGCGTACCATTTGACTTTCCAACTGGAATTTCCGGGTTTTCCATGTAAATGGTAAGCACCCCTGCAGGTTTTCAAGACGCAGGCATGCATTAGGTTGAAGGGCAACTACACAATCCAGGTCCACTTTTGAGGGAATATTATTGAACAGACTCGGCGGTTTGCTAGAGAACTGGAGGAAGAATAGAAGAATAGAATAAACGGAGGAAGGAAAGCATTTTAGTTGCTCCGCCAGCAGTTTCCACGTTTCCACTTACGAGCTACCACTGTAGCTTAGCGAGTATCAATACCTGGGAAATTGGCCGGGCTGTATTGTGTAGTCTAGCCCAAGCTGCTATGCGATGTCTTTCCGGAAAACTGCGGCTATCAAATTGTTCAGGGGGTGGAATTTAAATATGATCCCTCAGTTGACCCTCAGAATGCAGTACTATCAAGATAACCAACCCACCTTTAAGGAATCTCTGCGCTCCATCTAAACATTCCGGGGACAGTTCGTTATCACCAAATGATCCCAGCAACTCACTCACGAGGATATCTGCCTATGGACAAAACCAAAATAGATATTTCTTTTGTGTTTTATGAAGCGCTTCAGTTCTCATTGGACGGCAACCGATTCCTCCTCAGTCGTCTCTCTTGTCTTGAAGAAGAGGCGCGCCAACTTTCGTTTAAGACACGAGAGAGGACTGGGGACTAGTCAGGGACAGCGACACATAGACCTTTTTCATAAATGGCGGCCGATTTATTACTCTTTTCCATATATGTTAATTAGCCCTACTAACCTCATTTCAGAGTAAAAATTCTTTTGAATTTTGCACATGCTGACGAGGCTAGTAGGGCTAATTTTCATGAAAACAAAAGAACAATTTATCGGCCGCCATTAATGAAAAAGGTCTATGAGGTAAAAGCAATGACAGTTTGCAATCAAAAGTTCGTTTTACTAAAACACGGGAATATCTTGTTCTACGAGGATGGTCTTTGCTGACTTCCTGTCCAATAGCACACATTCACCAATCAAATTGGCAAATGTGGCAAATGACAAGAACGAGTTGAATATGACTCAATATCAACGATATGTATCCTTTTGGAAACTTTAAAGAAAAACGTACGGCAAAACTTACAGAGAGTTTTAACCGACGTTTGGAAATGTTGTAACTTTTACGTGATCGTTTGAAGCAAGATTTGATCCATTTCTAAACTTAGCTGAACAACAAAATTTCACACGCTTTTTCTAGTTATATCTTTTCTTCAATCATGAAAATGTCTAAATGGAAGATATACACAATGGCGTCAGTAAAGATCACCCTAATCCTACCTGTTCTGGGGCGTCCCATTCGCGCATGTCTGATGAGACAACTGTGACGTCACCATTCCACTCTTCTTCTTTCAAAGTTTCCAGTCTAAGGTACAAGAAAGCATAAATTTGAGAAGGGTATATCTTCAAAGCCATGAAACAAATACAACATCAACGTTCTTGACCAAATTCGCAAGCTTCCTTAGTTTTCTGAGACAACGGTATAGATAGCTACCCGGGACCAAAAGAGGGTGGATTTTCGAATTAACAGTTCAAATATAACTCAAAAATAAAAACGTTTGGAGTCAAAACTTTTAGATAATCAGGAGAGTATGTTATATTAATTCGAAGAACACAGATGTTCAAAAACCTCGACTTCAACCTTTAATCCCCTCAAACAAATTGAAACAAAGAAGACATTTTTATGGTCTACTTGCATAATTAGTAGTGTTGTAAGTACATTGACATTACTTTAGTATTAGAATCGTATGTCTCAGACGTCGTTTAAATAACCGGTCCTTTGTAACTGAGGTGAAAAGTTTCTTCATTCTCTTGACATCTTCGTTTCTTCAAGTAGCAATGTTGCAGTGAAATGTTAGTTCCTGATCGCTATTAAAGGTTACTTTGGTAAGCGGATCAAAACACTCACGTGACTACAGCATTTGGGTTCTTCTCCACTGCATACACCCTGACTTTACGACCTGACTCCTCCCCTGCTGTTAGTGAGGCCCTGACAAGTGGACCACGCCCTGCACCCACCACCATAATCACCCTAAACAGGGTAAAATGCTTGGTAAATGTTAAGCCCTGGTCAAACGGCGCATGATAGTCAATGATAGTTGATGATAGTCGATGATAGTTAAAGCGCGCACGCTCGTTTGACCACCAACTATCATGCGCTATCATCGACTATCATCAACTATCATTCACTTTGAGCGTGTCCAATTCTTCACGATAGTTGATGATAGTTTTTCCCGTTTGACCACGCGCAAGATAGTCGATGATAGTTCTTCGGTCAGCTGTTTTCTCCACCAGCGCTCTCATGATTAATTTTCAGTTAGTTTTTCCAACAACTGAAGGAAAACAAAGCAGGCAGCTACTTTCTTTCGCCACGAAAAATTCATCCCTGCAAAGTTATGTTTGCGATGTTGACACTCGGCAGGTGCCTGACACTAGAGGCGAACGGTAAACTATCGTCAGTTATCACTAGTTTCTCCAAGTCGTTTGACCACCCGCTTGATAGTTGAAAATGGCTGATGATAGTTTTGACCATCATCAACTATCATGAGCCGTTTGACTAGGGCTTCACGCTATAACATCGCTGTTTGAAGGAGTCCCAGTGTTCTGGGTTCTCTTAAATTTCTCTTTGCTGCAGTATGAAGCACCCAAGAAAATTCTCTGCTACACAGGGTAAATGCTTAGCGCATTGGAATCCAAAACTGTCCTCCACAAATAACAACTTCACCCCAAAATTAAAATTACTTTGATTTTCACTGTGCCTGTAGAATTTCCTACATGACCTTCAGCAGACGTTTTCAGTTGAAACAGACTTTTTAAACCCTTGAGATGTAAACATCACATGCCTTGTACAGCTTATAGACAAACTCGTCTTCTGCTCTACCACACAGATGACGAAAATGCACCCTTGCATTTTTCTGTAAGTATTCTTCGCTGGATTCACTTTAATTTTTTCTCAAATAACAGCAAACTGAAAGAACGTGTTGTTTGACTGCTATGGGATGAAAGCAAGTGATACCGTGATTCAGAGACCTCTGGACAATGTCGTCAGTTTACTGACTTGGACAAGGTGCTGCTCTCGCAATTGATATCTTCCTTCATAGAGGAGCAATTCTCTTTGTCAAAAATGTTAGGAAGAATGCATTGGATAATGGAGACAATCGTACGATCTAAGGTTCATGTGGGAGCAGAGTCAACATTAGTCTATCTATAGGCTGTAACGCTATAAGATGTACTAACGTGACAACAGAATCCTTCTTGTCTTCTGGCACTCTGTCAAGTAATGCTTGATAGACGGCCTGCAAACCACAAGGGAACATTTTTAACAAAAGAGAATGTTACAAGGTTACACAAGCCTCAGAGCAGTTCTTAAAAGTCAACAAAGTTGCTTCCCAGGGATACTGTATTTAGGTGGTCAGAAACTGCTTGATATAAGTCTTCCATGTCTGATGTCTCTATGTCACTTTCAAAGTCTGTGTTACTGGTCATCTTCAGCGGAGTAACGGCATGGATGCATGTTGGTGGAGAGTTGAGGGCTTGAAATTCCAACTGTAGAGAGTTACAACTACCTGTTTACCTTATTTTAAAATCCACGTTTCAAAAATGTCTGGTGTAGCCCGCCCCTGACCCCCATATTCATGCTGACTGATGCCCCCCTCTTTCAAAACATCCTGTATCCGCTCCTGTGCTGGTCATGATGGCCAGTTGTTAATAGGAAATTGGGGAGCTTAAGCAACGACGACGGCGACGGCAACGACAACGCCGCAAAACAACAGGTTTAATGAGCAAAAACAATCGCTCTACACGTACGTTTTACATTTTGATACAATTCTTTGCCGTCCTCTGCAAATCAGCAACGTAAAATGACCACACTTAAGGTTTTGTGGAGAACGTGAACGCGCGATGGTGAATTTTTCATTTTCTTTCTTTACTTGTACGCCACTCCTACCAATTTGGTTCCTGGATAGTTCGCCATATTTGTAAAAGTTGAGCGAGTTGAAATAATCGCGAAGTAGCACAAATGAAATAAAGATATATTTTTGGGTGACGTTTTCGTTGCCGTTGCCGTTGCCGTCGTCGTTGCTTAAGCTCCCTATTTAAGCAACGACAACGGCGACGGAAACGAAAATATCACTTGAAAATATAACTTCATTTTTTTGTGTGCTACTTCGCGATGATTTCAACTCTACCCAATAACCAAATTGGGTATTAAGAAAAATTAAGAAAAAGGCAAATTAAGAAAGAGAACGAAAAAATCACCATCGTTAGCAGTAGAAAACATGCATTTGGTAATTTCAAGTTGTTGTTGTTTTGCAGAGGACGGCAAAGTCTGAAATGTACCAAAATTTAAAACGCACGCGAAGAGCGATTGTTTTTACTCATTAAACCTATTGTTATGCGGTGTTGTCGTTGCCATCACCGTTGTCATTACTTAAGTTCCCTAATGGCAGCCCAGAGCCTCAAATGGTTACTTCTTCTGCTTCTTTTAACGAACGATTGGTGATTGCCAACTTCTGGCAAGCAGGACTTGAGAGAATAAACCTACTTGACAAATTATCACCACCAGGTGGAGTCAAATCAAGTTGTCCTTATTCGGAACAAACCACTGAAACATCAAACCTGTAGGAGGAGTTAGAAGAAAAAACTTCCGTCTCACCCGCTCATATTCCCTGTATTTAATAGGATCTCGTTCAAATATTTCATATGTTTGAGACTCCAGATTGTCCATCAATGGCTGAAACAGAGAAAACATAATAATAATTATTAGAATACTAGATCACTACTAGATAGTTACAAATTAAATTTGGGGCCAGGGATGTTCTACACTGAAGGTATTTGCTAATATTTAATTATTAATGTTACTGCTAATTAATGTTACTGCTAATATTAAAATTTATTGACCGTCTTGCCCCAGATGAGTGTTTTAAGATTCTTGACTCAGTTAAACACGCTACGAATTAAAGGTCAAGGAAGCCATGCTCTGCATCCTTGGAAACAACCTTTGCTGAATATGCAAGTGAAACATCTAACCATAAATTGATCTTAATTTGTCAGACTAGTGTGTATATGTTCATTGTCGATATTTCTTTTGCACTTTTTTCACGTTTTTCTTTACTTTTATGCCATAAACATTTATTATTACTAGTTTTCTTCACTCTTAGTAAGCTAATTAACAATATTTATTATTATTGTCACACACAAAATTGTTTTATCCGAAACAATTGTTTTGCCATTTGAAACGAAAAGTGTGGTTTGAATTCCTCAAAAATATGAAATTCACTTGTGCACTTGGATCAATGACAGTTGGGTTTTTAGCAAAAAACTGAACACCACATTGAAACTGTCATTGTTTTAGCATGGCCAATTGCAAAGTGAGAAAATTACCCAAATTTTAGCTGTACACATGTACAATTTGCTGTCACTTTTTGGCATTGCTGGAAGGATGTAAAGCAGAATTCCTACCTGAAGAGGACACTGTAGGTAATCTTCATAACCTTTTGCGAACTGGCTCACATTGTCTAATTCTGGTTGGGTCTGGAGAATTCACAAGAATTGTTAATAAAAGTTAATTCAGATGCCAGTCAACGAATATTGAGTTCTTGGGGTGTTGAGCTTCCCTTGAAAATAATATGGCATTGTAGAAAATAATAAATATTCATAAACAAAAACAACAACAAATCGTACCTGAAAAAGGTGGGCAAGGTACTGGTAGTAGAATCCAAGACCCTGTGGTAGAAAAAAGACTGGATATTAAATAGACAATCTGGACTTTTCATAAAAATAAGCTTTGATATGACAGTGCGTTCTTAAAATACTGAATTTATGTAGATATTTATCTGCATTATTATGACATTTTGGGTTGTTTAATACTTGGTATGTCTATTTCTAACTACTGGTAAATTGCTGTACAGTACAATGCACATCAATTCTGGCAATATTTACTGAGTGACTACTTTTCCAGGTGACTTATGAAATGAACTTCTCAAACTCATTAATAATTCATGAAGAGAAAACAAAGAAAATCAGTACCGTGAAGGAGGTTTGAAAATGTGATCTTTATTATCATAAAATTTTGTGAACTTTTGCTTCGAATTTCTCCAAGAATTATCAATAGTTTGAGAAGCTATATCAAACACTCAAAAGAGTGTTTCCTCCTATTTCCAAACACCTCGAAGTTGGTTAAAAAAAACTCGGCTGCACCTCATTTTTCCAACCTACATCTTGGTGTTCGAAAATTGGAGGAAACTCTCTTCCTCGTGTTTGATCTATTACATGAAGAACCATATAACACCCTAATTCCTACCTTGTCTTTGTGCTTGTTAACGCCAGTCAAAATCAACTGAGCGTTCAGCTGTAAAAGAGGAAAAACATAATTATTTAATATAGCTTTAAATTGATAAAAAATAATTACCGGTATTATAAATACTCTTGACAAACCTGACTTGACAAACTTCTGTCTTTTATTAAAATAAGTCAATAATATTGCACACATTTTTCTTGCCAGGTCGCACAATTTTCTTTACATTAACAATACCATTTGTTAAGAGTTCAAATTCTTTGAGAGTAAACAAGAGTCTCATTAAAGGTACAAAAGGTTCAACTTCCATTCTAATGTAAATTTGAAAGGATTCCAACTCTTTGTCCAAAGTCACCCTGAGAGGCTGAGCACATGAAAGTTTCACAATCATCAAAAACTAGTTACAATGCATGCAAGGGTCAGATTTTATTAAGATATAATTCTGGTGTAATCAGCAGTAAAATAAATACAAAGATATCGGATTTAGTCCAACCTTATCCGCAAGGTCATCGCAAAAATCAAAATGGTGGGCAGCGAATCAGAGACAAGGTGTACACTGCAAAATACTCCAAGAACAGTAGAGTATTTTCTGATATGACACACTCAATTGCAAGATTTCCACCTTCCCTAGACTTTTCCTGGGATAAAAATATATGGCTGTCGGATGGATTCCAGATTTCATCCCAGGCCAGAAAAAAGTGTAGCGAAGAAAATAATCAAGTGCATGTGATGTCACAAAATACTCCATCGGGGACTTTGCCACCCTTTAAAATTAAATTTCACGAGGACCCTGGGAACAAGGTTGGATTTAGTCATGAATTTCAAACTACTTGTAAGAAACAAAAAAATAATAATTTAGTATAAAACGTCTTACCCTAAACAGTCTCTTAACTAATGCTTGATGAGCTCTTGGCAAAACTGGGTACCCTGATAAATTAATAAACAATTGCCAGTAATCAATTTAAAACACAATGACTGTTTTTATAACAATTCTGTAAATTACATTTTGGTGGCAAACAATAAATTGAAAAACAAAATAAATTAAATGAAAATAAACCCTGTGGCAGAGTAGCATCCCATCCAGGGAGGACTAGCAAATCATACTCCTAATTGCTTCATACTACAGAAACTGAGTTGAGCTCCAGCTGTGTGGACCACTTGGGCTCAGTGCAACTTGACCTCTTTATACCAGTATAGCAATACAGTCAGTGAGCAGGCTAGTCATGACTAGTATGGGTGGGGTGAGGGTAGGAAAGGCTATTAATACTTAATCTTTTTCAGTGTAATGTATTCACCTTTCTTGTTTGTAAGAAATAAACTTGTAGGCAAGATGGCTGCTTTCACTGGTTCCCCGCACCATCTTTCCAACTCTTCCTCAGACGGCAACTCAGCAGAAATCTCCAAAGCTATTAAGAAGATTTAACAATAACATTATAAAATAATTATTAAATGGAGAAATACGGATTAGAGTTTTCAAGAAAAAAGGATATGATTTAAGAAAGTTACAAGAGAGGCAAACATTACTTTAAACATCTCCAGTTAGTCTGCCACCATAGAAGAGCATGTTGGGTTGACAGCAAAACTTCGTGATCTACTAATAAAATTATTTTCAACTTGAAATTTTAACTTTTTAATCATGATCTTTAAATCTTAATTTTACTCAATTTCTCTAAAATTTATCAAGCCCCCTTTCAATCTTTTTCTTCACAAACATTCTAAACGTGATAAAAAATCTACAACTTCTGTAAGGCTGCACACTAGTCAAAAAACACTTAGTGAGTCTTTGAAGAGATACATGTAGAGTGTACATGTAAAATATAAACAAGGCTGGATAATAAAAAAAAAATAAGAAAAACCAATGAAAGACATGGCCTTCAGGTGCATGTATTCCTCTGATTAAATTTTGTCAAAAATGTATGATATTGTCCAGTGGGCATTTCAAACCAAAGCATGTTACTGCAACGTACTGCAGCTGTATGAACAAACCTAAGCCAATCTTCCTGCTGTTTGCACAAATAGTTCTACACAAATTCCACCTGCAAGGTAAGGTCAAAAGGGCAAGTTAAAGAATAATCATGATTATACACATAACATGATGCAAATATATTACAATCAATCCACGTCATGCGTGACCGGTATTTTTGAAATTTGAACAGAGTTTTAAAATTTACATGTCAGTTTTGAACATTGAGATTTCAGAGTTCCTGTAGAAATTCCCTAGTTTATTGAAAGTTAATAAAGCTATGAATTTTTCTTTACATATTTACAGCATTAAGCATTTCAAGAATAACACTATTATTGTTTCCCAAGTATTTTGAATCTTTTTTTCTGTTAATGTGTCTTTTTCAGAAAGATTGGACATTACAAAGAGAAGTTTGAATGTTCATTTCGTTCTCGAAAATAATGGCCACGCATGACATGAATTGACTGTAATATACACTCGATTGAAGAATAATAGCTTAACATACACTCAATTGAAGAGACATTGTTAGGTAAACGGCATAAAACATGAACAAAATGAGCTTTCCGGGAAGCATTTGACCAAAGAGCTTTTTTTTTCTTCTTGCTAGAAAATAAAAGCATGTGTGAATTTTAGGGCTTAAAATTTGCATATTTCTTGCAGACAAAAGAAAAACACAAAATATGCCCATGCAGATCACCCAACAAATCCATCAGATCACATCATCCACACTTTACCAAACATATGAAATACGATCACTAAAAACTTCACAATGTTTGCACTTCTGCATCCCTTTCAAAGAGAGAAAACAGCAAGGCTGTGTCATCTATCTTTACATGACATTAATTTGGTCTACTTTGTGAAAGAAAAAGGCTTTTCTAGTGCAAAGAAACTATTTTAAAGTGTCTTCGGCCACAAACGGTCAGGATACATGGGTCATTTCTTTCATTTAATTTACCATTGCCAAGGATCTTTTTCTGACTTGCTCATTGTAACTTCCTCCTGAAAACATTGGATAGTAAATTCATTTAAGAAATGAACAATAAACATGCTACATTTAAGTAAACAGAGATGAGATGATGTTCATTAAGTAAATTTAACACAAATAAGTGCAACCATTCATCTCCAAGGTCACTGCTCTAAAAATCTGTTCTGTACAGTTGCATTAACAGTGCACATATTATACACTGCACAAAAAACCTGCTTTTGGCATTCACCTTTCCACAGTGCAAAATCTGGCACAAATGCTTCCAATGTCAAACAGTGACCGGAGGATCAATAAATATGAAACCATCGCAGTTATGTAGGCAACATATTTTAAGAAGCTTAAAAAAAAAAGCCTGAAAGAAAATTCAGGCTTGAATGGGATTCAAACCCACGATTTCCATGATACCAGTGGTAAGTGCTCTACCAACTGAGCTATCAAGCCAACTGGGAGCTGCACCGACATCGCAGAGGTCAAGGGGGTTTAAATTGTGTTCAAGCCTGAATTTTCTTCAGGTTTTCTCTTCGCAGCTGCTTTTTTTAGGTTGCGTAAATAACTGTGATGGTCTCGTGTTTATTAATTCTTTCATCCACATTTCAAATATATGAATTCCATACATGTACATGACATTGTATATTTCAAAGGATTGCAAAAGCTGCCTTTTGTTTAAATTCCAGATCATCTGGGCACTGTCAAATTTACAAAGGTAACTTTGATACACCTGTGAAGCTAGTAAGGTAACTTTGACGTAACGCAAAGATGCATACTTAATGAAACTTCTCTATACAGTGTAAAATATCCCTGGTGAGCAATTTGCCTAAAACAAGTGATAATTTGTTGGAATAATCTATCATAGTCACAAATGCTAATTACAGTAATAACGTATTTTGAATGACAATACCTCTTCTTCAAACAGGTGTTTGTCACATTCATCCACTGGACTCCTCATAGGAACATGAACCCAAACCTATAATTATATGTATTACTAAATAATTTTATACAGATGATAAAAGCCTAGTTCTACTCCACAACCAAACACAACTTTTAAAAACAAAACATTTATTCAAAAAAGTGCTTTTTCCTATAAAGCATTTATTGATTTACCTCCCAAAGAGGCACTCCACATGAGCTACGCCTAAAATCCTGATTTCCAAGTTGTAATTTTTTTGAGGAGCCTGTAGCTCGTATAAGCCCCAATGATTTCTCTATGGGCATCCTCGCCATACGTTTCTCTCTCTTTTGTTATTTATTTATCTTTTATATTTATCTTATAAGGATGTGCAAGAATAATGGCAAAAATAAACTGAAAATTATTGAAACTAAAACATCCTCAAACAGTTACATGTGTACCATCTCAAAAAGCATAATTATTAAGATCATTGTTTAGATCTGCATACATGTAGATGAGACTCGCACATAAAGCACACTCAGGAATTTCCGGGTCTACAGCATTTATTTAGTATCTAGTACTAGTACGGGTGTGGTTAATAATTCTCGTAGACCTAACTATAAGTTAAGTAGTTTGGACCAAATGTCCCATTTGACAGTTGTTTGCTTAGTGACCTGGTCTTAACATGGAAGTCAGTCTGGAATTGACTTTGTTTTATACAAACCTCATTGCTTTTCACATGAAAATGATGTTGGTCTTATGCTAACTAGTTTTCACTTACATTTGCAAAGCAGTGAGGTTTGTATCAAAACAAAGTCAACTCTATATAGCCTCACTTCAACTCAAAGGTCAAGTCACCAAGCGCACAGCTGTAAAATGCACTGTGAGATTGAAACTTGTTTCTATTAATGTAATCATTTTTAATACACTGACCTGCTGCACATGTGTGTCATTTATACTTGTATTAATGTGATGGGCAAGGTTAGTGCATCTGTAGCTTTTCACTGGAACAAGAACAGCTGGAAGACTCAAGTGAACTGAATAACACAGCTCCTGATGCAAGGCCTGTAAAAAGATAATACAATGTCACCATGGTGACATCATTGACACAACCAAGTGAAAATTGTGATCAGGATTACAACTACATGTATATTAATAATAAACAACCATGTTCCCGCTGACACGTTGTGACATGACATTGTTATGTTAGACTTTATGACATTTAAATTGTGAATACGACTGTCAGAAAAGGTGCAACAGGTTATGGTTAAAATATTATTAATTGTAATTTCAAACTGATAAATGATTCAAATATAGACAGAAAATATGTATATAGCACAAAACAAAGTAGACTAAACATTTGGTGATAAGCACACTTTAGTTCCAAAGCATCTACCATAGAATGATGTACGTGTACGGTGACTTACTAGTTCCGAATTCTTTCTCACTGTCTCATTATCTGAATCTAAGTCCAGCCATGGTGAGATTTTACCGACAATCAAACTGTTCCAATCTATAGTAAGAATGAAATCATAATTATTTTTTAGTAATTTTAGTCCTGACACCAAGTCTACACCACATGACTGAATCTTATTAATACCAGCCTAGTGCTGATAGGAGGGTCACCCTGTCTAACTAAAAATGACTTGACTTGACTTGATGCAAAATTCAAGGCTTTTTCCATACTTGTTTTAAACCATTATCTTCTTTTTCCAGACTCAAGGTTATGAGCCAAATGACACAAAAGATAGTAATGTCAGGAGGTAGGGAAGGGTGATTTGTCATGATTCTGTGATTGAACCTTTTGGCTAAGATGAAATTTAAATGAAATTATAACTAGTTCACTTAGCAGTTAAGCACTTATTTCAGCTTTCAAAAACTCCAGACTTTTTTTCCCATTTTTCCAGGCTTTCTTGTCATTTTTCATACCTTTTCCAGGTCTGGAAAACTACATGTAGTTTGCAGATTTCCATATAGTTTTTTAAGAATTCCAGACTCCGCACATAACCCTGTGTATCACTGTACAGTTCCAATATTATTATTCTAACATACCTCATTACTTTCGAATTAAGCACTATTTAACATTTTGGCCGGAGAATCTTCAAACTTAGCAGTACTTGAGCATACTCTTAGTCAGTCTCTACCATAATACTCCAATTATAAAGATATTTTCACCTTGACTGGGAAGCACCAAATCAGACCGGGTGAATGCTCCTGTCCGGTTTGGCACTGGATCTAACAATTCTCTGCGGTATCTTGGATGGCAGATTGGAACGCAGATGAAATCAAACCTGAAATATTGAGAAAAGAAGCTAACTGAAAATAGACAGGGAATACCAGTAAACATTTTGTGCATATGCAATGCACAACCATTTCAGCCCAGCCTCCTAAATATATGCAAATATCAGTGACAAAGGATTTTGTAGCATAGTCTGGTCTGGCCATGGAAAGCTGAAAGATTCACTCTCTACCTAACAGACTTACCGACTGCCCAGGAAAGGATGGGTAAGAAAACATAGGAGGGTATGCTTCACTGGTTGAAAAAATAAGCAGAAAATATGAAGAGGTCACTTGTTACATGTTTCAAGAGTCAGCTTTCTTGAGACATGTGGCGGTTCTCTGATGAATTATTTATGCAGTGTTCTGTATATTTATTATGAAGGCAGCCTTTCAAAACTTTAGCACAGCCAGGAAGGACATCTAGGGTTGAGATGTGGCAACAGAATTCCTGCTTGACCATTCCCGATCCGTGGGACTATGAAAGGGAAGAGTCAATATTTAAGCCCCTTGCAAATGGCCATGGCAAAAAGAATTTCTTTCTGGCCCTCTGCAAAAAAGTCCATAAATATTGGCCTTTACAATACTAGTGAAATGCTGAGGGGAAATTACAATCCATACAAAATAGTCGCATCATAATGCGAGGGGATTACACGCAAATAACACAGCTCGTGCACGCGGGTGCAAATGCACGTGTACTTGTCAAGAAGATAGCAAATCTAATAACTGATTTCTTTTCCAAGCGTCATCAAATAAACGTCTTATACTATAAACTTAAACCCTATTTGCCATACCCTCCACTTGTAGCATTCCTTAAGGCTCCTGCCAAATCGGGAACGCAGAAAAAATCTCGTCCACATGACACTCGCTGATCCGCCATTTTGATGATTTCCGTCGTCTTCGTAGCCAGGCCTCTTTAGCAGGAGTGGCTACCAAGCGAATCCAAGATGGCAGAATGTTCACTCTGGAGATTTGCGTTGAAAAGTGTTTCAAAGAAACGTATTGTGTGGATTAAAACCGTCTCGTGCAGATGTTTTAGCGCTGGTAGACAATTGAGAAAAGATAAAGACGTCCCGGTAGACCAAAAACTGTTGGAAATCTTGGTCTGTCCATTGTCTAAAAAGCCATTAAGGTAAGCTTTAGCTGAAACTAATAATTTGAAGTCACTAATTGAAACTTAACTATAAAGGCTCATATATGAGGTTATAGTAGCCATTAATGCGGCCTGATTACTATTTCTGCTGTTTTCTTTTTGGGCCACCCTGGTAAAATCTCTGTAGTACTCCTTTTGTGCAATGCTTGTACAAAATGCAAACTGCTACTTCAATGAAGGACAGCAAGTTGTTATTAATATTGGAAAGGCTACATTCTGGTGACTTTATATCAAATGGACCTGAGTAAGCCCCACCCTCACCCCTTCCTCCTCCTCCAACCTAATCCCCACATCCACTACCCCCTAGAACATCCTTATGTTCTCTTGAGAGAACCCAAAATATTAACTTTGATCTTGTTTTGTACATTAGGTACAACAGTGCAACAAATGAACTGATTTCAGATGAAATTGGTGTGGCATTTCCGATACAAAATGGTATTCCAAATCTTATACCCCATGATGGGAGACTTCTGAAGAGAGATAACACGACTTCAACTAAACCTCCCTCAAGCAAAGACAAGTAAAACCTCATGAAAGATTCATCTAAACATGCGTGTTCGTCAGCCAAATCAAGGGTGGGTTTTCTCATATAAATGGGCTGCAGATTCTCGATGGCAAACCATTAAATGACTTCTATCAGGTACCTGGGAATCTCAATACGTGGAGGTGCACTTTAATATTTTCACAGCTTTTGTGAATTCATTCTCGTACACTGCCAAATGTGGCAATGGGACAGTTTTTGAAAAAATTGCGTCACCTGTGCAAGCAAAACATCGCACGTGTGGCCATGGCTTACGATGGAAGGGGACTTATAAGGAAATTTGATTGATATTTTGCCTGGCAAGGAGGAGGAAAGGAGGGAGGTTTGTTTTCTTGTGCCTTGCCCTATGGAGAAAATAATGGCCTTTGTAAAACAAGAAGCCATGAACCGCAGAGGGCCTGGCTATTAAGTTCACAATTTGTTTCTGTGATGACTCTCTAGGAGGAATAATTTCTAAACTTTGATCTTTCTACATCCCCTTTTAAGAGGGGGAAATTAGCACATTTGAGAAGGAACTTTACAAAGTCCCCTCCCCTGCCCAAAGTTCCCCCCCAGGGGTTGGCTGATGATAGCTTCACAAAGTCACGCATACACTTAACCCAGTTTTTATAGCATGGAGCAACTAGGAATTTATATATTGCTCTATCCCAAGAGGGGATGTTAGTACATCACAAGCTTATCCCAGCAGTATGTCACCAGCACCCACTTATTCACCTGGTTGATTTTCAAGAGATAATGTGGAGCATTTTTTCTTGCCAAGGAAGACAACACAACAACAGAGGCTGCATGTAGGTTTTGAACCCCAACAAGACAAAAGTAAGAACTCTCAAAATCATTCCAACGATGGAGGAAATTATTTAATTAAGGTGGCTTGAATATTATTTTGTGAGCTAAAAGCAAATAAGCACACCTCAAAATGGAAGGAAAGCACTTTATTTTACTATTTACTGGAATGTTGATTTTCAGCAATTCGATAGTGATGCTTCATTAGAAATAGTAGTTTGTGCACCATATAAACCATGTAATGTTTAGGATGAAGACAAAAATAGAACCTTTGATAAGACTCTGTTTTCATTTATAAAGGGGTTGGTTTCTAAAGAAACTGTGGTGCTGAGTCGGTGGGGAGTGGAAAGGAATGTTTTGTTTATCAACAGAGTTGATAGGGTAGTTCAGCCACCACAAAGAGATTCAAGTACTGATGTTTCGAGCATTCTAGCCCTTCATCAGATTGGATTCACTCTGACGAAGGCCTCACCTTTGAAACGTCAACACTCAATTCTCTTTACGGTGGTAAAATTACTTTTAGTTATCAACACTGTTGATAAAACCAAACTTCTATACAGTGGAACCTCGATTTTACAATGTGGCAAGGGGACAGCAAAATCATATCATTAAATCAGGATATCATTGTGAACGAACTCCCAATTTATAATTAAAATAACTTTTGCCAGGACACAGAATGTTGATCGTTAAATCGGGAATACATTGTTAGATCGACGATTGTAAAATCGGGGTTCCACTGTAATAGTTTAGCTTGGTAAACCATTCCCACACTGACAGGAAACATGAAGAAATAGTCAGTGACTAGATAACAGAAAATAAGAGCACTGCTAACAGGTCAGTAAAAATATGGTTTTACATTAAAAGTTAATTTTGACTCAAGTAAAATAAATATTTTATTATATGTTTTTTGCAATGGTGTTTCAAACATTCACCCACTGTCTGTCAACTTAAGTACTGTACATGGTCTTCTCTTAACTTTCAAATTGATTTGCTTTAATTTCCGATAGTTGTTGATTAATTACTCAGCCAACAGCTTAAATATCTTTTTACTTTTTGACTGCACCTTTCAATAACATGCAAACTCTGACCTTGAAAACCAACTAACAATTTGCATATTTTACTACCATCAATCATAATCATATCAACAACCGACTGACTGAAAAATACAGTAACCGACGAAGTGGATTGAAATCTGCCAATCGGCACATTTGACCTTTTGACTTTGTTGAGCCAAATGACTTTGTTTTCTACGAGGTCCACAGCACTGATTTACAGCAGTGAAAAACAAGACAGGAGCGGAGGTTTTCCCCTATGTAAACCATATTCATGTAGGTATGGGTGGTGGTGCCAAATGAAAGATACCATACATTCAAATCAGAGTTTGGTGAATGCTTCAATTGAAAGAGGTCAAATCAAGATATACTTGTAACAAGTGTTTGTAACCCTGAATACATGTGTGAAAACTAGCCATTTGAATTGAGCCTAAACCATAATCAGGTGTTCACTAAAGTATTTCCCAGGAGGAGTTACAGTATATGATATGACTGGTACACTAAAATCAGAAGCTCACTCAACTGAACTCCAAGTTAAAGAGAACTCAAGTTGTTGGAAATAATGTCCACTAAAACTCCAATTTTTTTGGAATAACTGGAAGAACATTTTACTGTAAAAAAACTGGATCTAATAATATTATTATTCCCTCTTTTTTACTGTGAAATTTTCTGTGTGCTGCTATTTTGGATTAATTGTGTGACATATCATAATTTGCTTGCTGTTATTCTCAGGAAGCAGAATTACTTTTGTGTGAAATAACTGGATAACCAAAATAATGATGTTGTGAAATCCAAAATGGTGGCCTCAGGAAAATGAAAAGCAAAAATAGGTGATTATCAAATCCTGCTTTGTCTAATATTGAAACATGACTTCCATGTTTTCCAGCACAATATGAAATAAAACAGAACAATTTAGTGTTTATTTGTTTGGAGTAGAGGTTGTCAAAGCCAAAACCTGACTTCATAATTTTGAAAAAATAATAATGAATGGATAATGTATACCAAATAACAGATTCTTTTAGACTCAAGCTGTTTGTTTCAGTCATATTTTCGATTCCCTGTAATAAATTTAACTCATTAAGCTCAGTCTTCATTCTGGCACTTCTTCTTAGTGCATAGTACTCTTTAAATTTCTAAAGCATAATCTACTGCAAATATCCATCCATATTAATCTGCACTTAACTCTTTCAAGAGAAAAAGCAACTTTAGAAAATATGAAGTGCAGCTTACACATGGGTGCAAGCATTTGGGCAAGGATTGGTCTATAATCACCAATTTAACAATATTGTTAATTATTGAGTTGTGGTCTTAAAATGGACCTTTGTGGTAATAACGTTATTTTTAAATATTAAGGAATTATTTTTATATTCTCAAAAACAAAGAAAGGCATTGTAATGATAACAAAGCACATTCGGCTTCACTCTCTTTATACTTGTTCAAGAATGTCATCTAGATGAGCTATGTAATTAATAGCATATTTCAGTATTTTGATCTTGGGGAGCTTAGTATCACATTGGTATCCAGGAATTAACTGTCTAAGGTCCTGATAAGCACTATTTAACTGTGCCACTCTGCGACGTTCATGCTCATTGGCTAAAAGCCGGTTTAGTTTTGATCTTTGTCGACCTTTCATGTGATAAGCCTCTTTTTCTTTCTTCCATTCTTCCTCCTCCTCAGGCATGACAAAGTCAGAACTGAAAGTCCGCGGCCGAGATGTTGCGGTCCTTGTATTGTAGGGTCTTACAGTGCCATGTTTGATTCCCTTCTTTGATTTGTGTTGTTTTGTTGTTGCCTTATGAGGCAGCTTATCTTGAAAATCCATATCGGTTTTGTTCCCATTGCACAGCTCACCTTTGTAAGTTTTCACAGTCTGTGGCTCAGGAAATTCTTGTTTAATCTTTGCCTGAGGTGTACATATTTTCTTCTCTCTCCCAGAAACATTTGCTCGCTTAACCTTGTTGTTATTTAACTGAGTTGTATTCTGCGAAGGAGAAGTCTGTCCACTGTCTTCTGTTTCCATTACATGATCCTTGTCAGTAGTTTCCATCTTCATTTTCTTTGTAGGAATCTCATTAGTTATGGTGTGGTCATCTTCCCTTTCAGTATTGTCATGAACTGGCACCTCCTCCTCCTCCTCTTCCTCCTCCTTCCTTGCAACCTGTAAGCCAGTCTCCATTCTGCGCCTAAGCTTTGCACAATCTTTCTCAGTGCGAGGTCCAGATACATCCTGCCCCATTTCCTGAGGCATGTCTCTTGGTTGGTAGTCTTGTCCTGCCAATGGCATGGGCAGTGATATGGGAGAAAATTGACCATGCTTTGGCAAGAACATTCCCTGGTGGCCACTGTTACAATTTACACCACTGCACCAAGGAGAAATATGCACTCGAGTAACATCGGGCATTAATTTTGGAGTTGGAAAAAAACGACAGAAACAGCCAGCATGCTCATCTAGTTTTCTGTGAAAGCACTCGCAACAGTGGCGTCCCATACAGTTATTTCTATCTGCTAGCTTGACACAGCTGTCAGTTGCATGGGCAAATGTTCTTGGTCTATAGGGACAGCATGGTGGGTTTGAATGGCACATTGTGGTCTGGTTCCTTTCAAGCGAGCTGAAATGTAAAATAGGAGGATGAAATTCAATGCACTGTCTGGGGGGCATGACTGCGTGATGTTGGGCTGCAAAGTGCAAAGCATCCTGGTTGTTGTTGATGTTGTTGTTGTTGTTGTTGTTGTTGTTGTCTGAAAGATAAGAAATGTGAAGGGAGCAAACATATCAGGTAAAGAATTTCATGTTCTTGTCAGTAAACCTTGTGCAAATGACATGGACCAAATGGTTAATTGGCTCATACCAGGGGCTTTTGCACATACTGGGAACAGTATGTTCTTACCAAAGATGCTGATGGATTTCATTATTTTTCTGTTCATGAAAAAAGTGCCCCAATCATTATGAAATGCAAATGACCCCTATATCCTATGTTATCATAATCATGTGTTTTTACAACAAAAGTTTTAATTTAAAAAACCCGGGAAAATGAGTTGTTGTCAGGTAAGGGGCGGACCATTAGAAATCACGGGAGGGGGGGGGGGGGGTGACAATTTCCAAAAACAAATTCCTGCAAAGGAAAATTGCCAAAAAAAAAAGAAAAAATTCTGCAGGCAGTTCACCATCCAAAAAAAAATTCCTGCAAGTAAACTGAATCAAAGTACAATATCAAAACACAACGTCTACCAGTTTTATTGCACATTTCAAGAATATAACCTGCTCTTTTATCATTTTAACACATTTTACATGTATTACTGTTTTTAGAAGTGACAATGCAACCTGATCTCCTGCTCATTTATGGATTTCAAATGTAGAAGAAATATAAAACAATTTGACTATAGCAAACCTTCAACAATCTTTTTTTTTTGAGTAGGAAATAGAGCAAGGGGTGACAGGCCTGCAAATTATGGAAACATTGACGCCTCGAGTCATGAGGTGCGATACAATTAGTAGCTCATTTCTTTCTCGATAATCGCGATACTCGAATTTTGCGAAAATCGAGACTCCAAAGAGTGTCACCTTGAGCTGTACTGTAATTAAACTGTGCGGAGCTTTGTATGTCTAAAAGTTCTGTCGAAAAAAAAATCGTGCAGAGTTTCCATGTTGAAAAAAAAATTCATGCAGATAAATAATTATTGGACTAAAAAAAAAATTCATCCACTGAAAAATTTTTACCCCCCCCCCCCCCCTACCGTGATTTCTAATGGTCCGCCCCTTACAATCGGTAACATGCTCACGAGTTGTCACGCAAGTTGTGCGGCAGCGAAGCGTGACAGAGTGTGCCGACCCGAACAACGGCGCAAAGAAGAAAAACCCCGAGGGCGCGAACGATCAATTGTTCTTTTTTGGTCATATGAACAGGTGGGAGTCCTAAGCAATGGAACATTTAATTAAACCAAGTAGTAGATCATCCCCTCCTTTGAAAAAGCCGTGAGGGATATACCTTCTTTTATTGCCCTTTCAATATACTATCAGAGAACAATAAAAGCGGCTGTTAAACACAGCAGTGGGACACAACAGTACATTTTAACACCTTCTGCGGTCGGCAAATGGAAAGAAAGAAAATGCATGGGTCTTTTAGATGTGGTTGGAAATCGTCGCGATTTAAACATATGCAACTCTCACTATACAAACACGTTTGCAAAGCGATAAAGTGATTTTTCTTCCTTATCAGGAAAAATTGCTATCGGTGGACTGACTCTACTGTGAGAATTGATTCTACAAGGTGACTCCGATAACCTCGAAATACCGCCGGCCTCGAAAATCATACGGCGGGATTTAAATTGTCCTTTTTTAAAATTTCTTTTCATACTTTAATTTCAAATTTGACAGCAGAACGCGGTTGTAAACAGTGCTTAATCCCTCGAGGAGGCCTGCTATTAAAACAATCTTTTCACTGTTGTTTGGTGCAGTTGAACTGCAGGAAATTACCAAGGATCCTTTCCCAAGAACCTTTCTTGGCCATTTAGGAAGAAAATCGTTTTTTTCTCCGATGTTTGCGCGCTCGAGGCACCCGAATCTCGCAATGAAAAACAGCAGGAAATGCCAGATGTAATATCGCCGGCTAAATCTACCTGAAGACGAACCATCTGGTTAAATGAGTGACAAAATAGTGTTCCTTTATCACGTAGACTGCAGTCGTTTGCGTTTCAGGGTTCAATTGTTTTCCGAAAAGACTTGTTTAACAACCAGAACAACGGCCATTAACCCACTTTAGCTTTCTTAAAGAACCCATTTCATCTCCAGAAAACCATTTTAAACGCGCATATCAGACCCAGCTGTTTTCATTTGCGATGCGTTATCGAAAACTTGGCATTCTTGGAATAGCTAGTTTTGACTAGCAGAGTTCATTTGAAAGGCAAGGACGGCACAGAGACAGAAGAATCGATTTCCCATCTGTTATATTCTAATTTTCACCACCAAGAAAAAACCCTTTTCCGTGCAAACAATCCCCAAATTACAGTTTCGCGAAAACAAAGTAAAGAATGGTTTCCTGGTAGCGCAGTTGTTTTCAAGTTCCCTCCCAGATTTGAATCGTCGTTTTCTTTGACTTTTCACCTCAGTTGAATAGTATTCAATAAGAGACGATTTTGTTTTTATCTTTGTCAAGTGTTTGGTCCAAATAATTCACTCTGTGCGCGATAAGATGTACGAAAACAGAAACAGCTTAATTTGAGTTTGCCGTCCAATTTCCTTGAGCATCGACAACTGAAAACCAATGCGCAACAAAAAGCTCTGACCGACCATAAAATGTAGTATTGTTATCGAACATGTAGTGAACATCTGTTTCGAGATAAAGAATACATCTTTGAATGCTAACAAAAATTATTTATTTTTCATTTAAATTTTCCTTGAAAAAAAAAAAGCCTTTTGTTAGTCTGGGCAAATTGTTCCCTTTTTCAAAGGAAAAATAACGAAAATTCTAACAAGCGAGAGTCCGATTTTCGCTTTCTTTTTCTTTAATTTTTTAAGGTTGATAAAGTGAAATGTTTCGAAGCGAAAGTCCTTCCACCGAAAAATAACCTGAAATTAACATAGCAAATAAAACATTGTCACTTTGTAGGTTCCGAGTTGCATTGGATTTTCACGATACCCTCTTCACTTTTGAAAAGAAAATTTCTTTTATTCGAATTACCAACATCATTAGCAAGCGCTTTATGTCTAGCTTGCGAACATTAACATATCTAAAAGATGAACTCCCAATTTTCCAGAGTTCATTTCAGGCTTGTGTTTTCCCTAAATTTGTATTTATCGTCCCCGAATTAATAACAAATCTCGGAAAAGAATATACAACGAGTTTATAGCGAAGAAGACCCCGCGCTTCTTCGTTCTTGCCAGGATTTCTCCTTTTCTTTTCTTTTTTTTTTCTTTTTCTATTATCATTTTAAATCGCCCATAGTCAATCATCTGTACCAGATGGTTGAAAAGCCATCGCCTTCAATTTTGGAGCTAATGCACTCTCAGCCCTTCACCGCTTTGATTAAAATTCATAACTTTTCGTTTTTATCGGCAATAGTACTGAGCATATGTCATTGAAGAGTTGAGTGGCACAGCGGGTCATCCCCTAAGGTCCATTTAGCATTTCCCGCGCTGCTTACTGTAATTTTATTTGTCCCGAAAATCGTTCTAAGGCTTTTAACATATTTTTGGCCCGCTCAGTCTTGCACTAATTTCCGAAATGTTCCTCTTTCCTGTGAGTTTATTGTGCGCGGTTGTTTGTATTTTCTCGCGCGGTTCAATCTCGCTGGAACAGCTGTGACATTAGGTTTCATGTGTTTACAGAACCGTTTTAATTTATGGCTAAATTCATAAAACAACATTTCCATTGCTTTTCGCGTTGGAGTTGCTAGGTATCAACCATCGACTGCGATCGCAGGCGATGGAAATCCTATTTAGCCGCGAAAATAAAGTCGAATTTCACTCAATGTCAATTCCCTTTCAAACCTGTGAGAATTCAAACAGAAAATCGCCACCCGGACCAGCGACTTGGCAAAACATCTGCCGGCCATCTCCCAGGTGTGTGTATACTGAAATTACTGTTACTTGCAAAGTGCTAATAACAAAAAGACCTAGAGATTTCTTAAAGGCCCGAAAGCCCGCTTGATGCCAAGAAAACCATTAAAATCCCCCTTCTCAGGCGTGCGAATGAATGAAATATGCATTGTAAATTTCTCGTTCGCTGCTGCTAGTTCCCTTGGCTTGTAACGTAGTAAATTTGACAAATGCGGAGCCGAATAATGACACCGTAAGCAATTCGAACAAGCTTGAATTAATTAAAGAAATCTCTCCTCTTAACTGAAACGCGAGTCGTTCCGCGATTTTCGCAACGTTTGGTCCAGTGATTTGGAACGGAGGTTCTTCCTCGGCGTGTTGACATCTGAACTGAACCGTACCCATCGACACACCGATCTGGGGAGGAATCGCGAATAGAACGCACCGATCTATCGTTCGAGAACACGTGCGGATTTCGAGGAAATAATCAGGTTTACCAGAAACTTACCAGTACTGTTCGCAGATTTCTCATCTTCGCTTTTTCGCCTCTTCACGAGAAACGATCTCGGCATGATCGTCAAAGAGAAGCAAACTTTTGCGATCCCCTCGCACCCGCCGCTCGGTCAGACGATAGCGCAAAATTCAAGCTCCATCCAGATGTCAAATATAAATAAACTCCAGCCCAGCCTCACTTTGACACATGTTTGCAACAACTTCCGGTTTGACAAATTTCACAGCTTTTAAAATTTACGCAGGGACTTCAAGTTACAAACATAATACTCAGTAAAAAACAGGAAGTTTTGCCTTTTTTACATGCAAGCTGATGGGCCATTTTTTTTTCTGAAATAACTAAAACTATATTTAGAATACCGGAACCGGAAACTGTTTTGCCCTTCTTACTTCCGGTTTCATTGCAGATTGGCTGTTTTGATTGTAAGCGGCAATTTCAAAATATTTACATGTTTTAAATCTTCGATTAGGATTTAATTTCTGTTTACTTGTCACAGAATTCTCTTGAAAAGACGTATTATCCACATAACCACCGTCTTTTACATAACGTTGACGTTTTTTATGAGGAGCTCTTTTTTCAGCTGCAACTGATCGGCACTGAACGTTATTTATTTTTTTAGGATGGAATGATTTTTTAAACGTGCTCAGTGTTTTCTGCAATGAAAAAATAAGGGTTTCTGCAATAACAACTTCGAAAACTAATTATCAAACAGCTTTTTAAGCCGGTATTGAATTAAATTAATTGTGAAATTAGTGAAAAGTTGTACTACTATGTACGTATTTTTAACATCTCAAGTTCTTTTTCAAGCCGAACGCGGCTATAATAGATCCATTACATTTAATATCGTGAAAGCTCTCCTCGCACTTAGAACAAATGGAAAAAATGTAATGCGTTTTCATTAGTAAAATTTTGGCCTTTCTCAGGCCCAAAGTTCCTATAAAGAAGATTCTTATATATATAAAAAGAGTGTACCGCGATAAAGCGTTTCCACCAAATGGTTTTAGCAGACTCGACGAAAAATAAGTACACCGGTATATGTGATCTTGTGATTTATGTACACCAAAGTATGTTTCACTTTACACCCGCGGGCACACTCTCCGGGGTTTTGCAATTTTGTTTTCACTTGAATACCCGTTGACTAGCTTCCCTCGCAGAGGCTCGTCACGCAATCTTTCCTCCCGTTGTGGAGGAAAGGTTGCGTGACGAGCTAAAAGAGCTTCCGCGAGGGAGGCTACCATGCAGTTGGCATTCTGTTCCTCTTTTGCTCAAGAATCCACGGGGAGAACTCCCGAATATCGTGCTTGCTCAGTATCTTGCGTTCTCCCCGCGGATTCTCGAGCACTAGAGAGACTGCTCGTAGTGTATTTTGTTTCCCACTCCCAGGTATACAGCTACAAACAATTGCCTGGCCTGTTCCACCCTCTCAGAAAGCAGTTTTAGCCGATCGTTTTATCAAACTGGGCTGATATGCTAATTTGGCCACTTTAAACTGACATTTCGAATGTTAGCCTTCACCTGACGAAGGGCCACTCAAAACTAATTTCCGCATTCCCTTTCTGTTAGCCCTTCGTCAACGGAAGGCTAAAATGTCAGTTTAGAGTGGCCAAATTACAAGTCCCCCGTTCGTCCCGCAGTTTTGCTCGCTCCCCTTTCTCCTCCCCCTCCCCGATTACGCCTGAGGAAAAATGGGTTCGTGAATCGTGATTGGGACCCCCTCCCTCCTCTTTACACCCCTGAGACAAGGAGAGGGGGAGGAAGCCCGCATCTAACCTCCTTCTAACCGTTTCCTTCCACGGGAAATAATAAACCTCACATAAAATTATCGCTTAGACAGCAGCTACTGCACTATGGAAGTATAGTAAGACGTTTTTATTGCGAGATTTCCTTTATTTCTATGTCCTTGACCAAAATACGAAAATCTCATACTAATCCTTATAGAGCGGTTTTCAACTGAGTGTCGAAAGTAATTGCGTTTTTGCTTTGGTTTTGCATTACTACGCTCTGTGATTGGTTGATAAAACTCGTGCCACTTTCTCAACCAATAAGATGTGAAACCAAAACCAATCGTGCCTTGGTCGCAAGTCTTTTCCCGCGCTTGCCGCCGGTTACATGTATTTGCTTTGAATTCTGATTGGTTCATTGCGCTGTTTGCACCTGCTGTGATTGACCAGAGTAATTACTTTGGTTTTGGTTTTAAGACACTCGATTGAAAACCGCTTTATTACCCTTATTACGCGTTTCCAATCGTTGTGAAATAACCCCGCCGATATTTTAGGCCGTGTAGCAAGCGTTTCCGTTGGATTTTGTGCGTTTTCCGCTGGGTGAACGCGAACGCGCGAAATTTGGGACAGAGCGAAAACAAGGAGGAAGGGGGGGAGGGGAGTGTTATTCATTCTACCCAATTGCAGCTCACTTTTTGGTTTAGATCTTGGTCTGAACGAAGGTGAATGCTGCTCGATTCGCAAAGGTAACAGTGAATAAATGTCTTGGCAATTCATTACGGAAATCACCATGCCGGAACTGCAGTGGACATCCGTTTAGAGTAAAAACAAAAAGCGCAAAAAGGCGCGTATTTTCATGACCATATTCCGTATACTTTTCATTGTTAATTTGCAGGAAAATTATTCCTTTAGTCATCACCTTTAGTCATTATTCTTTCAATTCACCCATGCCATTCCTCAAGATACTTTGGACAAAATTCCCGGCGAATTGTAAATCTGAATCGGTTGAATAATTTTGTTCACATCAATTGTGCATTGTAACAGTTGCAGTGAAAGCCGGGCAAATTAGCCTGGTGTAATCGAATGCACGAAAAATGAACTTTATAGTAGGTTATATATTCAAATTACCCAGTATTCGGGTTTGTAAAGTTATTCATTCCCACTGATGGTTCAGACCTTGCCTTGATAGAGAGTGAGTGCTGTACGATTTGCAGCGAAGCTAGAAGCCAACAGTGAATCCATCGCGTTCCGTGTGATCCGTTCTGTGGCTCAATATAACAGCCGTGCGATAAGTATTTTTTTGTTTTCCAGTTATGGACGTTTTGGTCCATGGTCACCCATATTGGCCAACATTGGTCCATGGTCACCCATATTGGCCAACATTGGTCCATGGTCTCCCATATTGACCAACATTGGACCTTAGTGAGCCATATTGACCAATAGTGGTCTATGGTGACCAATATTGGCCAACACTAGAGCGGAGTCACCTGTATTGGCCACGATTGGTCTTTGGTCACTCATATTGGTCAACATTTGTCCATAGTCACCCATGTTGGCCAACATAGGTCCATGGTCACCCGTATTGGCCACGATTGGTCCTTGGTCACTCATATTGGCCAACATTGGTCCAAAGTCACTCATGTTGGCCAACATAAGTCCATGGTGACCCATATTGGCCAACATTAGTTCATGGTGATCCGTATTGCACATTTGGTTTATGGTTACCCATAGAAACCACTGTTGGTCCATTTTGGCCCATAAGAGGCAATATTAGTCCATAATGTCCCATGGCACTGATGTGTGTTGCCTAAGCCCCAACATGTTCATAGTCACGGTTCTCCGCATAAAATCCGAGAAAACGCTACTGCCAAAAGCTTTCCTTCAAAAAATTTTCCTCAGAGAATCCCTGAAAAGTCTTCAATCGCTAATTTGAAACCCCAAAAAGGTCTTCGCGCCTTCCCATCACTAATATTCTTTTAAGAGCACTCCTATCTATAGCCTTTTCATAAGCTTTCGTGCTGATTTCTCCGTTCACAAAAACTTGCCATTCTATCTACCACATTTGGTTCTTTTAAACGTAATGCACACCAGCAGGAGCCCATTACCTGGGCTCCTGACACCAGCATGTTTAGCTATGTTTTTTGTTGTTGTAAAAATACAAGAAATTAAAGCGATTTGGCGTTTCGATGTAATAGCTAACATCATTATCAAGAAATAAAGTCAATTGAAGTTGTGTAGCTCAGCAATAGAGTTCAAAATAAATTTAAATAAATATCGTTTTGCGTGAATTAAGTGACCGGTTCGGCTCCGCCGTTTTTGGCGTTGTGATGTTTCCTTTGTGGAAATCTTACTAACTGTTAACACGAGCAAAAACCTTCAACGAGAACTTCGTCATCTTGGGACGCAAAAAGAAGCACTTCTAAACTGAAAAAAAAAATCAGTCTAAAAGGAAAACTTGCTGGTGTGCATTACCCTCCAGTCTGTCACATGAGATCCACCGGCGATTCCTGAAGACAAATAAAGACACCTGATGCAGCTCACGGGCTGCACGTTTCCACAATGTTTTATTAAGAAAACCGCCCTTCTTTTCTCTGAAGTCCATGAGAGACCGCCGGTCATGTTCTGTCTTGATTGACGGTCAGCAAACGCCACAACTACTCCGCTGATCGATTAAGAGGTTTTTTTTAACACTTTGGTGGCATGTGGTTCGCTGTTTAGATCGATGAAGAGTGTCATTTACCTCTACCGATGTGCGGCTTTCTGGTCTAGAAAGACACGTACACCTTTAAATGACACCATGGCGAAGTCCAAGCGGGGGGAGAACGAAGACCGTTAGTATGCAATGTAGATAGTAACGTACTCAAAACTCGGAACGTCAAAAACTGGATAACAAACTGAAATGATACTTATCACACTCTGGTGTATTGTGCCAGAACGGATCGTACGGAACGCGATGGATTCACTGGTACCTTTTAGTTTCGCTGCGAAGCGTATGTAAACTCAACCGTCAGTGTACATGACTAACTTTTTAAACCCGATTACTGGGTAATTTGAATATATAAATTAATATGCTATAAGCTTCATTTTTCGTGCATTCCAACACGCCTGGCTAATTTGCCCGGCTTTTATTGGAACTGCTACAATGCACAACTGATGTGAACAAAATTGTTAAACTGATTCAGAGTTACAATTCGCCGGGACCATTGTCCAAAGAAGCTTGTGGAATGGCATGTACGGTTAATTGAAAGAATAACGACAAAAGGCGAAAGGTGAGGACTGAAACGGCTTCTATATAATAGCAAGCATTAGCACCGGCAGGGGCGTAGCCAGGATTTCTAGGAGGGGGGTTCCAAATTGGTTCCAACGAAAACGGTTGGTCTAAAATCCTTACATTATGTACGTACAAGACTTTGGCGTTTACACTACGCCAACAGAAGACGCCTTGGTTGCCGTTAAGCGAACGTGTTTATCACTTCCTCGATATTTATGTCTCAGTGGTAATCGGATGTTCATCACTCTCGCTCGCTTGACATGGTCGACCTCAGGTATGTTTTTAACCTTCTTAGTGTACTGAATGAGCGCTCACATTCAGCTGACGTCATCGGCAACGTGCACAAAATGCATATCGGGGTGTGGATGTTAGGAAAGAACTCTCGATCGCATGCTGCGAGTGTCTGAACTGTACTGGTGGGAAGGTCGGCGTCCTCAGTGCTGCACCACTTTCTCTTCCATCGGAGGAGCTCAACATCAACCACATGAGGAGAAGGAAGGTCGTTCTCATAAAACTCCAGAGCTGCTTCAATGTCAGGATTTCTGTCTCCGACGGCTACCAGCTCGGGAAGAAGATTAAAAAGGCTGGACAAGACAGCATCATTAGTAAGATTGAAGTCTGTTTTCATCTCTGATCGTAGATGGTCTAGAAGGGGAATAGCAACTGCTCTCTTATAGTAATTAGATGGTGTCTGGACTGGTACATTGTCGCGATGCTGCTGCTAATTGATCCGGCGCGGGATGGAAGGCATACTCACCTACATTTGCAGCGGTAGTGACCGCTAGATCGAACCACTCGGTCCAGATGTCGAGAGTCCATTACACTCTTGCTGGGATAAAATCGCTGTTAAAAATAGGAGAGGGGGTTCCTTGACGCGACAGGGGGGGGGGGGGGGGGTTGCAGAACCCCTGGAACCCTCCCCTGGCTACGCCCCTGCCGGCGCCTTTCCTGATTGGATGATGAAATTACAGAGTTTTGATTGGCTTAGCGACCAAGGGATATCAGCCTTTAAACTACGCCCGAGAAATAACGGTCATTAAATCGGCTTCAGGGGCCTGTTTCTCGAAAGTCCCGGTAAGTTATCGGGCCCGGTAAGTATATTTTTAAATGTTTTTTCGCCGGTTACACAGTGATTAGAGACATGATACTTGGCCAATGTTTTCATAGAATTAAAAGGTTTTAAAATTTAGTATTCAAAGCTAACAAAAATGGACTTCTGCTAAGAAACATTTATCACCAAAGACACTTACCGGGCACGATAAGTTACCGGGACGTTCGAGAAACGGGTCCCTGGTCTTTCTTGCAAAATAAAATACAAAACGACATGGCTAACTTGTAAAAAAAGTTTGTTGGGTGGCCACGGTAAGGCGCGTCGCACTGTAAAAAAAAAACAAGCAATATTGCTAAATCTTGCGTCGCATTGTAAAATGATTGTTATGAAAAGATAGTATGACCAACTGATATCTTATCTTTTCATTAGCCGGAATCATTTTAAATACAATTTAAATAAAATTCGGTTGCATAGTCCCAAGTTTTTCAACTCGCTAAGTCAGGAAATTCAAGATAGTGAGAGTATTGGCTTACTTAGCTAGTGTCATAAACTCTTTAAACATACTCGTTTTCTTCTTGTTCCTGCTTTTTTTTTCCCTCCCCCCCTCCTCTTTTTTTTAAAAACAAATACCAAATAATCTATTTACATACTCAGCAACTGAAACTTTCATTATTTACTTCATGTTGCTAGGAAGCTTTTGGTCCATAAGCCCGCCCCGGCTTCTATATAGGCGTGCCAGAGCCTTTTTTTTTCTTTTTTTTTTTTTTTAATATCCAACATCAAGCATTTATTTTATTTACTGTAAATGTATGTATTACACTAATTGTATGTATTACACCATATGTATGCTTGTGTATTTTTATGGTTTATAGCAAATAAAATTGAGAAATTGAGAGATATGGTAACCGTTTATTTCCATATTTTTACTTAACTTTTTGCAGCCCCCGAAGAAGGTTAGTTTTGTCTCACCGAAATATTGCGCAATAAAATTACTCTTTTCAGCTGTCCGATCAGCCAGGTTGCATTTGGTTTTAGCAGAGAAGTGTCCGTTATGAGATTATCAGAGAATATTAAGTAGGCGCGTGGTCACAGAACACTGGTTTTGACAAGAGCAACCAATCGGCGCCGCGCCGGCCAGTGTGCAGGGGCCCGGACGAGTGGGCTGGTGGCTGGTTATGATTCTTTTGTCACGTGACTGGAAGCCATGTTTGGTGGCCGCTTCCAAGATGGCGGGTAAGGTCATGAATTCCGATGAGGTATTCGTCTCGTTTCATTACTTATTCCCGGCTTCTTTTCAGATATACATTTCTGTATAGAAAATTCTGATGGCCCAGAAGAAGAGGACCAAGAGGACGGTATGTTCCGTTGACTCGTTTGCTATAATTACCGGGGAGAGTTTCAAAACGACACCAGTTTTTCAACTGACTGTACATAGCATATTACTCAACACCTCAATTTGCATTTTTACAGAAGGGTACGAGATGGATCAGGAGGAATCATCTCTGCAGAGTTATGCTTCTTCGGAAGAGCCTCTGAGCCCCATCATCCGAATGGAGCGTTTTATGCTGAGCGACATCATAGTTAATCGGTGGGTTGAGACATAGATCTGCACGTGTGTACAAATTATGCTTCTTCACCTTGTCCGTGACGTTTGCTCGGTTTCTTAATGCTGTCCTAAATCGGGAACACGACCTTCAATCTCTTTCCTTTAGGCAAATGGCAGCTAGATGCTGCCAAGACGCTCTGAGGGCGAGTAAAACCAAAGAAGAAGTTTATCACGTCCTGAGATTAATGGTCCGTCTTTCCGACGACATCGGTAAGTGCATGGACGAGCTTTTGCGTAATCCATGGTTTTATAACCCAATATTCAAATGTCAAGTATCCCGAAATACAGCTTATAAATTTCTGTTTGTAATCCTATTCGACTTTGTAAATAATGCTGAGCTTATTCACTTTCGTATATTCTCGATGCCGTAGTTTCTATTTTGCCGTTTAACAAGGGCATGTACGATTTTGATCAAAGTTCGGCGTGTGCACGAAGATAATTTTGTGATTTGATATAATCGCACGCATTATATTTGGTGAACAAGACTCCTTCATCGATCATGAATTTATATTTTGTCGGAAGAGGTTTTTTTTGTTTGTAATTGGGAAGTAGAAGACGGAGATTGAGAAAATAATTTTGTATAAAATAGCGACGCTGTTGTTAACGTTGCCACTAAGCTTGGAGTGTAATTTTCCGGACATTTCTAGCTTGCCGGCGTTTGATATTTGCTACAGTTTGTGTACTTTCCCAATTCGGCATTGTTTATGTTTTATACTTTAATAAATCCTAGTATTATTTCCCTTAGAGATCTACATTGGATTGCAAGAAAAAAATACGAGTTTCAGAAACGTTTCCGTCTAGCTGTAACGCAAATCTAAGATATAATTGTGCACGCAGAACGTTTTAGCTAGTGATGAGCTTATTTGCAAGATGCTAAAGACGAAAATTGAGTAAAATAATGTAATTTTCCACTGCTCACCAAAAATGAAATATTAACTTGGGTATTTTAATATTATTGGATTTTTTTGGATGTGCATGCACACGGAATAAGGTCACAAGGACTGGGCATCCCTCAACTTCATTTTCCAGGAAATTCTATCTTGCATACCTCTGGAAAATACCTCTCACAATCAGTAACACTCCAGGGTTTGCCATCTGTTTATCTTGTCAGAATTAAAGACACGTTTTAGTAAAATTTGTAGCATAATTATACAGATGTTTGGTTCCTGCGTAACGCTTACATTTGCATGATTGTCTGGTTTTAAAGAAATTATCACTGACAACAAAAAAAACTGCAATTTTCACTGCACTATAAGCTGCAATTCTTTATTCTTAACTCTTAGCATTTGATAGAATTTTACACATTTACAGTCTTTTTTTATGGGATAACTACTTCAGGGTGGTCTTTCCTTTTGAGGAGGAAAAACACATCCTTTTTAAGAGGATCCTTTGAGAAGTCATGGCAGACTTAAAAACATGCCCAAAATTTATATTAAGAGTGCTTTTAGGAAGCTGCTTAACAGTATCCTTGAAGCCTGGGCACGGAACAGAGAGTGTTGGTCAGAGAATGGTCGACCTTATGCGCCTACTGTCATGCGGAGATTTGAGGACGACGATAACCTAAATGTTTTGCAGCAGCACCTAATACTTCGCATGTTGGGCTCCTAACTTCTCGATGTTTGGCCTTGTGCACGTGGGCTCCAGGAAATTTCTCTTAGGCAACAGCCTTGGCGTTCATTTACCAGTTTTAAGGACCATGCCCTTAACAGCACTTTTGATGGCGACAGGTCACACTGTTGCTGACGATGTATTTGTTGTAATATTTTCCAGAGCCATCTGTAAGAGTTGAGCTTATGGAGCAAGTTCCTCATGTGGCTGTCTATTGTTATGAACATCATTCCATGATGGAGGCTGTGCCGCAATACATTTTGTTCATTGTGCTGCGTTTTTTAACGGACTCCAATAATCAGGTAAAGGATGTTGTGGAAAACTTGTTCCTGGTGTAATTTGGCAAGGTTATAGTTTGGCTATTCAGTGAAATGTTTTCTTTTTTTTTTTTTTTTTGTAAACATTAGGTATATTGAGAATGATGTATTATTCAGTGAGTGATATAGGCATACCAAGTAAAAGGAAATCGGAGTGCTCCGATTACAATTTCGGATGTTCTACCACTGGGCTACAGGAGACTCGTGAGAGCTAAGACCATTAAACTAGGTTCATGGGGCAAACATCCTGCATACTGCTAGGATTTGAATGTCAATGTTTGGTATAATGTGTAATGGAATAAATGTATATTGTAACGTGGATGCAACCATTCACGCATCTAGTGGTTTCTCTTGGGGAAGTTTTTACAACATCACAAATATCCCAATCACACGTGGTCTTGTTAAGGACATGGATAGTTTGCTTTTATTCTGAGTCCCACCACCCCCACCCCTCCTCTCTCCTGTTCCCTCTCAATGGTAGTGATCTTAGGTTTAAATTTACAGTATCTGGAAAACTGTACAGCACTGCTAAGTGAGTTGGGGAAAGGGAAGAAATTTGAACATGTCAAAAATGATGCTATTAAGCAAGACTACAAGAATCTTGAGTCTTTTGCAACTGTTTGGAGCTAAAGGGGCGATTTCAGACAGTTCCCTTCTGACATCTTGTAAGCAAGGTTTTAACCAGTAGGTTGTCCAGGAGGATTCAGGACTGCATTTTAAAAACAGTCAGTGAACATTCACCTATCTTTTAAACATTTTACAGCACACACGCCTCTTAGACATTCAAATTAAAATTTCTGACTAAAGGCCTGCTTGTAATTGCATGTTATTATCTGTGGTTTGTAATAATACTGTTCGTAATTCACCCATTGGGCCGTAGCCCTGAGTGCAATAGCTTTGCAATAAACCTTTAACTATAATGACTAACTCATTGTTGTTATTTATAAGCCTGGGAAATTGTGACGTGGATTGTTTTTGTTATTTATTGGCATGGTGGCTTATGTATTAAGGGAAAGATTAAGCAAATTCTCAGTTGATTAGTGCAACAGATGCCATGTTTCACATCTTTCTCGTTGTCCATGTGGGTGTACTTGTGGATGATTTACAGATGGCAGGGTTTAAATTTCATCCCAGTGACATTTTTATTCCTGTGTTTATGGCCCAGAGGAGACAATATTTGGTTTCTTTTGTACGCTGCTTTGGTATATTTAGTATATACATGTACCAAGCACCATCAGTTCATTAAGGTAATCAATGATTTTACAGGAAAGTACCGTGCAAATAGGCTTCTTTCGATATATTAAAATTCAACTTTACAATGAGGCTTAGAGGACACAAACAAAGGAAACTGAATAATCATGTTTATTCATTTCTGCTGTTTCTGTCCTCTAGGCCTCGCATTCAAACCAAATTTTAATATTTCGAAAGGACCCTATTCCAAATCACTAGATACATCCTTGGTCATTACATGTACTATAGTTCCCAAATAGATAGCCTTTGTATCTTGGTGCCACAGCACAAAAAGTTTTTTTTTCTTGTTTATTTGGTTTCATGACCCTAGTTGTTTGAGTGCCTCAGATATGTACATGTACATGAAGACCATGATTTTCAGTCCCTAATAATTTTATATTTTGTTAATTAGGTCCGTAAAACCAGCCAGGCTGCCTTGTTGGTGCTCTTGGAGCAGGAAGTTGTTGAAAGAGGTAAATAATAACACTGATGAATTCATTGGTAATGCCAAAAAAATCTTTGTAATATTGCATTCCAAATTTAGCTAATGATTCTTTAGTTGATCTTGTTTTGGGGTTGTATTAGGCAACTTTAGATCACGTATAGCTGCGAAAATGACCCTTCTAGTCAAGTATGCCATATCTCCTCAACGTCATGTCTAAAATGTCAAGAAAAACATCTGCAATGTGTCAAGGAATCGTATTTATATTGTAGTTCACATTGCAGATGTTATTCTTGATGTTTGAGACATGACATATAAACAATGGTAAATTATTTTTTGAGCACAGCATATTTTGGGCAAGCAACCTCACCTGTGAGTTGTTTTGTCTGTCTTTGTTCTTGTTGATTACCTGTAGTTTAATCTATATATCTGTTATTTAAAAAATGGGAGTAGAACTACAGTTTCCAGGCGTGGTATTAGAAAAATGGTGCATTGATCAAGAGACACATAGGAAACTTGATGCCTTGTGAGTACATTGTATGAATAAGATTTGAGATCACTTGTAGCTGGTTAAGGCTCTTAGTCTCAGCCCTGAAGTTCCACATTTTTACATGTGTATTTTCTTCCTTTGCCTTTTTTAGAGGATATTGAGGAACAGGTTTGTCCTGTTTTACTTCAGCTAACAGCTGGAGAAAGTAATGACGACTACAGATCTGAAGCAGTTGCAGTAAGTCTTGCCATGTCGCATTCATGTATGTGTTGTGTGATGGATATGGTGTGGATTTGTTTTGATTTGAAATTTTGCATTGAAACCAAAGGAAAATAAAATTAAACTGGTTTTACTGCATCTTTCAATAACACACAGACTCTGAACTTCAACCCCAACTAACAGTTTGTGTGTTTACTGCTGTCAATCATAATTAAAGTGACAACCAGCAGACTGCAAAAAAAGAGAAACCGACAAAGTGGATCGAAATCTACATGAACATGACCATTTCATCGGGCTGTTGTGCAAAACGTTTTTGTTTTCTTAGAGGTCCATTGCAGTGAGTGACGGCAGTGAAAAGCTTAATGGTTGGTTGAATCTTGAAGCTCAGTGTTTGCATGTTATTGAAAGGTGCCGTAAACCAAATTTAAAACACAACATGTGTACAGTGGAGGCCTGAAAAAAAACCTTCAATTACAGCTTGCCCTTTTGGACTTGCCCTGTACATATATCCTGGCCGGGGTGCTGTCTCATGTGGCCAGGTGCTTGGTGGTTGTTTTGGTATTTGGATATTAACTTGGCAGCTAGCTGCCTGCCTATAGGCAAGTGCGTACTACAAAATGGTGCTTTCCGTTTAGGCACATTCAGCAATTTTCATGACTACGTCTGGTTTCAATGTTTGCAAGAAAATGATATTAATTGAATAGCAACATAGTTGAAGAATGCAATTGGTCAATTTATATTAAGAAGAATCTCAACTCAAAATTTTTTCAAATAGAAAATCACTCAAGTGACTTTGGGCTTTTGTACAAAACTGAACCAAACAAACGAAATTAGCCAAATGTTGACACCACTTGTGTAGGTCGCTTGCATTTTAAAGAACTTATTAAGCTACTTTCTTGTTTACAGTATTTGGTATTTTCTTAAGAGCCAAGTAGGTTACCAAGTTTCTTGTACAATGGCCAATCTCTGTGCCAAAATAGAGCTTATCTAGAACAATTTCGTTATCAAAGTAGAAAAAGTCACTTATGATTGTCTTGCGGTCAGCATAAAACCCTTCAATTGTTAATAATAGATTTGTTAAATTACAATTTCTCTGTTTTAGTTAATGAGCAAGATGGCTCCACTTGTTGGACGAGACATTACAGAGCGATACTTTTTACCAAGGTTTGAGGCGCTTTGTTCAGATCCTCTTTTCCATGTGAGGAAGGTAAGCAGAACATGACCATTACTATTACTCTTTAGGTGTTAATAAGTCAACTCTGATTTGGATCCATGTCTTAACCTCTATTTTCATTGCTCTAGTGTAGATTATAAGTATTTATAATAGTTTCAGGGCTTGTACGAGTCTGGTATTCTTGACAAAGTGTGGAAATCTTCAAACTAGTTTTCCAGACTGACCTGGAAATGGCAATAAAGTGTCAACTGGAAAAATGGGGGAAAAAAGTCTGAAGTTTTTTCAAAGTCAAGAAGAATCTTTATCAGCTAGTCCAATTTCATTTAAATTTCTTTGCAACCAAAAGTGTTGAACTCTCATGAGAACTCTCCCTTCCTATCTCTCTGAAGATATTAAGGAGCTTTAGCAATAACCACAGTGATGGTAGCAAAAATGTCCCTATTAAAATGAATTCAAATGTAGGTGAAATTTCCTGGAGTTGAATTCTTGGAGACCGCACCTAAGTTTAGAGAGAGAAAGAGAAATTTTGTCATTGTGTGTTTACGTCCTCCGTAAAACATCCCATCAGGAAATTTCATGTCCTAGTCATGCAGTGCCGGCAAAAAATAAATGTTTGGGAAAAGTGTCGAACATGTCTTGAATTTTGCACACCATAAAGTGTACAATCCTTTAGTTTTTTGTGTTGATAAACTTCAGGTGTGCGCTTCTAACTTTGGTGAGATGTGCAGTGTGCTTGGACCTGAAGTAACAAGCGACCGAATGGTGAGTAAAAATAAAATAGATAAAAAATAAATAACTTTTATTTACCCTCAGCAGTGTTTATAGCACAAGTGCTAGTGTGGCCGAACATTAAACTTCACTAAGAAGTAATTTTAAATTGAACATGACATGGTTAAAAATCTCAACTGGCAGGAGGCAGACCGGCTGGCTATTTACAAGCGTGGCCAAGGAGTTGAACTTGGGGCGACTGAGAAACAACTCCAGCTAGCGGTCAGAGCGGGACTTGAACCCGGAACCACCGGATTCAAGTCCGGCGCCCTAACCACTCGACCACGCTGCCTCCCTCCTCTGTAAGAATAACATTGATAATGGCAGATTGTACATTGCAGGGAGCGGTCCACAGGGATTTTAAGGCCTTGCCTCACGAGCAAGTCCAGCTTGCCAATAAATAGATAGTTTTGAACAAAATATTCCCAAGTTCAAGAATGAAAAATGCCTTTCTGAGTGACTTGAAAATCCAGGAAATGGCACTTTCAGGAGGTAACATTAAAAAATTCCCAGGGGAGCATGTCCTAAGATCCCGCTAGAACCTTGCATCTTTGGCGCTCGTATTATCAAAAAGTGGTCTTTTTTTACATGGATCTGCACCTGAAGTCTGGATTGACTTTGTATATCTGATTGAGCTATTAATTTTGAATTGCTTGCGTCAGACTTGAGGTCACAAAATATCCTGTCTGAGAGGAAATTTTAATTTATCAGTTTCTAGATGGAGTAGAGCTCTTTGTGAAACATGATATCGTAATGTGTTGATTGAGTGCAGTCTGAACTACTTTGTTCCATATCACATAACATGATACTTACTTTTGTTTTTGTTAAAAGCTTCCAGTATTCTTCAAGCTGTGTCAAGATGGAGTTTGGGGTGTGAGAAAGGTGCGTGTTGACTTTAGGCAATGACTTGTTCAAAACAATAATATTGTTTGTTTCTGTCGAGGGACTATTCATTTGACTTATAGTTGCCCCATAGAAATTTCATGTTCTTAAAGCAAATATTAGCTATGAGGGCTTGCATGCTAGTATTAAGAACATCAAATATTTCCAACGGTCAACTATCAGACCAGTAGTGCCAAGAAAGAAACACTCTGACTCTTGTTTTGATTGTCCCCCACTGAATTTTCTCCCACACAAAAGTCATTGAGACTGACATGTCAAATTTGTATTTCACCAATTTGAACTTCTATGCCAAAAGGTTGAAATGATTGACCAGAAAACGATGAATGAACAATGTACACAGGATAAAAGGTTGCAAACAAACCAAATCGGTCAAGTGCCAGTACATGTATCTCTTTTGTGTGGGTAACTTGTGTTTTGGCAAAACTAAAAAGATCACACACGTGAAAATGATAGAAAAATAAAACTATTAAAAATCTACAAAACTACAAATTTTGATTAAAAGCCATGCCGCCATGATAGAAAAACGCCTTTTTTGTTGACTCTAATTTAACTCTTGGTAGTCTAATGTGGTTGCTTTGTCTAGTAGTCCTTTCGATGCAATCTTTATTAAGGTTCTGTATTGAGTTGTAAGCTCTGTAATATCTGGATCACTCAGATGTTTTTTTAAAGGATTAATCAAACTGTTGTTATTGTTCCTGTATAAAGGCCTGTGCTGAGTGTTACATGAGTGTATCAACTGCAAGTCCAGCTGTGACGAGAAAAAATGAGCTGACGCAATTCTTCATTAGTTTGCTGTGTGACAAGTCAAGATGGGTAAGATTTGAAGACTTGATAAAAATATGATTATAATTAAACAGGGGCAATGTATGTCTATCCTCCTGTGCAAACGTTTCTTTAGGCCTGTTGCTCATGAATAATAACATTACGTGCTTTACAGAGTAGTTGTTTCCATTTCATGTGACTGAGTGATCTCAGGCTGTTTGCAAGAATTTGTAAAGCAACACTTGCCCTTTCAATTTCATACGCAGCAACATGATGCAACTTGGTTTGTCTCAAATGCACTTTCTATCGGTCTCCGAATTATCAGAAACAGGCCTTTTTGCCGAGAGATGTCTGCAAGTAAAGTGTAGGGGGTATCTAATCCATACCTGCATACATTTTGAAATTCGTACATGTATGCATGTATACATGACCTATGCTTCTTGCTTGTGCCACATTAACTAACAGGGCAGCAGTGATTGACACTCGGTTGTCAGTGATCAGCAGATCAGAATGGAAGTTGCCATTCTGTTGAGCAGACATGTGGGTAGTGGGGACTTAATTGTGCAGTATTTTATGCTTAGGTTGATCTTGAAGATGTATGGCCACAAGTGATGTAACACCTCCAAATAATTATTGATACAACAATGTTTGTTACAGGTTCAAATGGCTGCTTATCAAAGCCTTGGACCTTTCATTTCCACATTTGCCGACCCTGCAGAAAGTGGTTTTTACGTCAATGAAGAAGGCGTTTTGTGTGCTCTGCCCCAGAGAGAACTAGAAACTCCATCTTTGCCAACACAGACTGAAGGAGAAGCAACAGCAAGTCAAAACACAACTGAAGAACCCACACCTGAAGAGTAAGTGTTCAGCATCCTTCAGAACTTTAGCGTTTTCAGGGAATATTCTTGTAATTGGCCTCTGAGGGCCCAGGAAGTCCCCTTACAGGGCTGCCAGTCTTTTTTCAAGGTCAGCCCTGGATTTTGTGTCAAGTCAGGGAAGCTTTTAATTCTATGTTTAAGTCAGTGAAAAGTCGAGGAATTTTGTTTTTAGTCTAGTCTTAGGTTTCTAGATACATGCATTATAATAATTTGTGCAAGACACATGGCAAAATATTAATTATTTACCCCTCTTTCAGTGCAACCTCATTACAAGGAACTAACGAAGGAAACAGACAACAAACTGAAAGGCAGTCATCGCCTGAAGCCCGCACCACTGACTCTGGTTATATCTCACCGCCGGAAATCATGTCGAATGAATCGGACATACACAAACATTCAGAGAATAGCAAAGACACGCATGCCTTTGATCAATCTTGTTCAAAAGATTCAGGAAATTGCAAACCACATATGACTACCGACCTTGACGAAGTAGACGATAAGTACTTTGATTCGTTTCTCTATTGGAGGACCCCTTTACCTCAGGTTGAGTTAGAACCAGAGGATTTTGTTGATGTTGAAAATGTTGACACTGAAGTTGAGAAACTGGAATTAAGTGCTGAAGCGAGTTCAATAGACCGGGCTGAAATGATCGGATCTTCAGCCATTCATCATTATCATCATAAACGACCACACCATCCTAAGTTATCTTTTATGCATGGGGATGACGACAGCGACGAGGAAGATAGTATTCCACTCTATTCCCTGACTGATGATTTTCATGCGCATCACGTGGACCACGGCATTGGCCGTTTTGATTATGATGACTACCGAAAACTTAATTTGGTGCACACGCCTTCATTTGAGGAGGAACTTCTCATTGCTGATCACATCACAGCTCCTCCTGTACAGGTACAGTTCAGAAAATCCTAACTTTTGTAGTTTCAGGCTTGATACATGATCTGCATGTTAATTCTACACTGGATGGGCAGCATGGACAAGGTCTCAACAAAAACAGACAAGGGTAACCATATGTATACAGCTATAAAAATAACCGCAACAGACAGGGTGAGAAACTGCCGAGCGAGACTTTTGTGCAAGGCTTTTTTAAAGACTTGTGGTTGGAAGATCGATGCAAAGCATTTTTTAGTTTCTCACTGATTGAGGCAAGTTTATCATTCTCATACATGTAGCTCAACCAGGACCTTTTCTGTTGGTCAAAACATTGCACAATCCTCCACAATTTCCCGCACCATCAACGTTTTCTACTACACAATTTGTCCCCCATATCCCACACAATTTTCAATTTTTTTTCCCGCACCCTGCCAGAAGTCGTGTCTAGAATGAGTAATGGATTGTTGGATAGCTTTTTTTAGGTGAACCGCAGCTACACTGTACTAGTCCAGCAGTAAAAAAAATGCAGGCGTTCATCAGTGCAATGTCCATCTACACCCTGTACAATCCCTCTCTCCTGCCGGTCTCACTTTAGTTTCTGGAGTGGGCCCAAAAGATGTTAATGAGTGTCCAGCTACTGCAAATATGGTAGAACCTGAACGGTTTCAAAAGAACAACTGAATTACTGTACAGCGTTAATGGAGCAGTTTGCATTTGAGTGTTGTAAAACCAAAACCAAAGTTATTACTCTGGCCAATCAAGAGAGATGTTACAGTGCGACGCGCCTTCCCGGGCCACGCAACAAACTTTTTTTACAAGTTAGCCAATCAGAGTATCTTCCTCCTTGTTCATAAAATAAATCAAATTTAGCGTATCCTGATTGGCTAACTTGTAAAAAAAAGTTTGTTGGGTTGTTACAGTAAGGTGCATTGCACTGTAACAGCACAATAGACTAATGGAAAGTCACTGCAAATAAATTATTGTAACCAACACCAAACACTGGAAAATATACACAAGCAAATCATTATTGGTTTTGGTGTGTTTCTCATTGGTTGAGAACATTGCTCAAGTTTTGCCAACCAATCACAGAGTGCAGTAAAGAGAAACCAATGCAATTTTACCAAATAACTCTCAACACTCAATTGAAAACTGAATGAATACTGCAGTGTTAAACAGGAGTGTGTGTATTCACCGTGACCATCATAAAAAATAATGTTATTAGTGGCAAAAAAATATAATTATAATTATTATATGGTAACCAGCACTTGCACTTCAAATTAAGAGCTTTTCATAATCTTAGGTAACTGTTAATTGTACCTTTTTTCAGCATGTTATTCCTCAAACCCTTCTGGATCACTATGTCTCAATGACGGAACCTGCAAAAGCGCAGACGATTGATACTGAAATTGTGCGACATTGTGCCTTTAGTCTGCCTGCTGTATCACTTACGCTAGGCCGCAAAAACTGGCCTTGTTTGAGAGACACCTATGAACTCCTGACTTCTGATATGCAGGTAGGATAATCAAGAGAAATTTTCATCTCTTTAAATAAGTTTTGGTTACATTGGTGTTGGTGATCTTTAGCAGTGATAATTGTCACAACCATCAGCTACATGTAGCATTGGACACATGGAAGGTAAACACGGCCATTGCATGATGTGGCAGTTATGATGTCTACACACTTTGAGTGGTCACGATCGAGTGGTTATCACTGTTTCAAAGTTTGAAGGTGTATTACAGTGGAACCCCACCTTACAGCTACCTCGGTAATACGATCACCTTGTTATTGCGGCCAAAAGGGCCATACAATTGCTTATAAAAAAAACCCCTTGTTTACATGGTCACCCGTTAACACGGCCAACAGCCACATTTTGAAATCCCAAACAGTACAATCCTTTATAATTTCACCCCGTTAATATGGCCACTCACACTAAATTTAGAAAACCAAAACGCCTGTGACATGTCAATTTCATTGACCTCTGTCATTTACTCTAATCAAACAACTGATTTACTTTACAAAGTAAGCAACACTCCTCCCTGTTTTCATTACAAACATGACAAAGGGAATACAGTAAATCTTGATGCTAACATCCGCAAATTACGTAGCCATTAAGTCAATGTGCTTCGCAGCAAAGGTGATTGATACTACTAAGTTCAAATATGTTGTACAATTCCGTACATCTCCATTCCCATTGTTTATTAAGAGAACCGTTTGTTCAGAAAGTGCGAATGTGATATACTTTATCATTACTGCCCTTAAGTCATGAAATATTATTTGACCCTGCCCCAGTGAAACTAGCAATTTTTTTGGACCCATTGGTGACCGTGTAAACGGGGTTCTACAGTATGTGTGTTTTTGTGGCTGAATTGAGTTCTTTGGGTTTATTAAGTTAATTGCAATCATGTTTAATTAACAGTGGTTGAGCTGAGGTTAGCTTTTCAGCATTCAGACAAATATAACTCAATGCAAGGCTTGTCTGTGAGCCTAAGATTATTTCTGGTTAACCTTTGAAAGTTTACCAAATATTTGTTCAAACTTTGTGGTCTTTTTGTAGGTACTGTAGAGCATTGCATTTTCTATGTTTTTGAGCCATTGTTTTCAAATATATGTTTCATATTCATGTTCATTTATTCATCCTTTAGGGGTATATCACAAACTCACAATAATTATGACCAGCTCCTAGTTGGCTTGTTAGCTCAGTTGGTAGAGCACTGCACCAGCATCGCAGAGGTCATGGGTTCAAATTCCATTTTTTAAGGCTTTCTTTTTGCAACTTCTTAAGTTGCGTAAGTAACTGCGAGGGTCATTTTTCTATTTAATTTATTTTCAATTGGTCTTTGTTGGAGTGTTTTCTGTATTTCTTAACAAAGTTAAAGATTGAAGTTTTGTTTCTTCCATTTGATTCCTTTGAAAAATACCCATTTACTCACTCGTGTGTCATATATTTTGTTGTTTTGCAGTGGAAAGTCCGTAGAACATTAGCATTTTCCATCCATGAGTTGGCATTAGTTCTTGGCAGTGAGATTACCAGAATTGAGTTGGTACCTACATTTAATAGTTTCCTCAAAGATTTGGATGAGGTGAGAACAAAATAAGAATCACTCTGTTATAAAACTCTTAACAAATAATTGTATCTGACTTAAAGAGGTATAAAAGTACTACATTTTTGGCAGCCCTTCAGCTGCCACCATCAGTGTTAAATGACAACTATGAAGAATAAGAAGATTTTCTTATGTAACACAAGCAGCAGTGTTTTATCAGGATTTAAAACGACGAGGCACAGCTGAGTGGTTTTAGACCCGATAACACACATGCTGCGAGTTTTTTGAACAGCTTCAAAAGAAGGAAGTTTTATCGGATTTTAAAACCACTCCACCATTAATGCCCATTTGATAGGGCAATGGGCTTATGAAATTTTAATGAGTTTTTGAAGAGTAGGCATTCATTCACAGCATTGGTGGCATGAGTGGATTCATAGTCGTAATTTTACTCTGACAAAGGCAGAAGATGGGCTGCCGAAAAATTTAGCATTTTTTGTACCCTTTAAGTTCAGATACTATTATTTTTACAGAGCTTTATCATGAACACTGACCACCCAAACAGTATAATCACTCTCTTGTCACAATGTAAATCCATAGTTATGCTACATTACAGTGCATACTCATGATCACAGTAACATGAAATAGGGCATTTAATGAGAGGTGTTAAGCCATGGCTTTGCTAAACCATGTTTATTTTTTAAGTTCTCTGTATGATATGCATGTGTATATTCGTACATAGTATTTACAGTGAAACGAACTCAACTGGGGCCACCAAAAAAACCAACACTTTGAAATTTAACGAAAAGTTCTTGTTTTTGATTAGTTTACAAGCTACCAAAGCCAGACTCCTTTGTTGTTAACGTGACCTGTGATTGGCTGATCAATGTTGGGTGGCCCCGGTTGAGTTTGTTGCACTGTAACTAAAAGATGATTTCTCTATAATGATTGTAGGTGAGGATAGGTGTTTTGAAGCATTTAGCAGATTTCATCAAGGTAAGCTCACTGGAATGTCATCTAATAATAAATTATTACCCCAAGGTCACATACAAACTTTTTAAAGCATTGCATTCACCCCAGCCTACCAAACAATATTTTACAACTTGATGTCAACAAGTGGTTAACAATCACCCAAATATCAACCATGGGTGAACTCCAAAGTTCTTACTTCAATGCTACAATCGAAGAGACAATGATTTGATGATCTAATGCACAGAAGTTGGTACATCAGTTCACTCGAAGACCAGTGCCTGCTAGGTGTGACAGTTTACTAGAATAGAATAGAATAGAATAAAATAGAATAGAATAGAATACCTGTAGCATAGATACTTTATTCAGACATTGCAGCCATAGGCTGAATTACATCTTGACTGAGAATCATAAAAGTGAATATAATAGAATTAAAAATATATCTCACTTGGTTAACATCTCAAGTTTCAAGTTTAAAGTTTCTTTATTTCCACATACTAATTTACAACATTAATGCAAGCAAATGTGGAGGTGTGTAAACAAAAACCCATGGGGTTAAAAAGAGTTTACACACCTGATCTCTTACTTAACAAAAGATATCATGCATTTAAATTAATCTTAGCTGGCAAACATACATTCATTATTGAACAAAGTACAATAATTTTTGTAGTGATGAATTGGGCAGCAAAGGGTGGTAATGACATTGTTGGTGAAACATCCATTGCTGTGTTAAATGACATCAAACTGATTTGATTGATGTTTATTTTCACAGCTTCTTCCATCAGACATCAGAACCGATTACCTTCCCATGTTAACAGACTTTCTTACTACTGACAATAACAGGAACTGGAGATTCCGATTTGAGCTAGCAGAGTAAGTGATTACAGTTGCAGTCTGAAGGCGGATTTACTTATTTGCTTACGACTGTCGCATGCGATTCTAGAGCGTGTGCTGCTCGCATTAAGCAAAAAATCGCACACAACTCTCGTCACTCAACATTGCCTATACCTACGATTGTCATACAACATTTCTTGTGACGTACATGACAGTCGTAAGCGAGTTGTAGATTTGATTTACACAAAACAATTTGTGTCATAGGCTTGTCGTAAGCTTGTCGCATGCGACAAAGTCGTACCGTGTAAATCACCCTTTAGCTAGGCCAATACTGCCGTTCCTACTATCAATTATGTTTGATCACTAATAGTACTTGTAAAATAACAAAGTATCTACCATTGGTCAGGATTTGTTAGCCAAGAATAATAATTATAAATTATTATTTCAACCATTAGCCCTTAGTTGGACAGCTGCTTTTTTCCTTCTGAGATGAAAGTTTATTCTCCCTTTAACCCTAGTGTTCATCATATTCTTTGTGTAATTAAAGCAATTAAAGGACAGTCCAATTCAAGTACAGATGGACAGTAATGCATTGTAAGATTCATCCTATTCGAGTTAAATCTTGCAGTTCTTATTGTTAGTAATGAAACTCACTTCTTTGTAGATGAAACTAATGAAGCTTTGAGGTTTTGAGATCTTTCCTTTTTTGTTTTGGCAAACATTTGTTATAACACCTTATGTCAAGAGCTCCAAAAATCCTGAAATGCAAAAGAAACTTCTATTCTTTATAATGGTCACTGTTTTTGTTTTCAGGCAGTTGATGTTGCTTTGCGAGCTCTACGCACCAAAACAAGTGCTGCAGTACATCTGCCCCATTGCCATTTCTCTTGCAACAGACAGAGTAGCTGATGTTAGGACTATAGCATTTAAATTGGTTAGTATAGAGTCCTAATGTGTGATGTCACAAATATTTGAATTTTTGAAGTTATGGGATTTGTTAGTATATTCGGAAAGAGCATGATGAGAAATGCTTACTTGCCAAAAATCAGCACCTTATTGCAATTTGGGAGTGAGATATTAGCTCTGTTACGCCCCGATGACTCCATACCAATCCTTCTAATTTTGTCTCAGTTCTTAACGTTTGGAACTGAAACAAAATTAGAAGGATTTGTATGGAGTCACCAAGGCATAACAGAGCTAATATCTCGCCCCCAAATGGCAATAAGATGTTGATTTTTGGCAAGTAGGCATTCTTCATCATGCTCTTTCCGAATATACTAACAAATCCCATAATTTCATAAATTTAGTTTTTGTGACATCATCACTTAAGGACTCTATTACCACTGTGAGCTGATGCTTGTAGTGCTAAGAATAATAATTTGAACCACTTTGCAGTGGACACCTTGTTAAATAATATACTGAATAACTTGAAAAATGGTGCACTGGATGAATAAACAATGAACAGTTGATCTCTTAAATCTTCAACTGGGCCTGTCCTAATCCTGTAAACTTAAAGGATCTTCCCACTTGGATATTAAACAAAAATCACATTATTTAAGTGTCACTGTTTTTAGCGCAGAGCACTAATTGGGAACAGTCTAGATCAAATTGGAATTTGGCAATGTTGTTTTTTTACAAGAGAGAAACAACAGAGTACTTGGAGAAAAACCTCTTGGAGCAGGGACGACAACCAACAACAAACTCAACCCACATATAACGCCGAGTCTGGGAATCAAACCTAAGCCACATTGGTGGGAGGCAAGTGCTCTCACCACTGTGCCATTGCTGCTCCCCAAGTATAATACTGTATAATAGTTTCTTTTGTTTTCTCTTTAGATTGGCGTTTTACTCCAGAGGCTCCACACATGCCCTGATGATGGGCCGGTACATAAATATGTTTGTGATATCATCAATAAATTTGCTCACAGCCCCCAGTGGACTAGGCGGCAAGCGTGAGTATCTTAAAAGTTTCTGCGTGTACGTTTGGTGAAATGTACAAGCAAATCAACCAGTCTTGGTTGGAATCATATCTCTGACAGTTAACGGATCAATTGCAGGAGTTAAGTACTGCTAAAGGAGTTTTCTCATTTGGTACATCCTCATGTTTGCACAATGATTTGACAAGTTCAATGTGATGCAGGCAATTTTCAATCATTCCTCTTCTGACTGCTACATCTAGAATTTGCTGAAGTCCTATTGTTTCTTCTTGCAACTGAAACAATTAGCAGCTTGTCGCTTTGACAAAAATTAAATCCAAGTCTGTTACTTAAGAAAAATTTCAACGAACCTACAAGCCAAAAGCTGAGAAGTTAAGCACCCAGAGCATTTTCTTGTGCACCCCAGGCTACTGGTTAACAACAGGTTACTTGGGGAGTGGAGACAAACAATCTGTGGAACACTATTATTATGTTTCAGCTATGCACAGCTCTGCCAAAATCTATTGGAAGAGAATGTGGAAACTGGAGAGCAGTTCTGCCAGGAGTTTTTACCAAGCCTATTATTTCTCCTCGCTGATCCTGTTCCAAATGTGCGGCTCAGTTTGGCTAGGACTTTGTCTCAGAGCATTTTGATGTCAGGTAGGATTGGCGAGGATGGTAATTAAGGACGGTACCTACTAATAAAGAAGTATTTTTGTGTGGTTTACGACTATACGGGGAAAGCAGATCTTAGCAAGGGCTATTGAAATCCAAAAAGAAAATTGGGGGTAACCATGTATTTTTCAGAGATAATTAAACAACAATTATCAATTATTCTAAAAAGCAGTAAAATACAAAGCAATGTATGGCATTTTTCTCCAAATTGAAGCTTTTTTATCTCTAAAAAATGCATGGTTACCCCCAGTTTTCTTTTTGAATACCAAGAGCACTTACTAAGTTCTGCTTTCTCCGCTTAGTTTTAAACCGCACAATAATATCCCCATATTAGTAGGCACCACCTATAGGAAACCTGAGTATCTCGAGATGCGCAGAATGTATGCGCAGTAACAAAAGTAGGCACTGTCCTCAAGTATGATTTATGAGGAGGATGATAATTTGTCATTCAAATGTTTAAAAATTTTGGAACTAAAAGTATTATAACAAATAGACGAAGAACAGTAGGAATTCACATCTACAAAATCAAGGCAAGTAGACATGCTTTATTACAATCAAAAAAATATGGAAAAGCTAGTGACCGACATTATTTGCATGAAGCAAAAGAATTTAACAGCAAATTTTGAATAAAAGTTATTCAAAAATTATTTTATGGCCCTTTTGCAATCCTTTTATTGTATTCATATCTAGCTGATGATTGACAGGTTTTTGGACTTGCCATATAAATTTTGTTGTTGAACTTTACTAACATCTTTCTTGATCTTGTGTAGATTACTTTAAAGAAACAGATAGTGAAGGAAGAGATGCAGTTCATTCAGCTATACAGAGGCTTCAGCGCGACCCTGACAGGGATGTTAGGTATTTTGCTGGTGTAGACGAAGATGCTTTGGATTTGATATTTGAAGATGCTGTGTCATCTCATCATACCGAACCTGATTATAGCTTAGAGAGAACACTCAGTACCCCTGAGGAGGAGATTGAATATGAACATGAACATGAAATACCAGCTGAGGCTCACAGTGGGACAGTAGAAGGCATGGAGGAAAGTGTTTATGACAATGTAGAGATAAGAACTGATCAAACTCCTGGTAATGTAGAACAACTCCAAGATGCAGGTATTCGTGAATCCTTGGATGAGAGTTACGTGGAAAGCAGTGCTGATACAAATTCGACGCATGAATTCGAAGAAAATGAAAGGAGGTTAGATATTGAATCTGATGACGCCACAGCAATAACCAGTGATTTACATGAAGAAGAAGCGACAGCCGGTGAATGGGAGGAGACAGAAGGATGTAGGGTGGAAAGTGGACAGACGTCAGAAGAGGTATTGAATATTTGAATAGCTTCAATATGTGTACTGCTGTGTGACAAACAGACCACAAACTAGGCTCTTATTATAAATAACTTGTTGGAAGGTCTTGCTGGTTTGGGCTGTACAGTACTGCTCAAATACAAGTTGAGAGTCTCCACTCAATCCTCAAAACTCGATTCTTGGGACGTTTGGGTTACAAGGCATGACAAACAAGAAGCAAGGAATTCTCAAACACGCAAACTCAAATAAACATTCAAGAAAACAATTTATTCCTCAAAGAAACAGCAATAGCCATTTGCACGCAAGATTGAAGTTTTGGTAGGTGTATCTTGCATCAATCAACTCCCAACATGTCATCATGAAACAACTCGGTGAAAAATTGACAATGCGTGCTTTTCAACCCGTTGAAAAAAATTGCTATTGCAGAGTACACCAAAACGTAAATGTTTGTACAGACTACACATATAAATATTTTGAAGTGAATGGAAATCCAGAAATTTAGCTGTGAAACCCGTTCAAAACTCAGTTTAATTATTTATTTATTTTTTTTAGCTTTAGTTTACATGTGTTTTGACAGGAAAATTTTGCAGACTATTTATGCCCATCTATAACCTGCTAAACGAAAACACACAAACTCCCACATATTGCAATTAAAATTGCCAAGTATTGATTCCTTAAAGACAACAAATCACATAGTGGTTCATTTATCCAGTACTTTATGGAATAAAACTGCAGTACTTGCATCTCAAATTTCAACATGCTTTGACCTGAATGATATGTACAATGCTCATGAGTGCTGTCTTTCTGTCCAGTTTATTTCTCAAGAGATCAGTCAAGTAATGATCTCATTAAATTTTCGACTTGAGACTCAATTCTCAAAATTGTGAAGTCCCAAATTGTTGGGACTATCAACTTACATTTGAGCAGTACTGTATATAATTATGTTGTAGTGCATTGTGTAGATTGCTCTCTTGGTGACAAGAATGGTTGTGATGATGATGATGATGATGATGTGAAGAGGAGGGGTGGGGAGATTTGACTATGATGAGAAAATGTGTCTTTATGTTTGTCCAAGCTGGTACATGTATATTTCAGTTGTTCTGTTTACCCCAGCTGAATCATAATATTATTTCAACCCTAGCATAGCTGCTGTTTACAAATTGATGAAGATCTTAGCCTTTACAACTGCCCCCTAGTACCATAAATAGTGAGCTTCCACAACAGGACGGCTGAGGGCAGGGGACGGTGAAGTATTGTGGTGTGACCAACATGACATCTTAGTGCCTTCACATTTTTAGGCGCTTTGTGACTAAAACTGGTGTTCTTTCATCTGTGACAACGTGAAAACCATGAGTTGTAGGAATGTTGCAATCTAAAGTAATGAAAACTTGGCCATCACGTTGGACACAAGGACAATTTGCCGTCCCACCTCATCAGCCGTTCTGTGGAGTAAACTTGCTAATGTCTGCAGAACAGAGAGGAGAATAATTATGTATCTTGATGTTGGTGCTTGAATCTCGGTCAGATGCTCAAGGCAGCTAGGCTGTTGTATACTTCCGCTGTCTTTTTTTGTTTCTCTTTTAATTTGTAGGATCTTTCAGAAACCTCTGAAGGAGTGCCAGTTCAAGATTTGTCAGAGGAGCAGTAATGAAGAGATTCATTGTTATGAGTTCTCTAGTGGCCAGTAATTTAAAAACTTAATAATAATATTGTACATTTTCTAACCAAAGGAATTTGACATGGCAACCTAATTCCTGCACAAAATTGTGTTGAATAATAATTTAATTTAATGGCCCTGGTTGCTTTGTTTTAATTGAATGGGGGCAGCGAATGTAACTAATGAGCTATTGAGTGCATCCCAAGGAGTTATTTTAATAATTATTAGGCTAGGAATAATGTATGAAATGATAGTGGTTAATAATTTGTGGATAGCAGAGGAAACCATGTTTCATAATGAAATTCAAGTTGTATTTTGTACAGTTGGATTCAGTTTGTTGTGTACAATTTTTGATGGTGTTATGCCATCGCTAAATTTTGACTTCAGAATCCACAGGCCGTATAAATCAGTTGATATATCTCATTCTATACTGTTTTTGAAATTTTAAGATGATATTGATCTGAATACTTACATCTTATGTATTTTTTGGACTTTTGTTTTATGTATTAATAATTAATAGTGTTTTCTGTTACAGTAGTGCAAAAAAGGGTTGGCATCAATTTTAATATATATTATACAGGGCATTCAATTGAATAAAATTCTGTGATTTAACTTAAGATTGGAAACTATCTGAACATTTTTGCAAGAATTGTCATCAATATGATTCTGACAATTTGGCCAAATGGCCTGTTTTATTGTTCCTTATTGCTTTCATTCAAATAATAATCATGCAGATTATATGGCAATGATTTCCAGGTACAATCATCCCTCTGGGCATTTGTTTTTAATCTGTAGGCCAAAAAGGGCACCCCTTAGGCAATCTTGTAGCAGTGCATAGACTCTAAAATGATGTACACTCAGCTGTCTTCATCGTATGTGTTCATTTTGTTAACTTAGCAGTCATTGGGATTGACTGATGACATAACTCAAGTGTTTGTAGACGAACCTGTTATCTTTACGCTTTGAAATAAGTGCTGCCACAGGAGAAAAAAGAAATACTTTTGGCCATGTACCAACTTCCGGTCAGGTGTTGTTTTCATTTTGCTCAATAAACCATTCATGCAGGAAACATGAAACAAAGGCAAACGACCCACATAGGAGCAGATTAAAGAACTGTTAAAATTGAGACTAATCATACATCAGCTGTACACCTTCATTTTAAAATGCCTAGATTTAGAAATGTAACACAAACTTTAATCTAGTATGTATAATCTTGTATTTAGCCTGTGTTGCAGACCCTTGAAAATATATAGGGCGCAAAAAGCGAGGAACGCCAGGGAGGGAGACACGCGTCTCTCTCGTGTGGGCATGTCTCGCGCACCCTATATTTTTCATGTGTTTGCTACGCATGCTATCTCATATTCAGACCTGCTATATTATACTTGAGTATCAATTCCGTACAATGGACGCACACATACATGGCAGTGAACTACGAAATTAATAATATTTTTAACATCAGACCAGTTCTAAAAATTATTGGAAAGAAAAGAGTTTCTTTGAAATATGCACATTTTTTGAATATTATTTCTAATTTTACTACTCCCTGGCTTATGTCAAAGTAAAACTCTTCAGATTTGTTCTTAAATTATGTTGAACATAGCTATTCAGTTTAGTTTTATACATTACAAATGAGTGACAACAATCTAAATATACTTATCAATATTAACAAATATTTTTCATTGAAGAATAAGGAATCATTTAAGGACTTTGGCTCTCTGCCTTTTGGTCATCAGTACCAAACTTTAGATAAACTTCAGATATACTTCCACTTATATAGTATACTATTATTATTTTTTGAAACAAATGTTTCGTCAAGATGGTAACTTAAAGCCCTGGGTGCTTCGTACAACTCTTAGTTCTTAAGTTCAAACTTGAAATGCTGATTTG